>NC_056727.1:213148814-213483408 GCF_019279795.1 Protopterus annectens
TGGGGCAAAATAAGTGGTCCTTGTTGCTCATTAGGTTGCAATAGTGGCAAGGCGGGTCACTGTATGGCTAGGTGCCTGCTACAGGGCGGGTTCTCTCCAAGTAGTCCCTGATGCTGGGGCATTTCTTAATGGTGAAACGAGGGGTCTCCGGGAAGATGTGTCCAAAGAACCTGTTGCCTTTTATGATTGTCCAGTTGTCTTTGATGATGTTCTGGATCTCTCTGTAGTCTGTGGAAAAAGTACAGTTGTGTACACTCACCATAAATGTAGATGTTAAGTGTATTCACTGTTGCAGTCATCACATTTGGGTTATCTGCCTGCAGATAGCCCTCAGTCGGCCCGAATACCAGAGACTTAGTATCTCTGTATCGGTTGCTGTTGCTCCACGACTGACGTCAGGTCGTCAGAAGTATAAAAACAGGCAGCAGACGCTATTACATCAGTTTTTCTTGCCCCAAATAGGCAGCTAAGTTATGGTGGGAAAAACACCACCAGTAAAAAGTAAATAAAAATAGCCCTGTAAGGGGTGAGTAATAGACAGAGAGGAGAGAGGGAGAGAGAGACAGAGAGAGAGAGAGAGAGACAGAGACAGAGAGACAGAGACACAGAGAGAGAGAGAGAGAGAGAGAGACAAGGGGGCTGGAAGGTGGGAAACCAGGGCTGCAACAGTGAATACACTCAAACATCTACATTTATGGTAAGTGTGCACAACTGTACAATGTTCTTCGTGTTTCACTGTTGCAGTCATCACACTTGGGTTGATTCCCAAAGCTGAAGAATGGGTGGAGGCAGTCAAGAAGAGTTGGGGCTGGCTAGTATGCCCTGCAGGACTGCTGTAGCAAAACCCGCCTTGCATCTGGAAAAGATAGGCAGATGGTAATGTTTGGTGAAGGTGTAAACAGAACTCCAGGTAGCAGCTTCCAGAATGCCCCTGGTGGGGACTCCCCTGAGGAATGCTGTAGAGGTAGAAGTTGTCCTAGTGGAATGTGCTCTGACCCCCCGAGGGGTTGGTTTCCTGTGGTGTTTGTAGCAGAAATGGATACAGTGTGCTATCCATTTGGAAATTGTTTTTTTTTTTTAAAATGGCCTTGCCCTCTGCCCCTGGTGCAAAACTGACTAGTAACTGTTCAGATTTTCTGAAGGTCTTAGTCCTATCAAGGTAGAATCTGAGCTGTCTGTGCACATCTAAGGAGTGTAGGATCCTTTCCCTTTATCTTGAGGATTAGGGAAGAAGGTTGGCAAATGGATAGATTGGTTGAGAGCTATACTGGGCACCAGGTTAGGCATAAAGGAAGGGTTAGTCCTGAGGAAGATCCTGTCAGCATGACAAATAATGAAGGGTTCCACAGCCATAAGTGTTTATAGCTCAGTCACTCTTCTAGCTGAAGTGATGGCCAGAAGCAAGACTTTTTTCCAAGAGAGGAATTTTAACTCTGCTGATGCTGCAGGCTCAAAGGGAGGGAGTGTGAGCTTTTCCAGTACAAAGTTAAGGTCCCAAGCAGGGGTGGGGGCTCTCCTTGGTGGCCTTAAGTTGTTTGCCCCTCACAGGAACTGTTTGATGAGAGGGTGAGAGAAGAGGGGTGGCTCAGTGTTGTAATGCACCAAGATGGCAGAGGCGTGGATCTTAATGGAAGAGAAGGATAGGCCTCTGTGGAGTAGTTCTGCTAGGTAATCCAGGATTAGAGGTAAGGAGGGCAGAGCTGTGGCCTCTCCTTTAGACCGACTCCAGAAACAATATCTTTTCTGCTTATCAGCATACAATTTCCTTGTACTAGGTCTTCTGGCTTCAAGAATGACGTCTATCACTTGCTTGCTTAGGCTGGTCACTGGGGGAGAATTCAAGGAATAAGCCAGGCTGCTCAGGGTTTGCAGTTGCAGATGCAGGATCTGTCCCTCCTGCTGAACGAGGAGGGTTGGGATCTGAAGTAGGTGCCAGGGTGGCACCAGTGATAGGCTGCACAGTAGTGGGTACCAGTGCTGGTGTGGCCAGTTCGGGGCAATTAGGATTGCCCTTGGTCTGTCCTATCTTATCTTGAGTAAAATTCTTGTGAAAAGAGGCAGAGGGGGAAATGCATAGATTGAGAGGCTTACCCACTGGAAGGATAGGGCATCCACTTTCCAGGCCCTGCTGTGAGATGTCCTGGTGCAGAATTTGCTGAGCTGGTGACTGTAGGGGGAGGCAAAGCGATCCACCTCCTGGGTCTCCAATTTCTGGGTTAGAAGGCTGAAAGTGCTGCGGTCTAATTGCCACTCGTGTGTGTCTAGGAGATTTCTGCTTAGGTCTGCCAGAGAGTTTTGTTTGTCTGGTAGGAATTGAGCTTGCAGATGAATGTGCATGTCAAAGGCGGGCCATGGCTAGCCTGCAGAGATGGGAAAAATGGGTTCCCCCCTGGTTGTTGATGTACCACATAACTGTGGTGTTGTCTGCCTTTATTAGCAGGGGTCCTGGTGAGAGTAGGGATCCGAAAGCTGTCCAAGCGTGGTGAACAGCTAGCATCTCTTTTTGGATGATGTGCAGATGAATTTGACTTGGGCTCCAATGGCCCTGAATGCACTTGTTGTCCACATTTGCCACCCCCAGGCATAGTCTTGATGCGTCTGTGGTTAGGGTCTGGGTGGAGTGGGGTTGAGTAAAGGGAAACCCCTTGTTTTGGTTGCATTCTGCTGCCCACCAAAGAAACTCTGTCCTTAGACAAGGTATGACAGTTTCCGGGTCCTGAGAATGTTGGTACCACAGACTTTTTAAGTACCACTGAAGTTTCCTAATACGCAGTCTGGCATATGGAATTAGTAGAATGCAAGAGGCCATGAACCCTAGGGCCTGCAGGATTTTCCTTGCAGATAGCTAGGTTCTGGATGCCATTTGAGTGAAGTAGCCTGTTAGATAGGCTTGCTTTTCTGGAGTAAGGAATGTCATCTGGGATGCTGTGTCCAAGCTTGCTCCCAGAAATACAATCTTTTGACTGGGGACAAGTTTTGACTTTTTTTGTTGATAGTGTACCCCAGGGAGGTTAGAAGGTTCTTTACAAACGTCATGTGCTGCAACAGCTTTTCCTGACTGTCTGCCTGAATCAGGCAATCGTCCAAGTAAGAATAAATTAGAATTTTTCACTGTCTGCAATAGACAATAGCTGGAGCCAGGCATTTTGTGAAGACTCTGGGAGCAGTGGATAAGCCAAAGGGAAGTGCAGAGAACTGATAATGCATAGATCCTGCCCTGAAACGTAAGTATTTCCTGCATGAGCCCCTGATAGGGATGCAGATAGAATTCTTTTAGGTCTAGGGTGGCTAACCAGGCATCTTTGGACAGCATAGGAAGAAGCTGTTCAAGGGTGAGCTTTTTGAATTTTGGTACCACCAGGAAGGTGTTTAAAATTGAGAGATCAAGGATTGGGCGCCAAGTGCCCTCTTTTTTGGGTACCAGGAAAAGTCTGGAATAAAACCCTTGACCTAGCTGTTCTGCAGGAACAGGCTGAATAGCCCTTATGGAGAGCAGGGATTGAACTTGGTTTTGTGCCTCTGCCCACAGGTTTGGAGGAAGGTCTGGGAACCCTTTTGGGGTTGGCAGTGAGTGGAAGTAAAATCTGTACCACTGGGATACAAATCTGAGGACACATTGGTCTTTGGTGATGAAGGTCCAGTTTTTTGCATGATGGGCAATTTTTCCTCATAGGGGCACGAGCACTTGGGCAGAGGTGAAGAGTGGAGTTGAGAAGTCATTGTGAATTCTTTCCGTAAGGGGGTGGTTTAGCACTCCCTGTTTTAGAAGTGGAGGTACTCCATTGCTTAGATCTCTGCATACCCTGAGACTGTAATCTGGGGGGGGGGGGGTTGTTTTCCCTGGGTCTAGTTTGAGATGGTATTGAGGGGGCTGGAAAGGACCAATGTTTCGAGGGCCAATGCCTACTGAATCTTAGAGGCTGCCCTTGCAAAAAATCTTTGACTGTCTACACAGGCTTAGCTTTTTCTTCCATCGTTTTAAGAACCTCTTCTGCTTTGGTGCCAAACAGATTGCCCTTGTTCAAAGGAGTGTCTAGTAATTTTGATCTGACATGGTCTGGCAAGGTTTGCTCCTTAAGCCAAGCATACCTTCTCAGTACAGAACCAGTGACTGCTGCCCTGCAAGATGCTTCTTAGGGTGTCAAAGCCACATTACAAGGTATGCTTGCTGACTTGGCTTGCAGAATGCATAAGACCCTGTAATTCTTTATTTTCTGCACAGTCTGTAAAAGTAGATAATTTTTGTTTAATAAGTTCCATAATAAGTTGCTGGTATTTCAGTATGTGAAACTGGCAATTCAATGCCATAATGGCGAGAGTTGCAGAGGTGTATACTTTTTTACCCCATCTGTTTAAAGCCCAGGAATCCCTGTCCGAAAGGGTGGGATTCTTAGCTGTAGTTGCTTTTATACCTTTAGGCCCCTGGGAAATGACCTCTGGGTCAGAGTAGGATTTTTGAAAAGAAATTTGTGAGAGTCAGGGACTCTGTAGTACCTGCCTGGTTTCCTTGGAGCATGGGGTATAAAGTATCAGGAGATGCACTGGATTCCATAAAGACATCATCCACAACATCCAGAAAGTACAGTTGTGTACACTTACCATAAATGTAGATGTTAAGAGTGTATTCACTGTTGCAGTCATTACATTTGGGTTATCTGCTTGCAGTAGCCCTCAGTCGGCCTAATTAACAAAGTCTAGGGTCCTGTGTCGGCTGCTGTCCCTTCTTCCATGACGTCAGGTCGTCAGGGGTATAAAACATGCAGCCGACACAATCACATCAGTTTTTCTTGCCCCAGATGTCAGGTGCCCCCCTAATGGGAAGCAATTAAATCTATAAATACAAGGATATACCTCTAACAAAAAAGCAAATACACCAAAAAGCTTTTTGAGGATAGTAAGTGAGAGTAGAGGTATAACCAAAAAAGAAAGGGGGCTGGAGGGGGGGTAACAAGGACTGCAACAGTGAATACACTTGAACATCTACATTTATGGTAAGTGTACACAACTATACTATGTTCTTCATGTTTCACTGTTGCAGTCATTACATTTGGGTAGATTCCCAAAGCTAAGGTTGGGAGGAGGAATTTAAGTAGAATTAGGACCAGCTATAAGGCCCTGCAAGACTGCAGTAGCAAAACCAGCTCTGGATTTAGAGAAAATTGGCAAATGATAATGCTTGGTGAAAGTATGTACAGAACTCCAGGTAGCAGCTTCTAGGATGTCCCTAGTAGGGACGCCCCTGAGAAAGGCTGTTGAAGTAGATGTAGCCCTGGTTGAATGGGGTCTGATGCCCTGTGGGATAGGTTTTCCATGGTGCTTATAGCAGAAATGAATGCAGTGGCCTATCCATTTTGAAATGGTTTGTTTTGAAATTGCTTTCCCCTCTGTCCCTGCAGCAAATGCCACCAGCAGCTGTTCAGATTTCCTTTGAGGTATAGTCCTGTCCAAGTAGAATCTAAGCTGTCTGTGGACATCTAAAGAGTGCCGTACCTGTTCCCCTTTGTTCTGTGGGTTAGGAAAGAAGGTAGGCAAATTAATGGACTGGTTAAGAGCCACACTGGGTACCACCTTGTGCATGGAGGGATTGGTTCTGAGGGGCACCCTGTCCGCATGAAAGATGACGAAAGGTTCCACTACCATAAGGGCCTGTAATTCAGATACCCTTCTTGCAGAAGTGATTGCTAAAAGGAAAGCTATTTTCCAGGAAAGAAATTTTAAATCTGCAGTAGCAGCTGGCTCGAAAGGAGGAAGTGCGAGTTTCTCCAAGACAAAGTTAAGATCCCAGACTGGAGTTGGAGCTCTCCTGGGCAGCCTTACATTTTTGGATCCTCTGAGGAACTGCTTCAGCAGTGGGTGAGAGAAGAGGGGAGGTTCTGTGCTATAATGAGCTGAAATGGCTGAGGCATGAATTTTGATGGAGGAAAAGGACAAACCCTTATGAAGCATCTCAGTCAGGTAGAATATGAGGTAAATTGAGCACTGCTGCGTTCATTTGTTGAGATTGGTTCCAGGCACAAAATCTTTTCCATTTTGCAGCATATGATTTTCTAGTACTAGGCCTCCTTGCCTCTAAAATTATATCCATCACTGATTTACTGAGGGATGGTAAAGGAGAGATTAGGTAATTGGCCAGGCTGCTAGGTTCAGGGTTTGCAGCTGAGGGTGCAGAATCTGGTTCTCCTGCTGAGACAACAGGGAAGGAGTCTGAGGCAGGTGCCATGGAGCCAAGCATGACACACTGCGCAAGACTGGGTACCAATGTTGGCGAGGCCAGTCTGGTGCAATTAAAATCGGCCTTGGCTTGTCCTGTTTGAGCTTTAGTAGTACCTTGGAGAGCAGAGGCAGAGAAGGAAAGGCATAAACTGATAGTTTTTTTTTGTCAGCTGAAGGATAGAACATCCACTTTCCAAGCTAGCTTGTGGGGAATCCTTGTGCAAAATTTGTCCAGTTGATGGTTCTGGGGGGGAGGCAAACAGGTCTATATCTGGGATCCCTCATTTGCTTGTCAACATGTTGAAAACCCTTGGTTCCAGTTTCCACTCATGTGGGTCCATGAGGTTTCCGCTTAGTCTGTCTGCCAGTGTATTTAGTTTTCCTGGCAGGAATTGAGTATGTAGATTCACTTGGTAGCTCAAGGCTGTGTTCCACAATGCCATGGCTAGTCTGCAGAGGGGGTAAGAATGTGTACCCCCCTGCTTGCTTATGTACCACATGACAGTGTTGTCCGTCTTTACCATTAGTTATCCTGGAAGAATGTGGTCCTTGAAGCCTGTCAGAGCATTCTGTACAGCTAACATTTCCTTTTGCTTTATGTGCAGGTGCATTTGACTTGGGTTCCATTTGCCCTGAATGCACTTCCCTGCCAGGTGAGGCCCCCCCCCCCCATGTATAGTCTGACGCGTCTGTTGTTAAGATCTGGGCGGAAGGGGGTAATGTAAACAATAGTCCCCTGTTCTGGTGGCAGGCCTTTGCCTACCAAAGGAACTCTAGGCGTAGGCAAGGTATGATAGGAATCCTTGCTTCTAGATCCTGTGAATGTTGACACCATAGGCTTTTGAGTTACCATTGTAGTTTCTTCATACGCAGCCTTGCATATGGAATTAGACGAATGTAGGAGGCCATGAACCCCAAGGCTTGCAGTATTTGCCTTGCAGATAGCTGGGTTTTTGCGGCCACTTGTTTGAAGTAAGTTGTCAAATGAATCCGTTTCTCTGGCGTGAGGAAAGCTATGTTGGAAGTTGTATTCAAGCTTGCTCCCAAGAATATAATTTGTTGACAGGGTACCAGGTGTGATTTCTTTTCGTTTATGGTGAACCAAAAACAAGTCAGTACCCTTAGAACAAAGGCCAGATGATCCAAAAGAGTGCCCTTGCTTTCTGCCTGAATTAGACAATCATCCAGGTATGGGTATATTTGAATATTTCTTTGCTTGCAAAATGCAATGACTGGAGCTAGGCACTTTGTGAATACCCTGTGTGCAGTAGATAAGCCAAAGGGCAGTGCAGAGAACTGATAACGCAAGTAGCCTGCTTTGAAGCGTAGGTATCTTCTGCAAGATTCCCTGATTGGGATGTGCAGGTATGCTTCTTTTAAATCTAGTGTTGCCAACCATGCATCCTTGCCTAGCATAGGAAGCAGCTGGTGAAGAGTCAGCATTTTGAATTTTGGAATCACCAGAAAGGTGTTCAGAGTAGAAAGGTCCAGGATATGACACCATGTATTGCCTTTTCTGGATACCAGGAAAAGTCTCGAACAGAAACCTTGTCCCTTTTCCTCTTCTGCTACCAAGTGAATAGCCCCTATGTTTAAGAGAAAGTACTTGATTTTGGGCCTCTGCCCACTGATTTGGGGGTAGATCTGGCCAACCACTTGGTGTTGGTAACATGTCAAAGTGAAATCTGTATCCTTGGGACACTACATTTAAAACCCATTTGTCCTGGGTAATGAGTTCCCAGTTTTTGGCCTGCAGACCAATCTTTCCGCCTAAAGGAGCATTCAGTTGGGAAGTGCTTGGAAGTTTTAAAAGCAAGTCATTGAAACAGTTTTCCATAGGGGGGAGTCTTACTACTCCCAGGTTTGGGTGCAAAAACCCCCCACTGCCTAGTCTTGTGTCCCTTGGGACTGAAACCTGGGGGTTTCTGCAGTGTCTAGGTTTGGCTTGAGAAGACCTGAAAGGGGCTGGAAAAGACCAATTTTTAGAGGGCCAGTGCCTACTAAATCTAGGAGGCTGAACTTGTAATAAATCTTTAACAGTTTGCATAGATTTAGCTTTATATTCCATCTTTTTAAGAACTTCCTCAGCCTTGTTGCCAAACAGGTGGTCCTGATTTAAGGGAGCATCCAACAATTTAGCTTTAACATGATCAGGCAAAGATTGCTCCTTAAGCCAAGCATGCCTTCTGAGCAGACGCAGTAACAGCAACCCTGCAAGAGGCCTCTAATCAATCAAATCCACTTTGCAAAGTATATTTTCCAACCTGTTCAGCAGAATGCATTAAATCCTGTAATTCTTTATTTTCAGCACTGTCAGGAATCAACATCATTTTCTGTTTAAGCAATCCAATAACATGTTGTTGATACTTAACATGTGAAACTGGCAGTTTAAAGCCCTAATGGCCAAGGTTGCAGAAGTGCAAACTTTCTTACCCCATCTATCCAGCGCCCTGGAGTCTCTATCAGAGGGGGAAGGATTTTTAGGAGTAGAAGCCTTAATGCCCTTGGGTCCCTGTGAAATAGTCTCTGGATCCGCAATAGGATTTTTTTAAAAAGGAACTTGTGTGAATCAGGAACCCTGTAATATCTGTCAGGTTGTTCTGGGAGCAGGAGGCAAAGAATCAGGGGCCAAACTAGATTCTGAAAAGGCATCAACAATGTCTAGTACAGGAGGTATAGCTAAAGGCCTCTGCTGAGGCAGGAGTAAGAAATCCCTAAGCCTCTTTTTTGAATCAGAAAAATCCTGGCTTTCCCAGTGGAAATGCTCCCTTAGAGTATGTAAGGTTTCACCAAAAGAAAAATCCTCTGGAGGGGAAGCAGAGGGAATAGAGTCCTCTGCATCAGAATCCTCATAAGTAGATAAGGGCAAATCCAGATCATCAGAAAAATCAGAATCCGGGTCAGAAGATTCATAATCAGAATCCTGGTCAGAAGATTCATAAACAACTTCAGTCCTAGGTCTCTTAGAAGGGGGGGGTTGGCTTCTCCTGATTAGAGTTGTAAGATCTTCAGCCATTCTTATCATTTGTTTTTTAGGCATAGAGGCCTGAGCATGCATCCTGGGCATCGGTTTCTTAGGCATGGTTCGAGATTTTGGCCTAAATGAAGACGGAGGCGTCGGTTTAATATGCAAGTCCATAGGCCTGAATACACCCTCAGAAGCCGGTGCCTGCACAGCGGCTCCGGACCCATCCAAGGTAGAGACATCCGCAGGTTCCACAGTTGAAGCATCTCGTGGCATACTGGACTCCGAATGGGTCTCAGTAGAGGCCTGCAAGTCAGAAGTAGTGGGTATCAGGGGCTACAAAAGCGCCTCACTGATTATCGGCAAACTGGCGACTGGCTTAGGAGAAGCGGTGTTGGCAGCTTTGGACCTCGGCAGCCTGCCTCTGTCTTTATCTTTGCGTTTTTTCAGAATCCTGGTAGTCTGGTGGCTAACAGATGACATTTCTGGATAATTAAACCAAGAACAGAAATATTTAGAAGCGAAAATATACAGACGGATAGTGCGCTGATTAAATAAAGCACAAAACTGACAGCAAGGTAAGTCGTGGTCAGGGCCTAAGCAAGGAATACAGTACGAATGGAAATCTTTGTGCGGTATTTGCTTTCCACAAGTAATGCAATTAACTTTTACTGACATCGGTAAGGAGCAAGAAAAGTTTCCCCAACTGGGTACTTAGCTTTAGTTGAAGACTTCTCTGGAGTCGGACGACTGGCATTTGCGAACTGCTTCTGCTTCGGGCACCGCACGGCAAGAAAGACTGATGTAATGGCGTCGGCTACATGTTTTATACCCCTGACGACCTGACATCATGGAAGAAGGGATAGCAACCGACGCAGGACCCAAGACTTTGTTAATCAGGCCGACTTGAGATCTACTGCAAGCAGATAACCCAAGTGTAATGATTGCAACAGTGAAACACAAAGAACATCAGGAGGGATAGCTAAAGTTCTATGTTGTGGCAAATCTAAAAATTCTCTGAGTCTCTTTTTGAACTGAGGATAATCCTGGCATTCCCAGTGGAAATGCTCTCCAAGTATTTAGCATTTCACTAAAAGAAAAATCCTCTGGAAGGGAAGCAGAGGGAATGGAGTCCTCTGCATCTGAATCCTCATAAGCAGATAAAGGTATGTCTTTATATTCAGAAAAGTACAGTTTTGCACCTACCATAAATGTAGATGTTCGAGTGCTAATACAGCTGCAGTCATAACAGATGGGTTCTCCTGCCGTCAGGCGGGTCCTCGGTCGGCCGAATTCCAAAGTCTAGGTCCGGCGTTGGTTGTCGTCGCTTCTTCTCTGACGTCAGTGCGACAGGGGTATAAAAGAACCAGCCAACGCCATTTTCTTCAGTTTTTCTTGCCCCAGATGTCAGGTGCCACCAGAAGGAAGGCAATACATAAATTTGTGTAATAATGCAGTGCAATATAATCAAAATACAGTAGTTGCAAGCAAATACATCATAAATGAATACCCCAATCAGGTTGTATGAGGATGTGCTAGCCTATAGGCCCTGTCCCAAGAGGGGAAGGAGGGAGGGAAATCTGGACTGCAGCTGTATTAGCACTCGAACATCTACATTTATGGTAGGTACAAAACTGTACTATGTTCATCGTGCATACAGCTGCAGTCATAACAGATGGGTAGAATCCCAAAGCTAAGAAAGGGGTGGTAGGCACTAGGTGGAACTAGGAGGAGCCAAAATGCCCTGCAAGACTGCAGTGGTGAAGCCTGCTCTAGATTTGGAGTATAATGGTAGGTTGTAGTGCTTGGAGAAGGTATGCACAGAACTCCAAGTGGCTGCTTCCAAAATATCCTTGGTAGGAACTCCTCTGAGGAAGGCTGCAGAGGTGGCTGTGGCCCTGGTGGAATGAGTTCTAATGCCTGTAGGTACAGTTTTGCCGTGAAAGGAATAGCAAAAGCGTATGCAGTGGGCTATCCATTTTGAGATTGTCTGTTTGGAAATTGGCTTTCCTTGAGCTCCTACCGCATAGGCCACAAAGAGCTGTTCTGATTTTCTGAAAGGCTTTGTTCTGTCCAAATAATAACCCAGTTGTCTGTGGATGTCCAAGGAATGTAGTAATCTCTCCCCTTTGTTTTAAGGATTAGGATAAAAAGTAGGTAAATGTATGGCCTGATTTAAAGCTACCCTGGATACCACTTTAGGCATAAAGGACGGGTTGGTTCATAAGGAAACTCTGTCCTGATGGAAGATGATAAAAGGCTGGACAGCCATGAGAGCCTGCAGTTCTGAAACTCTACGAGCTGAGGTGATAGCCAGAAGGAAAGCTGTTTTCTAGGACAAATATTGCAAATCTGATGAGTCAGCTGGCTCAAAGGGAGGCAAGGTCAGCTTTTCCAGAATGAAATTAAGATCCCAAGCAGGTATTGGTTGTTTCCTTGGAGGTCTTAAATTCTTAGCCCCTCTGAGGAACTGTCTTAAGAGAGGGTGAGAGAATAAAGGTGGATCAGTGTTGTATTCTGCAGAAATGGCTGAGGCATGGATTTTGATGGAGGAGAAAGAAAGTCCACTGTTTAGCAGTTCAGCCAAATATTGTAGTATTTGAGGGAAATTCAGTTTTCCAGGGTCCTGGCCCTTTTTCTCATTCCAGACGCAGAAACGTTTCCATTTTGCGGAGTAAGCTTTTCTAGTTGATGGCCTTCTGGCCTCCAAAATGACAAATGGCACCTCCTTGGAAAGTAGGGCCTGCTGTGATGCTAAGGAATCTTCCATGCGGCTAGATTGAGTGTTTTTAGCTGACTGTGAAGAGTTTTGAAGCTGTGCTGAGTCAGAAGAGGCATTAGAGGCAGGGTCCATGGTGGGGAATGTGTCAGGCTCCTCAGGAGTGGGTACCAGTGTTGCCTTGGCCAGTCCGGAGCAATGAGGATCATCTTTGGTCTGTCTGCTCTGGTCTTCAATAGAACTTTGGGCAGCAGAGGAAGAGGTGGGAAGGCATAAACTGTCATTGATGTCCAACTGAAAGAGAGCGTCCACTCTCCAGGCCTTTGGATGGAAGATCCTTGAGCAGAATTTTGTCAATTGATAATTTTTGTGGGAGGCAGAGAGATCTATGTCTGCCCTTCCCCATTCTTGGATTATTTCTGAAAAAACTTGTGGATGCAACTTCCATTCGTGTGGATCTGTCATATTCCTGCTTAGGTTGTCTGCCAGCATGTTTTCCTTGCCTGGCAGGTACTGTGCTTGTAGTTCCATTTGTAAGTCCATGGCCATGTTCCAAAGTGACATGGCCAGTCTGCATAGGGGGTAAGAATGTGTTCCTCCCTGCTTGTTTATGTACCACATTAACTGTGGTGTTGTCCGTTCTTATCAATAGTTGACCTGGTTGTAGAAGGTCCTTGAAAGCTATAATAGCATTTATTACTGCTAGCATTTCTTTTTGATTGATGTGAAGGTGCTTTTCTTTTTGGGACCATTTGCCCTGAATGCACCGATTTGTCATGTGCGCCCCCCAGGCGTAGTCCGAGGCGTCTGTTGTGATGACTTGATTTGCTTGAGGCTTGCTGAATGGAAGACCTGTGTTTGTTTGACATGCTTGAGCCCACCACAGAAATTCCTTTTGCAGACATGGAATTAGTGGTATTATTGTTTCCAAACTGTGGCTGTGTTGAGACCATATGTTTTTCAGGTACCATTGTAGTTTCCTCATATGCAGCTTTGCACATGGGATTAGTAAGATGCAAGATGCCATGAATCCCAGAGCCTGCAGGATTTTCCTTGCAGTCAGCCTGGTGCAATTTGCTAGTGTTCTGAAGTACTGAATTAGTTGCCCCTGCTTCTCTGGCGTGAGGTAGGCCATCTGGGTGTTTGTGTCCAAATTGGCACCCAGGAAAATTATCTTCCGAGAAGGTATTAGCCTTGATTTCTTTTTGTTGACTGTGTATCCCAGAGAGTTCAATAACATTATTACATAAGCCAGATGTTTCAGAAGAATGTGCTTGCTGTCCGCTTGGATCAGGCAGTCGTCCAAATAGGGATATATTTGTATCCCTTGAAGTCTGCAGTAGGCAATTACTGATGCCAGGCATTTCGTGAATACTCTGGGCCCAGTAGATAAGCCAAAGGGCAATGCAGAGAATTGATAATGGGTTGAACCTGCAAGAAATCTGAGGTACCTTCTGCAATTTTGTCTGATTGGGACATGCAGGTATGCCTCCTTGAGGTCCAATGTTACCAGCCAAGACTCCTTGCCCAGCATGGGAAGAAGTTGCTGTAGAGTGGGCATCTTGAATTTTGGTACGAGTAGAAATGTGTTTAGGATGGACAGATCCAAAATAGGTCTCCAATCTTTTCACTTCCTTGGCACCAGAAATAGCCTGGAATAAAAACCTTGACCTTGTTCGTGCGTAGGTACCTCTTGAATAGCTTTCATGTTTATGAGATCTGTAATTTGCCTTTGTGCCTCTGCCCTATGATTGTGTGGCAGGTTTGGCATGCCTCTCATTTTTGGAAGGGTGTGAAAATGGAATTTGTAGCCTCTGTTTATAATGTCCAGGATCCATTTGTCTTTTGTGACAATATGCCAATTTTTTGAAAATAATGCCAGCTTTCCTCCTAAGGGGGCTGCCATTTGAGACCTGGTTGGCATGCAAAGGGGAAAGTCATTGGGTTTGCTTTCTGAAAGATTGCGAGTTGTCCTCACCACCTCTGTGTAGGAGCTTGCCATTGTCTGCCTCTATACGATCCTTGGGATTGTCCTCTGCCCCTCGGGCACCTGTATCTGCCTCTTTGGGGTCTGTATGTGGCAGGAAAGGACCAGTTTTTGGAAGGCCAATTTCTACTAAAATGTGGGGGTTGGACCTGTAGAAATTCTTTCACAGTTTGCATTGATTTAGCTTTTTCCTCCATTTTCCTTAATACCTCCTCAGCATTAGCACCAAATAGTACATCCTTTTGAAGAGGGGCGTCTAGTAATTTAGCTTTGACATGATCAGGCAAGGCTTGTTCCTTGAGCCAGGCATGCCTAAGTATGACTGATCCTGTAACATCAGCTCTACATGAGGCCTCTAGAGCATCAAAACCACATTGTAAGGTATGCTTACACACTTGTTCTGCACTATGCATCAAATCCTGCAACTCCTTCACATCTGGTTGTTCAGGTTGTGACATTTTACTTTTCAATTGTGATAACAAAAACTGTTTGTATTTTTGCATATGAAACTGACAGTTTAAGGCCCTCATGGATAAGGTAGCCGAGGTATATACCTTTTTTCCCCACCTTTCTAAGGATCTGGAATCTCTCTCGGAAGGCAATGGATTTTTAGCAATGGAGGCCTTAACTCCCTTGGGGCCCTGTGAGATGGTTTCTGGGTCAGCAGCATGGCTTTTGTATAGAAATTGGTGTGAGTCAGGGACCCTGTAGTACCTGTCAGGCTTAAATGGAGCTGGAGGTAGAGAGTCCGGGTTAAGGCAGGCCTCTGAGTAAACATCATCTAGGATGTCCAAGACAGGAGGTATAGCCAGAGGCCTGTGCTGAGGAAGCAAGAGAAATTCCCTGAGCCTTTTCTTGGAATCTGAATAATCCTGGCCTTACCAGTGGAAGTGTTCCCTTAAGGTATGCAAAGTTTCCCCAAATGAGTAATCCTCAGGGGGGGATACAGAAGGGATGGACTCCTCCGCATCAGAGTCTTCAAAAGGGGAGTAAGAATGTTCCTGATCATCAGAGTGCTCTGAAATAATGGAGCCCTGATCAGAGGAGGGGGAATCTTCCTCCACACTAGGCCTTTTGTCCGGAGGGGGCTGAGAACCTCTCATAAGAGTAATTAAATCCTCAGCCATTTTAAGCATTTGTTTCTTAGGCATGGGGCCTGGAGATGGGCCCTGTGTAGCTGGTCTCTTAGAGTGCATGGTTGCTTTAGACTTTGTGAAAGCCTTGATGGAGAAAGAAGAGGAAGGTCTGAAGACACCTTGAGTGGAGGTGGACCTGTCCACATTCTGAGTTTCAACACAAAGAGTGTCTTCGGTATCTGTAGTTGGGGTGTGGGCCGAGGAGCCTGCGACCTCGGGCACAGGAGACGCCGTCAAAGACAGGTCGTCGGTAGTCAGGGGCTGCGTAGGTGCCTCGCTGAGAACCGGACCACGTGTAGTCGGCTTTGGCGTGGTGTCGGTAGAGGCTGCGGACCTTGTGTGTCGGTCCTTGTCTTTGCGTTTTTTAGACAAAACCGGAGTCGGAGTATCCGACGACATAGTATAGTTAAATGCTTTCCCAAAATAATGCTGGGCGAACTCCGCCCGATGCTTAATACTGCGTTTGTTGAATGTAGCACAAAAGCGACAGACCGAGACGTCGTGGTCTGGGCCTATACAAGGTATACAGAGGGAATGGAAATCCTTATGCAGTATTTGCTTCCCACAAGAAATACAATTATTAACTTTGTCTGACATCGGTCTGAGGCAAGAAAAGTTTCCCCAACGGGGTACTTAGCTTTTAAGAAGACTTCGGTTTCCAAATTTTCCTAATCTCAGGAGCTGGCCGACCGGCACTTGCGAACTGCTTCTGCTTCGGGCACCGCGCGGAAAGAAAGACTGAAGAAAATGGCGTCGGCTGGTTCTTTTATACCCGTCGCACTGACGTCAGGGAAGAAGCGACGACAACCGACGCCGGACCTAGACTTTGAATTCGGCCGACCGAGGACCCGCCTGACGGCAGGAGAACCTATCTGTTATAACTGCAGCTGTATGCACGATGAACATCCTCATGGTCAGACTCTTGGTCAATTAAAGCTGCTGAGGACAGGTCTCTCTCTCTTAGCAGGAGAAGGCTGGCTTCCCTTAATCAGCATAATCAGGTCTTCTGCCATTCTAAGCATTTGATGTTGTGGCAAGGAAGCAGGTGCTCGAGTTTGGGTCATTGGTTTTTTAGGCGTAGCTCGTACTCTTGGCCTTAGAAACATGGTAGTTTTATACAGAACTGAAGACGCAAAAGAAGTAGTCTGTGTTGAATATCGGTAATGCGAATAACTTCCTCGGAAGCCAGTGCCTGCACAGCGGCTCCGGACCCAACCAAAGTAGAGACATCCGCAGGTTCTGTAGTCAAAGAAAGATCTTGTGGCATACCAGACTCCAAATGGGTCTCGGTAGTGGCTGCGAAAGCACCTCACTGAGTACTGGTGAACTGGCAACTAGCTTAATGGAAGCGTCATCAGCAGTTTTGGACCTGTGCGGTCTGTCTGTCTTTATCCTTACGTTTTTTCGGAAGATCAGTAGTGGGATGGCTTACCAAAGCCATTTCGGAATATGGAAATCAAGAGCGAAAGTATTTAGCGACAATAAGGGCCCGACCACGTATAGTTCGGGCGTTGAACAAAGCACAAAACAGACAGCGAGGTACGTTGTGGTCTGGGCCTAAACAGGTGATGAAGTAAGAATGGAAATCTTGGTGTGGTATTTGCTTTCCACAGGTGAGACAACTGTTAACTTTTTCTGACATTGGTTAGAGCAAGAAAAAAGGATCCCCAACGGGGTAGTTAGATTTAGAAGACTTCAGAATGATTCAATTCGGAAGCAAAAACTCAGGTAGCGGCCGACTGGCACTCATGCAAACTGTTTCGGGCTCCTCGGCAAGAAAGACTGATGTAATGGCATTGGCTGCCTGTTTTCATACCCCTGACGACCTGATGTCAGTCCTGGAGCATCAGCAACCGATGCAGAAATACTAAGTATTTGGGCCGACTGAGGGCTACCTGCAGGCAGATAACCCAAGTGTGATGACTGCAACAGTGAAACGCGAAGAACATCTGGAGTATACAGTTGAGCTTCAGTCCATCTGTGTTTTCTCTGTGGTTCCTGGTGCTTAGGTGTATCCTGAAGGCCTGATTCTTCCTATGGATTATTATTGGGTCAAGTATCTGGTGCAGCAGCCTACTGGAATATTCTATGCTATAAAATCTCTTTCAAGCTGTTCATTGTTGTGGAGGAAGTTGTCCAAGCCTCATCACTCTGGCTACTCAGACCTTGTGACTTGACAATGTTCTTTTTTAGTCTAAGAGGGTGCATACTCTTCGCATGCAATAGAAAATTTATCCTGGTGGGTTTTCTGTAGAGGTCATGGTTAATTGAACCATTTGTGGTGTCCTTTGTAAGTAGAAGGTCCAGGAATTCTACTTTTTCTTCACTGGTTTTGGAAGTGAATATCAGGAATTTGGTGGTGGAATTAATGTAATCTAGGAAGTTTAGTCTCTCAGCACTGCCATTCCAGACCAAAAAAAGATATTGTGAATGAAACAATAATAACAAGCCATTTCGGTAAAAAATGGAGAGTTGTATATGAAGTCCTCTTCCCATTTCCTGAGTGCCGTATTCGCAAGGCTTGACGCCATAGCTGTCCTCATCGCAATGCCTGCTGTCTGTCTGTAGATGCCTCTGTTGAAATTAAAGAAATTGTTCTTTAGAACCAGATCTAGAAGTTTACTCAATTTCTCTTTCTCCTGGCAAGGCTGCACAGTTTGTGTTGTAAGCTTCAATGGTAGCCTGTATGCAATAATCGTGGGGAAGGACAGAGTACAAGGATTCTATGTCGATGGTTACCAGGATAGCTTCTTCTTTTCGAGTGATGCCTTTGATTTTGTGTAGGAAGTCCATAGAATCCAGGATACAGGAGCTGTTGTTCGATGCTAGCAGCTTGAGAGTGAAATCCAGGTACATAGCTATTGGTTCTGTGACAGATCCACCGCCCACTATTACAGGTCTGTATGGGGGGGGGGGTCCATTAAGTTCTTGTGCGGTTTGGGAATCTGTACTTTTAAAAACTCATTAATATTTTTACTAATGAGTCCTTCATCATATAGTTGGTCAAGCGTACTGTCCAGTTCCTCATACACTGTCTTGGCTAAGTTGATGTTATGGGGTTCATAAAACTGCTGGTTCTGTAGCATGGCTGTAATCTTACAGTTGTAACTGCTGGTACCTGTGACAAGAATACCCCCTCCTTTGTCAGCCTTCATGACGCTCCTACTGTTGTCAAGGCTGAGGTTCTTGAGTACATCCATCTAAGCCTTGGTAATGTTATAAAGTTTCTTCAAGTCTTCTAATGTCCATCTCGCACTTGTCTTGGAACAAAGTAATGACTTGGTTGAGTGGGGAGCAAAAATTGCTAGGTTTCTTCCAGCTGGTCAATCTTTGAGTGCGAGTATCCATTTTGTTTTGGTCCTTTCCATTTTGATGGAAGAACAATTTTAGCTGTAGTTTTTGTGTGAATATTCTCAGATCAAAAAGGTCTGGGTTACGCTGGCTCTTCTGGTGGGAATGAAGGCAAATCCCCTTTGTAAAACTTTTAACTGAGTTTCTGTTAAGGGTTTTGTGGAGTGGTTCCACACTACTGAGGGTTGGTCTTTGGGTTTTTTCTTCTTAGGTTGTTTGTGGCCGGTGGTTGCCAGAGGTGTGTCAGGTCCTTGATTCCCCTCCAGGTTTTGTCCTTCTCTTGTAGCGGGGTTGGAGATTCCCCCTTGAGGGGCTGATGACTCTCCCTCATGTGAGCGTTGTTCTGTTGGGTAGTTGGTGTTGTCCTTGTGGATGTTGATGTGGCCTTCGTGGACGTTTGTCTTTTTCATCCTGCTGTTCTCCCCACATGTCCCGTTTTTCTTCTTTTTGATCCATTTTGGGGGGTAGTGGATGTCGAGGGTTTCATTGGTGGTCCTATCCCCAATCTCCTTGGTTCAGTCCTGGTGGTATTCGTGGTAGCGTCAGAGGGAGCTCGTGGATGTTTTAATTCAATATGGTTGTGGGTGTTGAGGTTGTCTAGGGATTTGTTTCTGGGGGGCTGGTAACTGCGCCCAGATTTTATGTGGTCGCTGTTTCTCTTGGAGCCCTGCCCCCTGAAAAATCCTGTTGTCGTTTCTGGTTTTGGTCATTCTAAACATAACTGTTCCTCTCTGATGCTCTGATGCCTCTAGTTAGTTTTTTTAAGTTTTCTGGCTTTGATCTTATCCTCAAATGAATCCATTCTGCTCATGAGATTCCCAAACCTGTTTTGATGTCCTGGGAATCTGGATATTTGTCCTCAAAGTCTCTAATGGTAGCTGTAGTTATCCTTTGCTGTTCATTATTGCGTTCAAGTAGCAGGTCCATAAGTTTGAAGCTTGCGTCTTCCAGCGTGGCTCTCCAGGCTTCCTGTAGATGTAGGGTCATTTATTTTATTTATTTATTTATTTAAATTTGTTGACCGGGAGTGTCCGACTGGATGTAGGTCCATTTTCAGTGGTGGCCCGGGGAGAAAAGCTCCACAGTTAAAATAAACAGACAGTATTTACATTGGATTACATAGTGATTAACAATTTACATAGCAACTACTTACAACACATTTACAGATGAAGAACATAGTACATCAGTAGACAACTAGAACCTTTATCTGTGAAGTGCATACCAGACATTAACAAATGTTACAAGAAGAAGAAGTTCGTGCTGTATAATAAGTACTGGCTTATGAGCATCTGAGCTTGCTATAATCAAGGTATTTAGTGGAGTGGAAAGAAAGGTAGTGGTTGGAAGCATTTTCCTCTGGATGATATTAGAGTGAGAGTTGCAAGGGCCAGCATGTTTTTAGTTGCACTTTTAGTAAAGTTTTGAAGTGGATGCATGATGGTATGGAGGCAATTGTGGGTGGGAGTGAGTTCCATAATTTGGCTATGGCGCAAGAGAATAGTGCTTCACCAGCAGAGTTATTGGCTTTACTGATCTGCAAGTGATTTTTGCTGCTGGATCTTAGTGGTCTGGTGGTGTGATACGGTTGGAGTAGATTCTGGAGGGATGGGACATTTAATGGATGGTTTACTAGTTTGTGGGTGAGTGAGAGTTGATACCACTGAAGGAGGTGAGGGAGTTCAAGCCAGCCCAGTTCAGCAAGTGAGAGACAGTGGTGACTATGGTAGGATGCCCCTGTGGCGAATTTGGTGATTTTGTTGTAGCAGGTCTCTAGCTTGTTTAGATCACATTGCCTTAGGTTGATATATATTGGAGAGGCATAAAGTAGGGTGGAGATAAGGTGGGAATTTGCTATTGAAATCTTTGCTGCTTTGGTGAGAAATTGCTTATTTCTGTATAACGCTCCTAGTTTTTTGTGGACTTTTTTTATAGTCATGGATATGTGAATGTCAAATTTTAGTTTATTGTCTATTTCCACTCCTAGCAATTTGGTGTGTTCAGTTGGGTATATAGTGGTGTTGTCTTTTGCCGTGATGTTAAAGTGAGAGTTGTTTTGAGTATGTTTGGTGGGTTGGAAGATGAGTAGTTTAGTTTTGTTTGGGTTGAGTATTAATCTGGCATCGGATTAACCATGTTTCAACAGAGGAAAATGCTTCCTGTGTGAATTTTTGCAGTTTTGGTAGGGACTGGGCTGAGCAGATGATGGTAGAGTCATCTGCGTATTCTATGAGTGTGCCATGTTGGTGGCAGAGGCTAGATTATTGGTGTAAACAGGGAAGAGTAGGGGTCCAAGGATGGATCCTTGGAGAACCCCTATGGAGACAAGTAGTTGGGGAGATATGTCATTCTGCCATACAACGGATTGTTGGCGGTCAGACAGGTAACTCTGAAACCAGTTGGTGACCGATTGTGAGAAGGATAGGTTATTGAGGACAGAGATAAGTTGTTTGTGTGGGACCATGTCAAATGCTTTAGATAGGTCTAGGAAAGTAGCAGAGGAGAGATAGCCATTGTTTTTATGCTGAAGGATAGTGTTAGTAAAGGAGAGTAAGGCAGTGGTGGTGCTATGGTTTGGTCGGAAACCATGCTGAGTACTGGAAAGGAGGTTGTTAGTAAGGAGGTAGTCTGAGACCTGAGAGTGTATGCATCTCTCTAGTATTTTGGAGAGTGGAGAGAGAATAGCTATGGGGCGGTAATTGTATGTTGTCATGTTTATACAATGTACACTGCCATGTTTCTAATCAATGGTTTCTTGTGGAGCACGAGTCCTTTGGGGATTAGTTGGAGGTTCTGGCATTGTGCTATGTAGAAGTTCTCCAATTTTTGGCAAACAAAGTCTTTTAACCTTTCTTCAAGTTGGTGTAGGGTGTCCCTCCATTCATGTTTGTTGGTGCTCACCTCTTTAGTTTTGTGAGTCTCAGGGTTCAGTTCAATCTCTGGGATATTGGCTAAGTTCCTAAACCAGGATTTCTCCATTATGATGGTTGGAGGGTTGGTAGAGAAGCTGAGGCCTCGTAACCGGATCCCCAGTATAAAGTAATTTGAAGCACGAGGATCTGTACTAACCCCTTATAGAGTGTAGCCTACCTCCAGCTGGTAGGTATAAAATAACTAAAAAAACACTCTTTTTGTGGTTTAGGTTTTAGCTTCAAGTTTAAACCATCTGTTGGCTGTATCCCAGAAAAAAGTTTATTTACCTTTTCTTAAAAATCTATAAGTTTTTAACCAGTTGTTGAACCCTTAATCTTAGTTCTTGTTTGCAACTGGATTTGACCAAGGAGTGTCTAAAATGAGTATAGCCCAGTGGAGGGTTGTGAAATAGCCAGTCACTAGTGTAGTTCTGAGGAGGCGGAATTCCAGTAGTCCTAAAAAGGACTCTCTGTAGTCCTGAGAAGGGCTCTTTTGGTCCTGAGAAGGACTACTGCAACCCTCAGGAGGACTATTCTGGTCCTGAGAAGGACCGTTGTAGTGGAGCCCTGAGAAGAAATACGGAGGCCCGGGGGGGAACCAAATGAGCCTCAAAAGTCCTTTTGTATAGATCTCAGTTTAACGTATTTTAGGCTGAGCGTGGTGTCCTCCGTGTTACACTCCCTTTATTAACAAGGCTGAGCATAACTAGTAACTCAGTTTCTAGTACTAATGAGGATCCCTAGAAGCAACCTGGTCCTGATGGGGCCGCTGTTTGTGAATGCCCCAGTCCTTGTAAGGACTCCTATGATGTTTGTAGTAACCAGTCCTTAGAAGGACTTTATATCAGATCTTTTGGAAAGTCGGTGTGTGATAGTACTACTTAAAAGAATGCACTCCCTTATGTTCAAGGCTGTGTATGTAAAACTGCTCCACCAGTCCTGAAGAGGACTCTAACAAATCCTTTTGTCTTGCCTGAAGACTCAGAGGATAAAGAAAAAGCATGAATGTAAATTTGTCCTGTCTATAGAAAGAGACAGGAGAGTGAAATTGTGCTTAGTGAGGAAAAACTCCCTGAAATCACACAGATTTATAGTAGGCACACTGGTCCAAACTTCTACTTCATTATCCAGGTCAAATGAAGACATGGCTATCTCCTGGACTTTGGTGTCTGAAAAAAACTACATCAGGAGGAATGGGGGAGAAAAGATAGTCTGCAACACCTACAAGTGGCTGAGGCAGACAAGGAGCCGTTTTGACACAGATTCCTTTACAACCTTTTGTGTGCAGGGAAAGGTACTACTGCAGAGACCAGAGGTTGCTCCATAGGTAAGCTACATAAGAGATGTCAAAAGCTGTGAATGGGGCCTGAATGAGTCAGTAAAGTGTAAGGCAGAAAACAAATGGTTCTGAGGAAAGTAAGCCACTGGCAGTGTCCCACAAGCACAGTGCCCTGCTGCAAACACAAACAACTTTCCAATAAGTAAAATTTTAATCAAAAGAAAAACTTCCAAGCAGTATGTTCACATAAACATAAATATGCCCATTATAAATGTAATAGCAGTCCCATAACATTGCTTCACAGCTAAAAAACTATTTTTGACAGAAAAAAATATTTACTTACAATAATGATAGACCGTTTCATTACAGTCTGTCCAATATACATGAGCCGTCAAGCTGCTTGTCAATTCAGCCTCACCAGAATTTGTACCAGCCTCAGACCCCTTTAAAAAAAACTTCCCTCCCAAAATGCACCTGTATTCTAGTTACCTCAGATCTAGTTTGATGCCTTAAAACATGCACACTACTAATCTGTGCGGCCTAGGATCCAATTAACTACAAAATGGCAATGTCAGTGATTTAGCCGATAGCACATTTCTCTCTGGTGCTGAAAGATCAGAAGGCTGTGGATTCTATTTCCCCCTCCCGATGACTGCATTAATTTTTACTCCTGGTCAGTCATCTGTATTTCTAACAGATGGAGACAACCTGTACATGTTTGGCCACGCATGCTGTAGCTTACAACTATCCCTAAAAATTATCTTTAAGGCACCAATTGTTAGATATGCTTGGGATGCATGGCTAGGCTTAAAAGGTCCTTGTGGTTGCAAGCGCAGCATTTACTTAGGAACCAAAACCTGTCAATTCTTCAGGTCTTACAGCAGATGAGAGAAGATGGGAGGATTGTTGTATTTGATTAACTGGAATGAAAGGATCCATCGTTATTGTAAATACCCAACTTTCATATCCTGTTAATTCATGTGGGTCAGAATACCTAGCTACATATACCCCAGGTGATATAACCAAACCTCTCAACCTGGAAACATCAAAAATCTGGACAAAGGCCCATGAAAAATAGGTACAAATCTGTATGCTGATTAACATAAAATCTGCGTAGACAATTATGCAACCCCATCCACTCCAGTGGAATTGTGGGATACCAACATTCAAAAGCAATTTTAACAGATAAAATATTAAACATGAAATATAACCAGAACAATAGTGTTTTACTTATATTAACATTTGAAATTGCATCAATCTTTGAACTTGTGTAAATAAACTAAAATGCAATTAAAACACAATTGCTTATTAACTAAGCATTTTTCCCATTTGGGACTTGGCATATAGTTACCTCATTCTGTATAGCTTTTTGTATAACATATGGATCTGTACTGATGGCTTACACAGAGTGGTAGGAATTAAATCCTGGTGAAGAAAGGGTGTTTTTCTATGCAATGGGAAGCATGTTTCAAAAACAATGCAAACTTAAATTTCTTCCACGGTTAGACAAGCTTCTAAATAGGGCACTTTCATACTGAGGCTTCTAGCACTGAGCAGCATCATGCTTATACTATCCCAATCTGGTTTGGCCAAGTGGCAAATAGAACAGACTGACACTACCTAGAAAAGGCACTATGAGGGTGGAGAACATGGTTAATTAACAGCAGTAGTAAGCATAATTCAAAGCAGCAGACAGTACAGTTGTGTACACTTACCATAAATGTAGATGTTTGAGCGTATTCACTGTTGCAGTCATTACATTTGGGTAATCCTGCTGGCAGGTTGCCCTCAGCCAGCCTGAATTCCAAAGTCTTGGGCCCTGCGTCGGTTGCTGTCACCCCTTCCCTGACGTCAGGTCATCAGGGGTATAAAAGAAGCAGCCGATGCCATTTTCTTCAGTTTTTCTTGCCCCAGATGTCAGGTGCCCCCAAAAAGGGTAGCCAAATTTTATATATATATATATATATATATATATATATATATATATATATATATATATATATATATTCATAAATATACCAAATATAAATTTTACTTTCATCTATAAGCAAATACACCACATAGGTAGTATAAATCAGAGAAGGAAAGATAAGATCCAAAAGAAAAAAGGGGGAAGGCGGGTTGGTAACCTGGACTGCAATAGTGAATACACTCGAACATCTACATTTATGGTAAGTGTACACAACTGTACTGTGTTCTTCGTGTTTCACTGTTTCAGTCATTACATTTGGGTAGAGTCCCAAAACTATGGTTGGGAGGCTGGAACTAGACAGCAGTAGGAGCAGCTATGAGACCCTGCAGGACTGCAGTGGCAAAGCCTGCCCTAGATTTAGAGTAGAGTGGCAGATGACAATGTTTTGTGAAGGTGTGCACTGTACTCCAAGTAGCCGCCTCTAAAATGTCTCTGGTTGGTACTCCCCTGAGAATGGCTGCTGAGGTGGCTGCAGCTCTGGTGGAATGAGGCCTCATGTCCTTAGGCACTGGTTTGCCATGGTGCAAGTAGCAGAAACGAATGCAGTGGCCTAACCACTTAGAAATAGTCTGCTTTGAGATAGGCTTTCCTTGTGATCCTGCAGCATAAGCCACTAGTAATTGCTCTGTCTTCCTGAAAGCTTTAGTTCTGTCCAAGTAGAATCTAAGCTGTCTGTCCAAAGAATAAAGAATTCTCTCCCCCTTGCTCTGTGGATTTGGGTAAAAGGTTGTGAGATGGATGGCTTGGTTAAGAGCCACGCTGGACAATACTTTAGGCATAAATGTTGGGTTTGTCCTCAGGGAGACCCTGTCTGGATGAAAAATGATGAAAGGTTCCACAGCCATGAGCTCCTGTAGCTCTGAAACTCGTCTTGCCGAAGTAATTGCTAAGAGCAGAGCTGTTTTTCAAGATAAAAACTTCATATCAGCAGTAGCAGCTGGCTCAAAAGAAGGCAGTGTGAGCTTTTCCAAGACATACTTGAGGTCCCATGCAGGTATTGGTAGTCTCCTTGGGGGCCTTACATTTTTGCCTCCTAATCACAGATCCAGTAACTGCGGCCCTGCAGGAGGCCTCTAAGGAATCAAAACCACATTGCAAAGTATGCTTTCCAACCTGTTCAGCTGCATGCAATAATTCCTGAAATTCTTTCTTTTCTGCACATTCAGAAATCAATATCATTTTCTGTTTCAGCAATCCCATAACATGTTGTTGATACTTGGGCATATGAAACTGAAAGTTTAAGGTCCTAATTGCCAAGGTTGCAGATGTATAAACCTTTTTTCCCCATCTGTCCAGTGCCCTTGAATCTCTGTCAGAGGGGGTAGGATTTTTTGCTGTTGAGGCCTTAACTCCCTTTGGACCCTGTAAAATAGTTTCAGGATCAGCAGCAGGGTTTCTAAACAAAAATTTATGAGAGTCAGGGACCATGTGATATCTGTCAGGCTTGCTGGGAGCTGGAGGTAAGGAGTCAGGGGTCAAGCTTGACTCTGAAAACACATCATCCACAATGTCTAAAATAGGGGGTATGGCTAAAGGCATGTGCTGAAAGAGAAGGAAATCCCTGATCCTCTTTTTTGATTCTGAGAAAATCCTGACTCTCCCAGTGAAAATGCTCCCTCAAAGTATGCAAGTTTTCTCCAAATGAGTAATCCTCAGGAGGTGATGCAGATGGTATAGACTCCTCTGCATCAGAATCCTCATAGGGAGGCATAGATAATTCCTGATCAGAAGAGGAATCAGAAGAAATGGAAACCTGATCTGAAGACTCATAATCAGTGTCTTGCCTAGGCCTCTTATCTGGAGGGGGATGGGAACCCCTGATCGAGGTAATAAGGTCTTCAGCCATTTTGATAATCTGTTTTTTAGGCATGGAGGCCTGTGCACGTGGCTCATGTGTCGGTTTTTCAGTTTTAGAAGTTGCTTTTGTTTTTGGTTTTCCAGATGTCGTTGGTTTGATATACAAATGTTGAAGCCTGAATACACCCTCAGAAGTCAGGGCCTGCTCAGCGGCTCCGGACCCATCTGAGGGTGATACATCCGTGAGTCCAATACTTTGAGTATCGCGCGGAATGCCAAACTCCACATGGGTGTCGGCAGAGGCCTGCGACTCGAAAGTAGCGGGTATCCGGGGCTGTGAAAATGCCTCGCTGAGTACCGGCGAACCGGTGACTGGCTTAGGAGAAGCTTCGTCATCAGTTTTGGACCTCGACTATCTCTCTCTCTGTCTTTTTCTTTGCATTTTTTATGTACTCCGGTAGTCGGATTGCTATCAGACGACATTTCTGGGTAGTTAAATCAGTTTCCAAAATACTTTGAGGCAAAAATATACAAACGCTTAATAGTGTGTTGGTTAAATCTAGCACAAAACCGACAGCCAGGCACGTTGTGATCAGGGCCTAGGCACGGAATACAGTACAAATGGAAATCCTTATGAGGTATTTGCTTCCCACAAGTAATACAACTATTAACTTTTTCTGACATCGATATGGAGCAAGAAAAAAGTTTCCCCAATGGGGTACTTCGCTAGTGAAGACTTCGGTTCTGAAACTCAAACTCGAATATTTCAGGAGTCGGCCGACCAGCACTTGCGAAATGCTTCTGCTTCGGGAACCGCGCGGCAAGAAAGACTAAAGAAAATGGCGTCGGCTGCATGTTTTATATCTCTGACGACCTGACGTCATGGAAGAGGAGACAGCAACTGATGCAGGACCCAAGGTTTTGGAATTCAGGCCGACTAAGGGCAACCTGCCAGCAGATTACCCAAATGTAATGACTGCAACAGTGAAACACGAAGAACATCGCACAGTTGTCCCAGCCCCTATAAACAATTTAATACGTTTTTTAATCAATAAAGTTACAGTGATCCTAATAAAAACAAAAGTTTACACTAAAAGAAATAAAAGACCCATGCTAATTGAAACACTCGCACAGCAATCAAAAAAATATCTATATATCTGTCTCTCTCCCTCTCTCTCTCTATATATATATATATATATATATATATATATATATATATATATATATATATATACACACACACACACATATACACACATACACAGCCATACAAATAATCCCTAGCAAAACATAAGCCATTCATGTCAGAAAAGTATTGTTTTAGTCATAAATTTAATTGTAATACGTTTCCCCCCTAAAGCATACCCTCAAAGCTTAATATCATCTCAATACGTATTGCACAATTTGAACCCCCTTTTTAGTATGCATGCCTACGCCTTTAAACATGAAAACCTAATTATCTGGACTTGTGTGTCTGTCACAGAATGAACCAATGTAGTAGACCTACTGTAAAACCATGTCTGCTATAATCTGGAAGGAAGTTACAATAAGAATTTACAGCAAAAAAAAAAGGAAGAGGAGGAAAATGCAAATTACTTGATCTTTTGTTAACAAAAATATATAAATAAAAACAGAAAAAATAACCATTTTCAGAGGAAATAAGCTTTAATTTACAGAAACTAGCGTCACAATTAAAGATACTAGCCAAAAACTCCAAAATAGCGGGAACTGCAGCAGTAAAGGTGTCTAGAGAATGCTGAGAAGCCCATATAGAGAAACGTTTCCACTTAGTGGAATAAACCTTCTTGGTGGAAGATTTGTGAGCTGCTACCAAAATCTTCTTGGCAGGGAATCCTAACTCTCACTGGAACTGGAGCAGCCTGACTAAATCTGGATGCAGGACCCCTGAGGGAAGCTAGATCAGATCCAGGACTGGATCTAGTGTCCATGGAGGACACACTGCATTCAGACTACAGAGAGGGGAACCAAACCTGCAAGGCCAGAACAGGGCAATGAGGATCACTAAGTTTCCCAGTCATTGAGCTTTCTGAATGAATTTAGGAATTAGAGGGAGTGGAGGATACACATACAGTAGACCGGAGAGCCAAGCATGAACTACAGCATCTCAGGGGGATGCACTTGTACGGGGGTTCAGAGCGAAACACTTGCTGCACTTTGCTTTGGAAGGATAGGCAAAGAGATTGCTGCAAGGCTAACGCCACCTTAGAAAGATCTGTTCTGCTACTGAAGGATTCAGAGACCACTCATAAGGCACCAGAATAGATCTGCTGACCTGTTCGCCAGTATGTTGGACCTCCCCGGAATGTGCATTGCCACCAAAAAATGGCCAGAGGAGATCACCTACTCCCACAATCTCAGGGCTTCTTGACAAAGGGGGTAAGATCTGGTCCCCCTTGTTTGTTGATGTACCAGACTACAGACATATTGTCTGTCTGGATAGCAATCATCCCTTGAGGAAGATGGGCATGAAGAACTTGCAGCTCCAACAGCACTGCCCTCATCTCCAGGACGTTGATATGCAGATGGATCTCCAGGGAAGACCACATGCCTTGGACTGTCCTTCCCATGCAATGCCCCTCCACCCGAGCAGGGAGGCGTCCGTGGTCACTGTGATCACAGGGGTGGGAAGGATGAATGGCTGACCGAGAAGATGATCTGGGGACTGAAGCCACCATAGGAGCGAATCCTTGCAAGCTCGAGACAGCCGAACAGGATGAGATAAGGGCGGGTCTAGCAATAAGCACTGAACCACTGGAGTCCACTGGAGGACCCTCGTATGAAGATGAGCCGTTGGAATAAGGGTGATCGTGGATGCCATGGACCCCAATGCCCAATGTACTGACTCAGCAGGAGGACACTGGGCTTGAACAATGTAAGAAACATGATGTTGGGGAGAGAGTAGTCTGCCCAGAGTTAGAAACACCTTGCTTAGAGTGGTACCGAAGCAAGCGCCAATGAAGTAGAGAACTTGTACTGGTTCCAGTTGGTACTCGAGATTTATGGTTATGCCTAGATGGCGAGCAGTCTGGAGAAGATGATCCCTGGCTTGACAGAGTCTATGTCTGGATGTCTGGAAGGAATGGAAAGGAGCCAATCGTCCAGGTAGGGAAAGACCTGGAACTCCTGCAGCCACAGGTGAGCTGCCACTCCTGCCATCACTTTGGTTAACACCCTGGGGGCAGTGGTGAGCCCAAAGGGAAGCACTCTGAACTGATAATAGTTTGCTCCCTGATGGAAGTGGAGGAACCTCCAAGAGTGTCTGTTCATCTTGATGCGATAGAACACGTCCTGGAGGTCCACCAAGCACATCCAGTCATTTATCTGTAGAAAAGGAAGAATGAATTGGAGAGTGACCATCAGAAATATTGTCTTGGCAATTGACGGGTTTAGGGTTAAAAGATCCAGGATGGGTCTTAAGTCCCCTCATTTTCGTTGGCACTAAAAAGAACCTGGAACAGATGCCTGATGCAGATTGGTCTGGGGTGGCTGACTGGATGACTTGCTTTTCAAGCAGCTTGAAATTTCTACTGCTGCAGATATTTGGGCGGGACTGATGAATGAAGGAAGGGGATTGAGTAGCCCTCTGGATATTTTCTGCAACACCCAACAATCATCTGTGATGGACTCCCAAGGCTGTTGGGTGCAGAAAAAGATGTCCCCCCAACTGCCTCCAGAGACAAGCAATCGGGCAACCCTTCAGGGCAGCTCTGCGAGGGTCTGTCTGGGAAAGAATCCCCAAGACCCTTGGTTCCTCGGACCCCCTCTGCCATGAGGGCTGCGTCCATCGTATCCCCCTCTGCCTCTGGGGAAAGGAGAGTCCTGAGCATCATGGGAAAAACCCAGAGACTTTCGGAACCACATCTTCTCCACCCCACACTGATTCCAGGAAAAGGATAGTTGCGGAGTTGAGAAGCTAAACTCGACAGCAGACAAGGTCTTCCCGACTTTCTCACTCTGGACTAGTGCGTCTTGAACGGTCTAACCAAAAAGATTGGAACCATCATAGGGGGCATTTGTAAATGATGCCTTGTAGGGCTCCGAGAAATCACAAAGCTGAAGGCAGGCATGACGCCTGATGGCTACGCCTGTTCTGGCCACCCTAGAGGCACCTTCAGTAGCCCACGACAGGAACCTCAAAGAACTATTGGATATAGAAGTTAGAGTGGCTATAGGGGAGAAGAACATCTTCTCTGCCGACATGGACCCTGGAGTAGACTCAGTGACCTCTTTGACTAGGTCCTGCTGCAGTCTGATGACATGCACCATGTAATTCACCGCACGCAAGGCAAATATGGCCAAGGTGTAAACCCACTTCCCGAAATGGTCTATGGCCTGTGACTCATGGTCCGGCGGATGGAATGTAGACCTCTCCTGCTCCTTCTTGGTGGCCACCGATCCACCATGGCATCTACCAGGGATCCCTTCAACCAATGTTGCCTATCTGACGGAGTGCCGAGAATTTTGTCAGGGCACTTGGGAGTAGGCTCCACTGTGTCCTGTTCCTTCCATGCCATGGATGAAATTAAGGGAAGGGACACTCAGGAGGTAGAGGGCCCTGTGCCAAACACGTCCAGGAACACAGACTCATATTGTTGGCTTTTTGGGTATACCACCCCACCACACTAGAATAGTATTTCCATGATATCCCCAAAGGAGACATCATTTGGGAGGGAGCCCTCCCCTTCCTCCAAGTTAGTGTCTTCTGTGAAGGACTTCGTCCCACCGGTGCTTCTTTTTGCATGTACGTTTCCGAGGGAGCTTCTCAGGGGGGTCTCTGGGGAGGACTCGGAAACCTCAAGAGGCTCTCAGGGGAGAACCCCATGGGGCAGAGTGGCGACAGGCTTTCATTGAGGAGGCAGGATGGGGGATTCCAGGCCAAAAGGAGATGAAGCCAGGATGGACTCAGAGGAAGACAGCATCAAGAGTCTTGACAGAACCGCGAGAACCCTCTCCACCACATCAAAAGCAGAGGGGGAATGAATCCCTGAAGCAGAGGAGAGTAGAACTGGATCCATCTCCCTCTGCGCAGCAGGGAGAGCTGGATCTGAGCCTTAAGGCACTGAAACTCCAAAAACCTCAAAGCAGCCACCATCCCTTCGGATCCGGCATAGAGACTACGACTCAGAGTCGGACGGCTCCAAAAAGGTCAGAGCTGAGCCACTCAGGGCAATTGCTGACACCAAGGTATCTGGAACCACTGGTGCCATTCCCCAGATGCCTGGAAACCTTGGACCAGATGACTCCGAAGCCAGGGGTCAGATCAGATAAGCAGCAAGGGGAAGAAAAGTCGACTGCATGCTCCCAGCCCTGGAGGGGGAGGAAGCAGGCAAAACTCCCATCTGAATCTGGGTCCAGATAAACCTCAAAAAAGCAATGAGCCAGCAAACTTTGTGTATATACAAAAATTAATTTATTATATTACATAGAAAGAACAAAAAAGAACAGACCTGTTTCGGCTAGAATATTTTCATAGCCTTCATCAGTGTTAAAGACAAAAACATTCATTTGTTCCTTTATACAGTACTATAAATTTATTACATACCGTGATTGGTTACCTCATAAATATTCATTTAATCCGGGTGGAAAAAGTTCACCCAGTTTATTGATCCATTTTTTTTCTCTAATATCCAAGATAGAGTGCCATCCCGATTTACTGGATCTGTTACCCATGATCCTAACAATAATCATAAAGTTGAATGAAGCTGTGGGGTGTTTAATAGTGTGCTTATACAAAGCATTACTAATGCTGTTATGTTTGATGTCACTTAGATGCTCAGAGATCCACAATCTAAGTGACCTTGATGTCTCTCCTATATAAAATGCAGAGCAACTACATGAGGCCAGATAAACTACTCAGTCACTACTGCAGTTTGCAAAGAAGCCAACGTCAAAAACCACACCACAATTCCTGTTCGAAAATTGTTTGGACTTCATAACCTTATTACAGTGGTTACAGTGACCACAAGACATGCATCCAATCAATCTATCCCCTGAAAGTGTTGTTTATTATCTATAGAAACAGACCTGTTTGGCCGTTTATAATGCCTCAAATGAACCCAGGTTTTTTCCTTTACAAAATGAAAAATAACATGTATCCCACAAAACTTGTGATAGGGTGTTATCAGCCAATAATATATTCCAGTGTCTCCATACACTATCCACCAATGTGTTGGTGTTCCTGCCATATGTGGTTGTGAATCGTATGACAGTACCAGGTCTCTGATGCTTGTCCTTATATTTGAGTAAAACCTCCGTGTTGAAGGTAGCAGCGTAATTACTAGCTCCTAAGACATAACCCATTTTGTAGCCCCTTTCACGAAACCTATTAAGATCCTTCCGGAAGGTCTCAAAGGAGGAGTCCCGTGAGCAGATACGCCTCATCCTGATAAACTGGGATTTGGGGATATTTCTGGAGATATGGGGAGGATGAAAGCTGGATGCGTGGAGTATTATACTGTGGGTATTTACGGAAAAAGTACATTTGTGTACACTTACCATGAATGTAGATGTTCGAGTGTATTCAATGTTGCTGTCATTACATTTGGGTAATCTGCTAGCAGGTTGCCCTCAGTCGGCCTGAATAACAAAGTATTGGGTTCTGCATTGGTTGCTTTCTCCTCTTCCATGATGTCAGGTCGTCAGGGGTATAAAACATGCAGCCGACGCCATTTTAATCTGTTTTTCTTGCCCCACATGTCAGGTGCCCCCCAAAATGGGGAGCAAAAATATATACATATATAAACTGTAAATATATAAATGCACCTTAGAAACATAAAATTTACCTTCAACTAAAAGCAGATATACCACAAAGGCTTTTGAGTATAGTGAAGGAAAAAAAAGGTATAGAATGGGGGATGGCAGGTGGGTAACCCGGACTGCAACAGTGAATACACTCTAACATCTACATTTATGGTAAGTGTACACAACTGTACTATATTCTTCGCGTTTCACTGTTGCAGTCATTACATTTGGGTAGAATCCCAAAGCTATGGATGGGAGGATGGAACTAAACAGCATTAGGAGCAGCTATAAGGCCCTGCAGGACTGCAGTGGCAAAGTTTGCCCTGGATTTACGGAAGAGAGGTAAATTATAATGCTTTGTGAAGGTATGAACAGAGCTCCAAATAGTAGCTTCTAGAATGTCTCTGGTTGGGACCCTTCTGAGAAATGCTGCTGAAGTAGAGGCAGCCTTGGTGGAATGGGATCAGATTCTCTTGAGCACAGGTTTACCATGGCGCAAATGGCAGAAACGAATGCAGTGGCTTGTCCATTTGGAAATAGTCTGCTTTGATATAGCCTTCCCCTCTGATCCTGCAGCAAATGCTACCAGTAGTTGCTCAGACTTTCTTAGAGATGTTGTCGTGTTTAAGTAGATTCTTAGTTGTCTGTGTACATCAAATTAATGCAGAATCCGCTCCCCCTTGTTCTGCGAATTTGGGAAAATTGTTGGCAGGTGAATGGTCTGGTTAAGAGCCACACTGGATGCCACCTTAGGCATAAAAGAAGGATTGGTCCTGAGGGCCACCCTGTCCGGGTAAAATATGATGAAAGGCTCCACTGCCATGAGAGCCTGTAGTTAGGAAACCCTTCTTTCTGAAGTGACTGCCAAAAGAAAAGCCGTCTTCCAAGACAGAAATTTTATATCCGCAGTAGCTGCTGGTTCAAATGGAGGCAGGGTGAGTTTTCCAGCACAAGATTGAGGTCCCATGCAGGAGTTGGTACTCTCCTGGGAGGCCTTAAGATTTTGGCCCCTCTGAGATACTGTTTAAAAAGTGGATGAGAAAAGGGGAGAATCTGTGTTGTAACGAGCCGAGATGACAGAGGCATGGATTTTTATTGAAAGATCGGCCCTTTCAAGCATCTCGGTTATGTATTGTAAAATCTGAGGAATATTGGGCTTTGCTGTGTCAATTCCTAGTGCTTGGTTCCAAGCACAGAATCTCCTCCATTTATCAGCATAAGATTTTCTAGTACTAGGCCTTCTGGCTTCCAAAATGACATCCATCACAGATTTACTGAGAGATGTGGTTTGAACAATTAATTAGTTGATTAGCCATGCTGCAAGATTCAGAGTTTGGAGCTGAGTGTGCAGAATTTGATAGTTCTGCTGAGACAGTAGATGAGGTGTTTGAGGCAAGTACCACGGAGGAAGGTGTGACATATTCCTTAGAAGCGGGTACCAGTGCTGGCAAGGACAGTACAAAGCAATTAGGACCATTTTTGTTTTTTCCTGTCTGACTTTTAGTAAGACCATGGAGAGTAGAGGCAGAGGGGGAAAGGCATAGACCGATAGTTTTTTTCCAGCTGAAGGATAGAGCATCCACTTTCCATGCTTTTTGCTGATGAGCTCTTATGCGGAATTTGTCCAACTGATAGTTTTGGGGAGAGGCAAATAGATCTATGTCTGGGCTCCCCTATTTCTATGTTAACATGCTGAAGATTTGTGGGTCCAGTTTCCATTCGTGCGGGTCCATAAGATTTCTGCTTAGGTCATCTGCCAGAGTATTTTGCTTTCCTGGCAGGAATTGAGCTTGAAGATGTATTCGGTAAGTCAAGGCTGTGTTCCACAAGGCCATGGCTAGTCTGCAAATGGGGTAGGAATGTGTACCCCCCTGCTTGTTTATGTACCACATAACTGTGGTGTTGTCCGTCTTTATCAGTAATTGTCCTGGATGAAGTAAGTCCTTGAAGGCTGTCACAGCATTCTGAACAGCTAGCATTTCTTTCTGGTTGATATGCAGATGCATTTCGTTTGGGCTCCATTTGCCCTGAATGCATCTCCCTGACAGGTGGCCCCCCCCCCCCAAGCATAGTTTGATGCGTCTGTAGTTAGGGCATGGGTGGCAGGGGGTAGAGTGAATGACAGTCCCTTGTTTTGGTGACATGTCTCTGCCCACCAAAGAAACTCCTGTTGTAGGCAGGGAATGAGAGGAATCATCGTTTCCAGGCTGTGACAATGTTGACTCCATAAACTTTTTAGGTACCACTGAAGTCTCCTCATATGCAGTCTCGCATATGGAATTAGTAGAATACAGGATGCCATGAACCCCAAAGCCTGCAGAATTTGTCTTGCAGATAACTGGGTTTTTGTTACCATTTGTTTGAAACATGTTGTCAATTGCCTTTGTTGGACTGGTGTGAGGTAAGCCATCTGGGCAGTTGTATTCAAGCTTGCACCCAGGAATGTAATTATTTGAGAGGGTACCAGTTGTGATTTCTTTTCGTTTATGGTGTACCCTAGGCATGCTAGAAGCCTTTTTACAAACGCTAGATGTTGAAGTAGTGTGTCCTTGTCCTCTGCTTGAATGAGACAATTGTCCAGATAAGGATAGATTTGAATGTTTCTTTGTCTGCAGAATGCAATTACTGGTGCCAGGCACTTTGTAAAGACCCTGGACGCAGTTGATAAGCCAAAGGGCAGTGCAGAGAATTAATAATGCAAAAAACCTGCTTTGAAGTGGAGGTATCTTCTGCATGATTCCCTTATTGGGATATGCAGGTTGTTGTTGTGTCTTTCGGCTTTTCCCAGTTAGGGGTAGCCACAGCGGAACTCCGGTCCGCTGATGATTGGCAGTAGATTTTTACGTGCTGAGTTGCCAGCCCTGACGCACAACCTTCCACGAAGGTACGCCCATTCATACATGACTCTACACAGAAGACGCTCTTGCTGAGAATCGAACCGGGCAAAGTCTTACTGTGAGGCGACAACGCTACCGCAGCACCACCACCGCAGTTGGGATGCAGGTATGCCTCTTTTAAGACTAGAGCTACTAACCAAGCATTCTTGCCTAGCATGGGCAGTAGCTGTTGTAAAGGGTTTACTATCACAATGCCGACGTGCACTTGCACGGCTATGAAGTATTCGAACAACAGATGTTCGAATACTTCATATTTCGGCAGGTGATGCGAGCGAACGTTACCATTGTGAATGGACTGTGCATTCGCAATTCTAACGTTCGCTCATGTGAGGGGATCGCGGTACAGTGCGGTTAGGGAAATACATCCCTTTCATCACTGTAGTACGATCTCAGAGTTGGAATATTAAGGTAGGGGGGGTGTGGGGGGCGCATCCCCCCACAGGGGGGTGCAGGGGGGCTTGCCCCTCTGCATATCTGTGAGTTTAGGCTAGGTAGGTAGGTAGCTATGGGATGGGTGGGAGTGCTGTGTATTGTCGTAAATGTCGCGAGTGACATTTTCGACAATACACAGCTGTTTTCGACTTTAGGTTAATTCGGAAATGTTCATTTCCGATATATAAATTCGAAAATGCAGACACATTTTTTTCTGATTTTCGAATTTATGATAGTAAACCATTGTAAAGTCAGCAGTTTGAATGTTGAATGTCCAGGAACGTGTTTAGAATCGATAAGTCCAGTATTGGACACCATGAATTGTCTTTTCTGGGTACCAGGAAAAGTCTTGAATAAAATGCTTGTCCTTTTTCCTTTTCTGGTACCAGTTGAATAGCCCCCATATCCATGAGGGACATGACTTGTTTCTGGGCCTCTGCCCACTGGTTTTGTGGCAGATCTGGCCATCCGTTTGGAACTGGCAAAGTATGGAAATGAAATCGGTACCCCTGGGATACTATGGTTAATACCCACTTGTCCTGGGTAATTAACTGCCAATTTTGAGCATGAAGTGCTAGTTTCCCCCCCAAGAGGGCTGCCAAAAAATAAGTGCTTGGATATGGTAGAGGAAAGTCATTGAGACTGCTTACTGTAGGGTTGTGCTTTGTTTCCTCCAGATTTGGAGGTAGAGGCACCCCATTGCTTTGACCTGTAAGAACCCTGTGATTGATATCTGGAGCCTTTTGAGCGCCTGGGTTTGCCCTGAGTGGCTCTGTTGGACAAAGGAAAGGACCAATTTTTAGGAGGCCAGTGTCTACTGAACCTGGGTGGCTGCACTTGCAAGAAATCTTTTACAGTTTCCATAGATTTAGCTTTGTCTTAGATTTTCTTTAAAACCTCTTCTGCCTTACTACCAGAGTATCATGCTGCAAATGGGCATCCAACAATTTAGCTTTAACATGATCAGGCAGATTTTGCTCCTTGAGCCAGGCATGCCTTCTAATCACAGATCCAGTAACGGCGGCCCTACAAGGGAACTCCAAGGCATCAAAACCACATTGCAAAGTATGCTTTCCAACCTGTTCTGCTGAATGCAATAAATCCTATTTTCCACACAATCATTCGCTGTTTCAGTAAGCCCATAACATGCTGTTGATATTTAGGCATATGAAACTGTGTTTAAAGCCATGATTGCCAAGGTTGCAGACATAAAAACCTTCTTCCCCATCTATCCAGCGCCCTGGAATCTCTATCAGAAGGGGTAGGATTTTTGGCTGTAGAAGCCTTAACACCCTTGGGACCCTGAAATATAGTTTCAGGATCAGCAGCAGGATTTCTAAAAAGAAATTTGTGGGAGTCAGGAACCTTGTAATATCTGTCTGGCTTACAAGGAGCCGGAGGCAGGGAATCAGGAGCCATGCTCGATTCCGAAAACACATCATCAACAATGTCTAATACAGGTGGTATTGCCAAAGGCCTATGCTGAGGAAGAAGAAGGAAATCCCTAAGCCTCTTTTTTGATTCAGAGAAGTCCTGATGGGATGGATTCCTCTGCATCAGAATCCTCAAAGGGTGGAACAGAAAATTCCTGATCAGAAGAGGAATCAGAAGAAATGGAAACCTGATCAGAAGATTCATAGTCAGTGCCTTGCCTAGGCCTCTTAGCAGGGGGAGTTGGGAACCCCTGATCAAGGTAATTAAATCCTCAGCCATTTTGATCATCTGTTTTTTTAGGCAAAGTGGCCTGAGCACGTGGCTCATGCATCGGTGTTTTAGACACAGAAGTTGTTTTTGACCTTGTTTTTGTTGCTGGCGTTGGTTTAATGTAAAAATGTTGAGGCCTGAAAACACCCTCAGAAGCCAGTGCCTGCTCAGCGGCTCCGGACCCATCCAAGGGAGAGACATCCACGGGTTCAATACTTTGCGAATCTCGTTGCATACCGGACTCCGAATGGGTGTCTGTAGAGGCCTGCGACTCAAAAGTAGTGGGTATCAGGGGCTGCAAAAGCACCTCATTGAGTACTGGTGAACCAGCGACTGGCTTAGGAGAAGCTTCGTTGTCAGGTTTGGACCTCAACGGTCTATCTCTGTCTTTTTTCTTGCGTTTTTTATGAACTCTGGTAGTCGGATTGCTAACAGACATTTCAGGGTAACTAAATCTTGAACCAAAATATTTAGAAGCAAAAATATACAAGACGCTTAATAGTGCATTGGTTAAATGTAGCACAAAACCGACAGCAAGGCACATTGGATCAGGGCCTAGGCAAGGAATACAGTACAAATGAAAATACTTATGAGGTATTTGCTTCCCACAAGTAATGCAATTAACTTTTACTGACATTGGTAAGGAGCAAGAAAAAGTTTCCCCAACGGGGTACTTAGCTTTAGTTTGAAGACTTTGGTTCTGAAACTCGAAAATTAAAATTTCAGGAGTCGGTCGACTAGCACTTGCGAACTGCTTCTGCTTCGGGCACCGCGCAGCAAGAAAGACAGATTAAAATGGCATTGGCTGCATGTTTTAAACCCCTGACAACCTGACGTCATGGAAGAGGAGACAGCAACAGACACAGGACCCAAGACTTTGTTATTCAGGCCGACTGAGGGCAACCTGCCAGCAGATTACCCAAATGTAATGACTGCAACAGTGAAACACGAAGAACATCCTCTGTTCATAGGGTATGATCTTCATTCCTACTGTCCAGAACATCTAAGTAATGCATTGTGTGTGATAACGCGCTGTAAATTGAAGACCCCATTTGTTGTCATTTAAATAACCCACAAATTCCATTAGATAGTCCACATCTGACCTCCACAGAATCCAGCAATCATCCAGATACCTCCTCCATATGTCCATTTCATTAAAATTGATATTGTGTGTCACATCGTAAATGATGTGTTCCTCAATCTAAAGACTGGCCAGGATTAATTGCTCCTATTGGTAATTCCAGGTCATTTTTTGATGTTTTTTGCAGCTGAAGCTGGGTGGTGAACGAATGCAAGGGCCATTATTGTCCATGCTAACCATATATTCCATTGAATGACCAGAATTGGTTATTATTATATACATCATTTTGATGTTTGTGTGGAAAAAAGAGGTCACTGTTCCCCTCTACTCTTCACTCATTAGACCCATTATAGAGTACAATGGCCCTTTTGGAATGTACCTCACAAGACATCTGCAGACATCTGCAGCAGCTGGAAAGGCCACAGAAGTACCTCACAAAGAGGATTACTGGCCTCAAACAAATGCCCTACACTGACCGCCTCAAAAAACTCCAGCTTTACTCCGTAGCATATCGCCTACTCCAAGGTGATCTCTGCCTAACATATAAAGCTATGTCAAAAACTCAGAGCTGTTGGACATGCTACACCTAAAGAAATCCCAATCCCTCCAAGCTACAAGCTCTAGGGACCTAAACCTTGTCACCACAATAAACAGGACACGCTGGAGGGATAGATTCCTGTCCCAGAGACTTCCTGTACTCTGGAACAAGCTACCCATCTATGTCAAGCAAAGTTCTTCATTAGCACTCTTCAAGAAAAATCTTGATGAGTGGATGGAAAATAGGAAATGCACCCTGGGGATCACTTCCGTGTCTCTGCTGGACAGTGGCACAGGAAAATAACTTTCTTGGGTGGCATAAGCTATGATACCTTGCTGGCTAGGCTTACGTAGGCCCTTGGGCCGATAGCCTAGTACCTACCTAAGAACCTACGTGGCATTGTATTGAGAATAGATGTTTCTGTAACAGCATTTTTTGCTGCTTTGTTGGAACACATTTTGAGGAATCAACACTAACATCTTATTATTACTTATACCAGTGCAAGGACCACTGATATTCATCAGGCTGTTTGTACAATTATTTATTCTGTGGACATAGCATTGTCAATCCTTATTGGGAAACTTTCTGGTTGGGATATTTTGACAAGGACCATTATCGTCCACAATGAATACGAAGTACATATGACTACTGACATTTTTGGTTCTTTGTAAAATTATTTGTTTTGTGGTGGTTTGTTTGATCAAAATTTTTTTCTCACCAGAGGGTGAACCCTTCACAACTTGTTATTCCCATCACTAATAGTGTGCCATTTGAATATGGATCTAACTAGGATTCTAGCAGAATTATCCTCTGACAGGGAGGATTTGGGTATATTCGGACTGGGCAATGACAATAATGTCGACAAGAATAATACTATGACTTTCAGCCCCAGAGAATAATTGTGAAGCCTTGTTTCAGCAATTGAATAAGAACATGAGATCCTTAAGATCTAAAGTCTGGCATTGCAAACTTTTTAAAGCCAATATGGCCAAGGGCATATCCCCAAGATGCCAAATTAGCAAAGGAATGGTCAAGTATATAACAGCAAACATCTATGTGGTTTGTAGAAGCATTAGCCAGATATCATGAATGTGTAATTAATAAGGAGATTGTTAATGTTACTAAATTATGTGAGGAGACCAAAGTCTATGAGGGCCAGCCCTTCTATACTGCATGTCTGAACAAACTTAGCACAGACCTTTTGGGCCTTGAACAACAATTACAGGACAGAAAGGTCCGTAAATTTCAAAGTGACCAATCGGATTATGATAGGGGGAATCCGTTTAGTTACAACAGACATGCGAGGTTTGAGGGGGGGGGGTACCAGAAAGACTAGCCAAACCACCAAACGCAAACGCCCCAGACCTTTACTCAAAAAACGAGGGATGTACACCGATTCATCCAGGGCAGACTGCTCATCAGGCACAGACCTGGACATGCAACAGACTCCAGACTCACCCACCCCTAAAAGGAATAACACTATAGCCCCTTTAGGCCTTATAAAAGAGCAGGGTAAAATCACAACATAAATGAATAGTATGGAGAGGTTATTGGAGCTCCTTATGAAAAAATTACTGAATGTAATAACACTAATGTGCTAAATATTTCAAATGTTGTTTTGACTGATTCACAAACATCTTTACTTAATAAAGGTCTTAGTTTTCCAAATATGGAAACACCTGGAATCCTTGTCGAGGTGAGAAGCTACCACTGCCATGCATTTGGTAAACACCCGGGGGGCAGTGGTGAGACCAAAGGGCAGGGCCCTGAACTGAAAATGACTGGTTCCCAGCCTAAAGCGGAGGAATCTTCTGGGCGCCTGTTCTTTTTTTATGTAAAGTCCCATCCGAAGGTCTATAGAGCACATCCAGTTTTTTTAAAAGGGGGAAGAATGGATTGCAGCGTGACCATCCAAATCTTGTTTTCTTGACTGACCTGTTCAAGATACGGGGATCAAAAATGGTCTCCAGCCCCTTGTTTTTTTTGGAACAAAAAAGAACCTTAAGTAGATTCCGGATCCTTGTTGGTCTGCTGGCACGGGCTGAATTGCTCTTTTGCAAGCATTTTTGAAATTTCCAAAGCTGCTATATCCCTTTGACCCGGGTGGAACATCTGGAAGGGATTTTTTGACTGTTTTGGGAAAACGAAAAAAGGGGATAGAATAGCCTTCGAAATGATGGACTGTACCCATTTGTCTTGAGTCAGGGATAGCCAGGCTTCTGGGTACAGTGAAATTTTCCCCCGACTCCCCCAAGGGGCATGGGCAACACCTCAGGGATGCTGAAAGGGTTTTCGGGAAAGGCTTCGATTTGGTTCTGGCCCCCCTCCCCCTAGGGCGGCGCCAAATTGTTATTCCCACCTCTGCCTTTGGTAAAAACCTCTGTCGCCAGGCAAGTCCCTTGAGATTTTTTTACGAACCACATCTTCCCACCCTTCTGGCCTTTGGGGTAAGGCCTAGAAGGAGAAAACACTGGCGGCAGAAAGGGTCTTGCCATCAGTCTCGACCTAGTCAGGGTTTCTTTCACTTGAGGACCAAAGAAAATGATCCATCAAAAGGGAGTTGTGAAAGCGCCTTAAAAGGGTTTCCCCAAAGTTGCATAGCCGCATCCAGGGGGCCTACGAAGGCTCCCCCTTTCCCTGCCTCTGCTCCCCATGGGCCCGCAAAAGAGAGGGGCATGGAGGAGTTGGATAGGGAAATTTAAAGGGTAGCCAGCTGCGTGTTCTTTTTCTTTGAAACCCGCAGCTTTTCCTTTAACATTTCACTCGCCCTTGATCAAGCCCCTTTAAAGGGCAGTGAAATGGCACAGGTAATTCACCCAACCATGGTAAATGTCGCTGAGGAGAACATCCGCTTGACCCATCCATGGACCTAGAATCGTTGTTAGGAGGAAGGACAGGCACTGAAGGATCAGCCAGTTCCTTCTTTGTGGGAGCTACCACCATAGCATCCACAGAAACTCCTTTTTATAAAAATTTCTTGTCTGATGGAGCTGTGATGAATTTGGAGGGTCTCCTGGGAGTGGGGTCCACTGAATCAGGAGCCGTCCATGCCTTCTTAGCAACCACCTGCATGAGGGGGGCAAGGGGGACACCCAGGAGGTGGAAGGGGAGAAACGCCTCAAGATACACAGATTCTCCTCCAAGGGTTGAGGGCTGGCCAATTTCCCCCCTGTTTCAGGATTTCCCGAATGTCTGCAAATGAGACATCTTCAGAAGGGGAACGGGGAACCCTCAGAATCATCCAGATCTGTGTCTGGCGTGATAGACTCAGGTGAGTCAATGTTTTCCCTTCCTCTTCCCAGGGGCTCTTCTGCCAAATCAGGGAGGCCTCGGGAAAGGATGAAATCCCACAGGGGGGTTTCCCGAGGAGCTGGCCCCTGCGGTCCGGGATGAGGGAGTGAGTCGACTTACCCCGAGGGCATAGAGGGAGGGGGGGCCGACTGTGGGGTAGAGCCGGCTCTAACACACCCGCATGACCCCAAAGCACCCCTGTCAGGCAGAGCCAGAGGTCCCCCCCCGAGCTAAGAACTCCCTCGGGACCGACAGTGATGGCTCGAGGCCGGGCGAGCCGAACTCCTGGCCGGCCCCCAGAGGGAGGGGGGGACAAGGGTCCGATGCCACTCACCCCTCGGGCCACGAGGGGAAATCCGGGGCCAGATTCTTCCCAAAAAAGCGGAGCCGACGGAGCCAAGACAATTGTCTCGGCTCGTAAAACCCGTCTCCCGGGGACCCGGGCCCCAAAATCAGAAGAGGAAAGGGGGAAAAGTTGATGGACCGGGGAGGCATCGACTGAGAGTCGGGCTCTGAAGCATTTGGGCTAGTGCCTCGGACTTAAGTAGTCGACTCCACCCCCTGAAGGTCATGATCGGGCAGCCTCGATGACCTAGAGGAATGGGCCCTTTTGGGTCCTTTAAAAGCAGGGAGAACCTGGAGCCCGGGAATGCTCCTTATGAAAAAATTACTGAATGTAATAACACTAATGTGCTAAATATTTCAAATGTTGTTTTGACTGATTCACAAACATCTTTACTTAATAAAGGTCTTAGTTTTATCCCTGTTATTTTTTTGTTTGTTTCAGAGGATGTGTTAGCACAGGATGTTATGGCATTCTGTAGTTTCTTGAATTTTAGGTTGCAGTTTCATGACAATACCTCCAATTTGGAGTCTGATAAAACATTTACGTATCATAAATCTAGTTTTGTACCACCGATGCATCATAATGTTCATCTTTTTCAATCCTGTGTACTCAAAGATTTACATTTCAACTTTAGGGGTACTAATCTTAAGGCAAACAATCTGTCAAAGATTGATATGGAAAGCCTACGTGAGCTGATCAATAATAAGGAATTGGTGATTCTTTCTGCCGACAAGGGAGGGGCCGTGGTAGTTATGAACTGGCAGCAATATGATGCCAAAGCACAAAAACAGCTGACAGATGGTAAATATTATACTAAAATGCCTTTGGACCCTATATTTATGTTCAAAAAACAAATAGATGAGTTTTTAGGGTCAGCATTACTGATAAAACTAAACACCACCTTACAGTACCAGACCCCAACAGCCAGTACATATACTTTCTCTCTAAAATCCACATGGATCCCCTCAATCTACCTGGCAGACCCATTGTTCCAGGGAATGGTTCACTTATAGAGCCCTTATCCCAATTCCTTACAATGCACCTTCAGCCTCTGTTGAAATGGGTCAAATCCAGGATTCAGGATACTACAGAGTTTTTGGGACATTGTTTCTCGGATGCAACATGAGAAGAGTTGGCTCCTTTGCATATTAGATGTATGTGCACTCTACACAAATATCCCACATTGGGCAGGCTTTGATCCAATAGAATATTGGTTATACAAATCCAATCTATACGAACCTGGTTTTAACATCCTCCTGATTTGTCGAACTGAACATGTGCTAACCAAAAATGTCTTTTTCTATCAAAATCAATGCTATTGGCAGGTGCAGAGAACAGCTATGGGGGCATCTTTTGCCTCATTTATGAAGACCTTTTCATGGCATATGTTGAGGGACACATCATTTATGATGTGACACATCTATTTGGATGAAATGGACATAAGGAGGGAGGCATCTGGATGATTGCTGAATGGTGTGGAGATCAGATGTGGACTATCTAATGGAATTCATGGGTTATTTAAACGACAACAAATGGGATCATAAATTTACAGGAAATTAGCACACAGAACACATTACTTATTTAGATGTTCTGGTCAGTAGGAATGAAGATCATACACTACGAACAGAGGTTTTCCGTAAATACCCACAGTATAATTCCTTACTCTACGCATCCAGCTTTCATCCTCCCCATATCAACAGAAATATCCCCAAATCCCAGTTTATCAGGATGAGGCGTATCTGCTCACAGGACTCCTCCTTTGAGACCTTCCGGAAGGATCTTAATAGGTTTCATGATAGGGGCTACAAAATGGGTTGTTTTTTAGGAGCTAGTAATTACGCTGTTACCCTCAACAGGGAGGATTTACTCAAATATAAGGACAAGCATCAGGGACCTGGTACTGTCATACGATTCAGAACCACATGTGGCAAGAACGCCGACACACTGATGGATAGTGTACGGAGACACTGGAATATATTATTGGCTGATAATACCCTATCACAATTTCTTGGGGATACATGTTATTTTTCGTTTCATAAAGGAAAGAACCTGGGTTCACATTTGAGCCATTTTAAACAGCCAAACAGGTCTGTCTCTACAGATAATACTCAAACAACACTTTAAGGGGATAGATTGATTGGATGCATGTCTTGTGGTCACTGTAGCCAAGGTTATCAAGTCCAAACAATTTTCAAGCAGGAATTGTGGTGTGCTTTTTGACATTGGTTTCTTTGCAAATTGCAGTAGTGACTGGGTACTTTATCTGGCCTCATGTAGTTGCTCTGCGTTTTATGCAGGACAGACATCAAGGCCACTTAGATTGTGGATCTCTGAGCATCTAAGTGACATCAAACATAACAGAATTAGTAATGCTTTGTATAAGCACACTATTTAAACACCCCACAGCTTCATTCAACTTTATGCTTATTGATAGGATCATGTGTAACAGATCCAATAAATCGGGATGGCACTCTATCTTGGATACTAAAGAGAAAAAATGGATTAATAAACTGGGTGGACTTTTTCCACCCCGGATTAAATGAATATTTATGAGGTAACCAATCACGGTATGTAATAAATTTACAGTACTGTATAAAAGGAACAAAGGAATGTTTTTGTCTAACACTAAAGAAGGCTATGAAAATATTCTAGCCAAAACCGGTCTGTTATTTTTTTGTTCTATGTAATATAATAAATATATTTTTACAGCACACAGTTTGCTGGCTCATTACTTCTTTTAGCTTTGTTATTTGGAGCCGTGCAATTACCTACGCGCAGGGACTTATTCTGACGTACCAGATAAACCTCCACATCATCTTGTCCACCTTGGCTTTGGAAAGACTACGGGTGGACTGGAAGGAAGAAGCCACCAACCCAGGCCTGGAGTAGCGTCAAGGGGAGGCAGAAAGGGAGAATGGCCCTGGGAAACCTCTAGCTCTGGTGAAAAACATGGAGACCAGAGTCGAGGCTAGTTACGGGTTGGATCAGGCCGAGACTTGGCTGGGCGTTCCTCAAAAGAGACACGGTCAGGCGACAGCTTCTTAGGCCTGTCCCAGTCTTTGGAACAGGACTTCTTCCTGTCCCTGGACTTCTTAGAGGGAGGTTGAGTCCCAGAAGCCGGGGAGGAGGAAGTAGGAGTAGCCGCCTCCAGAGGAAGGAGGCCCTTGAGAATTAGCTTCTTCCTCCTGTCGATCAGTGCGGGGGTTGAAGCCCACGCAGATGGAACAGGAGCTAATCTAGGTACTCTTTTCCTAAGCACACAACACACAGTGCAGCCATCAGATGAGGGCAGCTTGTGACCACACTCAGCACACTTCCTGAAGCCTGCCTATGGGGTTCTGCCATGGCTAAATTAAAAAAAAAACGCTCACACACAGCAGAAAGAGAGAGGGGGAGAAGGTGAGAAGAGAAGATAGAAGGTTTTTATTTTTGAACAGGAACTGATGCACTAACACAAAGGGATAGATTATGGTAAGGTGAGAAAGGCTAGGAGACAGAGTTATAGAAAGTAGAAAAGAAGACAAATACTCACAGTAAAGCACACTAACACTGAGGAAACCTGGAGCTGCAATCCATGCTGCTGACTCTCACGAGCGGCAAATGAGATCTGAGGGGTGGAAGGAGACAGGGGTATTATGGGTAGGAGAGGAGCACAGAGCTTGGATCCAATGTTGGAAGATGTAGCCAAGTCAGATCCATACCAGATCAAAAGTCCCACAGGTTGAAGATCAAATGAAAACAACAACTTCAGATCAGCAGTTATCAAAGAACTTACCTTAAACAGGAAATGTATGACTGATCACTGTTACAGTACTAATGGATGAGATATTCTGCATAGAATAACCATACATCTGTTAAAAAAAAAAAAAAAAAAAAAAAAAAAAAAAGCCTAGGCAACAACTTCTCATGCTGTATGTCTAATGCAGGTCTCAATAGTAGCAAAGCTAGGAGGTACATAAGCCCTACACCAGAAAGTACAGAACAGACACAAAAAGAGAGGGGTAAAATATATTCAAATATACATACATAAATATACCAAATGGATGTTGGGAGCATGAGGCGGAGAGGAATGTGAAGTCGCACCTCTTCCAAAAGATAAAAAGAAAATGGGAGCAATGGAGGGTGCACTGTAACAGAGCAACAGTGATCAGTTTGGCATCTACTGTTAAAGTTCTTACACAACTGTACTATGTTCATAGGTTGGTACTAGGCTATCAGCCCTAGGGCCTATACAAGCCTAGCCATAAGAATTCCCTGGCTATTACTTCCCTGGTCCCCCTGTCTAACAGGGCGATTGTCATGATCCCTGGGGCGAACTTCCTATCTCCCATCCAATCGTCAAGGTTCTTTTTGAAGAGGGCCTAAGAGGAGCTCAGCTTGACATGTATGGGCAGTCTATTCCAGAGTATGGGGAGTCTCTGGGTCAGGAACCTTTCCCTCCAGCATGTTTTGTTCATTGTGATGACCAGGTTTAGATCCCTGGAGCGTGTGGCTCTGAGGGATTGGGATTTCTTTAAGTGTAGCATGTCCAACAGCTCTGGGTTTGACATGGCCTTGTATGTTAAGCAGAGATCGCCTCTGAGCAGGCGATATGCGACAGAGTATAGCTGGAGGTTTTTTTAGATGGTCAGCACAGAGCATCTGCTTTAGGCTTGTGATTCTTTAGTGAGGTATTTCTGTGGCCTTTTCAGTTGTTGCAGATGTCTTGTGAGGTACATACCAAACGGGGCATTGCACTCTATAATGGGTCTAATGAGGGATGAGTACAGTGGGACAATGACCTCCATTTTTCTGGATGAAAAGCCGTTAATGATGAGGTGTTCCATGTAGAAGGATTTCCTGACTGTTGTGGCGATGTGGTTATCGAAGGTGAGACCACCGTCCACATGTGTCCCTAATTCCCTTATCACACTTTCAGTGTTTAGTGTACTGCCACTTATGTGGTAATTCATGGGTACATGTTTTTTCCCAAAGGGAATAACTATACATTTCTTGGCAATGAGCTTGAGCCCATGGCTCACGCACCAAGCATCTGTTTCTGTAAGGCCCTTTTGTAGAATATCCACATCATTTGGGGATTCAATAATGGCTCCCAGTTTGTAGTCATCTGCGAACTTTGTTAGCCAGAGTCCCTTACTGTTGGCCTGTACTTCAGAGAAGTAGATGTCAAACAAGAGCGGTCCCAGGACTGAACCCTGAGGTACTCCACTTGTCTGGAGCTGGACTTTGAGTCGGCTACTTTTACAGTGTGGGTTCTGTCAGTAAGCCAGTTGGCAACCCATCGAGTGACGTAGGGATTAATGCCCAGCTTAGTAAGTTTATCTATGATTCCAGAGTGGGGGGTGGTGTTGAAGGCCTTGGCGAGGTCCAGATAGGCTGAGTGGACCGCCTTGCCCTCACCCACGGCTCTGGATACTGATTCGAAGAAGTCAATCAGGTTGAGGAGACAAGATCGACCCTTTACAAAACCAAACTAGGTGGGGTGCAGATCAGGCTCGTCAGACTGATGAGATGACAGTTCCCGGGACCCAAGGTCGATCCCTCCTTGTGGAGTGGAATAACTGTAGCTGTGCGCCACTCATTGGGCACAAAGCCTAAGGTGAGGCTATGCTTAAACATGACACTTAGGTGAGGTGCCAGTTCATTTTGTAGTTCATGCAGTACACAGCCTGGGATGTCGTCTGGTCCCACGGATGCTGTATTCGTTTTTTTATCTGTGTGGCTGTGATTACCGGAATTTGGCAATCTTTTGGTATTAAGATGGGCCCTTTAGGGGGTGAAGTTGGCACTGAATCGATCTGTCAGGATATTGGCAATATCATTGGGATCAGTATATTTAATGCCATTCTGTTGTAGCTCAAAACAGATCTGAGCATTGCCATTTAGGTTCTTGACATAACTATAGAATGCCTTGTGGTTGTCCTTGGAATCTTTGGCAATTTTATTTTCGTAACTAGCTTTGGAGGATTTTATGAGGGAGCTTCTTACTGAGGCTGGTAACTGATTATTTTGCATCCTGGGATTTTCCTCTTTTCTGCAACAGTTTCTTCCTTCTATTGTATAGTTTGTTTATGGCAGTGGACCACCAAATTTGGCTTCTTTTTTTTTGGAGGAGAGCATCTTGGTTCTATTTGGAATTAACTGATTCATGCACGAGTGGATGTGTTCATACAGTGCCTTAGTGTAGGATTCAGCAGTTGAACTTTCAGTTCCCGTCTGCATGGGTGTCATGAAGTTTGCCATTTCTGACTCGAGTAGCATGAAGTTAGCTTTGAAGAATTTATTTATGGAGGTTTCCCTACTGGGGGTGGGATGTGGACGTCAGGGGTGATTAGCTTATGGTCAGACCTGACCAATGAGGGGGTGACCACTGGCGTGGAGCATCGATCTCTCATGTTGGCAATGACCAGGTCTAAGATATTTGAGCCCCTGGTGGGACTATGGATTAGTTGATCCAGGGCATTTGCATTTATGAATTCCAAGAACCGTTGGGCTAAGGTGTTGGTGCCCACATAGTTTTCCCAATTAATGGTAGGGTAGTTAAAATCACCCAGTATTAGGGTGTTTGGTTGTATCTTAATATTTTCCAGTATGTTCAGAAAGGTGTAATGGGAATCTTGGGGCATGGTGGGGGATCTGTAGCAAGCTACAATTTGGATTGCAGTCTTACCTAGTATTAGTTGTACCTGTAGAATTTCAGATGCATTGTGTTGGGCAACTTGCTTGGAGGTGTGAATATCCTTGGTGAATATGGACACTTCTCTGCCTTTAGTGTTTCGGTCCTTGTTTGGTGGCCAAAAAGTGTGGTAAGAGTTGTAGCCTGGTATCGCAGGGGTGCTCTCTGGAGCCTTGAACCAGGTCTCGGTTACTGCACAGATATCAATGTTCTCCATTTTTAGAAGTGCCTCAAGAAAGTGCATTTTGAGGTTTAGACTTCTAGCATTGAGCAGCATTACCTTCAGATTTTGCATGCTTATATCTGTTACAGTGGTGGTTTTGTCCTTTATGCCTTGCCTAAAAAAGGCACTATAGGGGTGGCAAGAGCCTTAGCCAGTAACCTGAATCCCAGGGGCGACAGGTGCAGACCATCTCTGGCAAAGCATCGTGGTCTGTCGATCATGTCATCCCAGGCAGACAGACACTGGATCCTATTTGAATGACACCAGAAACTAAGCCTATTTTTTGAAGTCAATCATTTTGTCCTTACACTGTGGTATCATTCTGGGCAAAGGCAGGATGCTACTCAGGGCTAGGGTCATACTTGCCTGAGCCACATGATCTGAGAGCTCTTCCATGTCTCTTTTCATGTAGTCCAGGGAGGTGCGTCAAGTCATTCACTCCAACATGGACAATGACAGAGTCATATTTGCACTTGTTGTGGAGTGACTTGAGTGCATGCGTGATGTGGGGGATTCTGGCACCAGACAGGCAGCTGACTGTAATTTTCTCGTTGTTCAGCCTGGTGAGTGGGACATCAGTGTGCCTGTCTATAGAGTCGCCTACGACTAAAATGTTGGGCACGTTGTCTTGCCTTAAGGGCTGTTGTTGGGTGGCACACTGGTGTTGTGAGTTATACGATACTTTGGTTGTGATTGTTTTTTGTTTGCGTTTCAGCTTCGGAGGTCCTTGTTGCTTGGGCAGGTTAATGTTAACGGCCTCCGCATAAATGCGTTTAGTGTTACTATGTGTGGATGTTGGAGGCGTGAGTTTTGAAGGGCTATGTGTTGCTTGAAATGTAGTGCGGGGGTTAACCTTCTCCTCTTGACTGTCTAGCACACTCTTGGGTGGAGAGAGCTTTGCTTACAGTTTGGCTAAGTAAGTGCATCTCTCACAGGTTGCAGTGTTGGGTGGTAGGAGGAGAGGGTTGTCTGTGTACATGAAGCAATTGCTGCATTGCCCCAGTATGCCCAGATTCACCAGGTGGACAGGAGAAATCACCGGAAGCTGACCATTGGACATGCCTGGTTCAGTGTTTCTTTTGTAAAGTACAAGAGCAGTCTTCCCTTACCTTGGCAAGGTACTTTGCAATTATAGGCTGTTTAGAGCCTACGATTAATTTCTCCTTATTAACAAGGAGAGTCGAGTGCTTGTATCAGTTTAAGGCTTCCTAGGGTTTCCAGCAGGTTTTATAGCAAGTGCTAGTCACAGGGATTCAGATTTTAGTGCTACTACTGACAAACCCGCTAGTTCTAAAGGAAAGTTTGAAGAGCAGACTTTCTGGCACCAAGAGTAGTTTAAAGTGCTAAACTAATACACTAATAAAAGTGCAGGAGAGCAGAGAACTAGCAAATCTAATGGAAAAAAACTGAAGAGCACCGCTAGCATACAAAAAGTCCAGGATACAGCAAGTCTGTATCTGGGCTACACTAGTTCCAGAAAATGTAGGAAACTTTTTTTTTTTGTTTTTTTTTTTTAGTAGAAAGTGAAGAGGCAGAAGATAATGAGATAAGTCAATATGCAGAAGTTAAGGGGGTGGGCCTTTGCTAGGTTCTAACTATTAACAATAGAATGAGCTGATGTAATGTGACTGGGTGGGAGTGTCCAGTATAGACTTAAAATCAGAGGTGGGCAACTCAAAGCCACCAAGACAAAAAGACCAAAACAAGAACTGGGTGGGTGGGGAAAAACAGTTGTACAGATTACAGAGATATTAAATCAAAATGCAGACAAAAAATGAGAATAAACTCTTATCCTTTCTCAATATCACAGCTGGCAGTAGGTCAGTCTCTCTGCAGCAGCCTGAGTAACTTTGATCACTGCTGCAGTATTACTAATGAATGGGAAGAGTCCCAAAGCTTTCTAGACACTGAGGGAGGTGGAGAGAGACGTTGAACTGGGGTCTTGAATTTCTTCAAAGCTGGACCTAGCAAACCCAGCCCTGGAAAAAGCATCAATCTTATAATGCTTAAGGAATGTGTTTATGGATGACCAAGTAGCGATTTCTAGAATTATTTTAGAATCCAGACCTTAAAAAAGGCTCCAGAAGAGGCAAAAGCTCTGGCAGACTGTGACTTAAAGACTAGGGAGAAGTCTCCATTGGGAGGAATAGCAAAAGGAAACGGCAGAAAAAAAATCACACAAACATCTTTTATAGTCTTGGAATGAAATAAAAAGTAAATCTGACTTTCTGATCAACTGTTTTTGTAAAGGTAATATCTGAGCTGCCAGTGGACATTGAAGGACTGTAGAATTCACTCACATTTGTTCTGAGGAGATGGGGAAAAAAGGAGGAAAGACTGAGGAGCTGATTTAATGAGAGCTCATTAATCCCCTTGGGCATAAAAGAGGGATTAGCTCTGAGGGTAACTCTGTCCCTATAGAAAAACAGAAAGAAGGGAGAAGCCATAACAACTTGCATTTCAGAAAGTCTCGGCCAAGGAAAGAGTTACAAAAGCAGGACTGTTTTCCAAATACAGAACTTAAGAGAAGAGGAGGAAACAGGCTCAAAGAGTAGAAGAGTTAACTGGAGGAAACAGGCTCAAAGAGTAAAGAGTTAACTTTTCTGAGACATAATTCAGGTCCTAAGGATGAGGAACTGTCGTTCTTGGGGGCCTGATGTGGACACCTTTCAAGAACTGTTCAACCTCAAAACATTTGGATAAAGGTGGATCTAAAGCCAGGCATGTTAAGACTGCTGACAGATGTATTCTAAGAATATATCAGCCATGAAGTGAACAGCTCACACAAATAAGACAGAACGATAGGAATACCCATATGATAAGGGTCCTGCTGCTTCTTTTGGTACCAAACAGAAAACATTTTCCACTTGAAAAGAAGTTATGTACTCACCACAACGTTCCATCTGTGTTGTCGATCTTCTTTCATTCTTGACGAATGGGACTTGGTTCAGATCCTCAGAACCAGCTCGGCCATTATACAGCTCACGCCAGCCAAAAAACTCTTGAGCTAAGACTCTACCCACAATGTCCCTCTCTCCATTACCTCAAATCGAGTTTTGAGACTATAGCAAGACTGTTCACAGAAATAGTAAGTAGAAGTGATGTCCAAGGTAAAAACCCTATGGAAACCCAGGACAAGGATTCGATCCCTCAGGAAATCTACAGGAGGGGGAAGGTTGGTGGGATGTCAAAAATGAACGAAGATCAACAACATGGAACGTTATGGTGAGTACATAACTTCTTTATCTGATGTTGTCAACCTTTGTCCATTCTGAATGAATGAGACAGAGTCCCCAGCCACTTTAGCTTCTGGGTAACTTATATAAGGATATTCCTGAGAACCATAGAGTCAAAGGATGCTTTACCCCTAGAGACCATATCCAATTAGCAATGAGTGATAAATGTATGAGACGTAGCCCAAGTTGCAGCTGCGCATATTTTGTTTATGGAAGCTTTTGAATGAAACACAGATGAAGTGGCAATTGATCTGGTTGAATGCGCTCTTACAGGCGCAGGTAACTTTCACTTATGTTCATAAATGAAAGTAATACAATCGCTCAGCCATCTAGATAAAGTCACTTTTGATATAGCTTTTCCCACAATTGGGCCAGAAAAAGGAAATAAACAATTGATCCGATTTTTCTGGAATCTTTAGTCCTGTCAAGGTAAAAATGTACGTTGTCTATGAGCGTCCAGTAAATGCAAGCAATAGTCACACCTTTGCTGGAAAACTTGGGAAGAAAACTGGTTGCTCAATAGTTTGATTAATACTGGATTTAGAAACCACCTCAGGAAGAAAGGAAGGGCTAGTTCTTAATGACACCCTGTCCTTATGAAAAATTGTACATGGGGGTTTCACACAATTCCTGGATCTCAGAGACTCTCCTGGCAGAAATGAAGGCTACTAGAAAGTTTTCCAGGAAAGGAACTTGAGATGGCAAATAGCTGTTTGGGTTCAAAGGGAGGTAGTACTAAACACTGCAAAACCAAAGTTATATCCCACAGAGCTAAGGGATCTTTGAACGGAGGTTTTAGATGTAAGGCACCTTTGAAAAAATCTTGCATAGACTATGTTAAATTAAAGAATGGTCATCATATCCATTGTTAAAATTAGAAATGGCTGCCAAATGAACTCTAATGGTGGAACCAGGGGCTCCTTGGTCAAAAAGGGTGGCTAAAAATTCCAAAACTTTTTCAACAGGTCCTGAAAAGGGGTCTAAATTGTTTCCAGAAGCCCAAACTGAAAACCTCTTCCATTTACTGGAATTCTCCTTGTGGAAGGTCTATGAGAAGCCAGAAGAATTGTTTTGTATGGGGGAAGTTATATTATTCTGCCTGGCAACTAAGGAAATTGGAGGAACCAAGCACTGAGCTTGAGAGTGCATAGATAGGGATGCACCAATCTCTGCGGATGAGACAGCAGGTCTGGAACTGACTCCAGAATCCACAGATGGTGAATCAAGTGAGGCCATAGAAAGGGTAACCAAACCTGCCTGGGCCAGAAAGGCGCAATGAGAATCACTTTGCTGTGCAACCTATGGGCTTTCTTTAGAAAGAGGGGTAAGATGGGAAAGGCATAAAGAAGACCAATCGAGAAGAAGAGCATCTTTTGGGGACTCCTCCTGAGGGGGAATTAGTGCACAGTAGCTGCAGCACTTGTTCATTGGGGAGGCAAAGAGATTGCAACAAGGCTGGCCCCAGCAGAGAGAGATATCCTTTTCCACTTTAGAATTGAGAGACCACTCTTGAGGTAGTAGAATGTGGCTGCTTAGCTTTTCTGCTACCACGTTGGAGCTCCCTAGGATATGCACTGCCGCAAAAAAGTGGTTGGAAGACGGTCATTACCACACTCAGAGCTTCTTGGCAAAGGAGACAGGATTTGGTTCCACCCTGTTTGCTGATGGACCGTACCACTGACATGTTGTCTGATTGGATCGCAACTGTTCCCAGAGGAAGAGCACACAAAGGCTTGCAACACTAGAAGCACTGCTCTCTTTTCCAGGACACTGATGTGCAAGTTGGCCTCTTGAGGGGACCAAGTGTCTTGGACTGTTCTTCCCAGATAATGTCCCTCCAGTCCGTGGTCACTATGCCCTTGGGTTGAGGGGGAACAAAGGGACTGCCCATTAGGATTACTTCGGATCACATCCACCAGGATAGATCCTTTTTGCAACGGCCTGTTACTAAGATTGGTTGAGTCATCGGATGAGAGAGAATGGACCATTGAGAAGCCAGAAGCCACTGAAGTATCTTCTTGTGAAATTTCACCAGGGAACCAGGGTGATGGCTGCTGCCATAGATCCTAGGGTTTGAAGGACAAGTAGAGCGGGCACTTTGTTTCTTAATAAAATGAGCTGTACTTGAGACCTTATCTTTTGGAGCCTGTGAAAGGGTAGAAAAGCTATACACAAAACTGTGCTGAAGCTGGCTCCTATAAATTCTAGGTCCTGAGTGGGAGACAGCTGTGACTTTTCTTTGTTGACTGTGATGCCCAGGGCAGTTAACAAGTGTATGGTGAAGTCTGTGGCTTGAAGCAGTAGATGCCTGCTAGGGGCATTGAGGAGCCAGTCATATAAATAAGGAAACACCCAGAATCCGTATAGTCTCACTTGGGCCGTGACTGCTACTACCATGCATTTGGTGAACAATCTGGGGTATGGTGAGGACAAAGGGCAGCACTCTGAACTGATCATGACTGAGTGCCTAGGCAAAAGCGGAGATACCTTCTTGAGCGTTTGTGCATCTTTATGTGGTAATATGCATCTTGAAGGTCTATAGAGCACATCCAATAGTTTTCCCCCAGAAAGGGGAGAATAGACTGAACTGTGACTATCCAGAATTTTGCCTGCTGAACAAATGTGTTTAGAAGGTTGAGGTCTAATATTGGCTTCCAGTCCCCTATCTTCTTTTGCACTAAAAAGAACTTTGGAGTAAAATCCAAATCCTATCTAGTCTGGTGGGATTTCTTGGAGGACTATTTTCTAGCAGCTTTTGAACCTCTATGGCTGCTTGATCCCTCTGATTAGGTGGAACATCAGGGACTTTTCTAAGTGATCTCAGGAAAAGGGTCAATGGGATAAGAGAACCTCTGGTAATGATTCTCTTCACCCAGGTGCTGTGAGAGTCTTCCCCCAACTGCTTCCAGAGGTAAGTAATTGAGCCTCCTTTCAGGAGCGCTGGTAGGGTTTGTCCAAAGGAGTAGTCTCTGGAGCTCTGGTTTCACAGGCCACCTCTGCCTTGAAGTCAGCGTCTTCCATCTGAACTTCCCCCTCTGCCCAGAAGGCAGCTGCCACCACATGTGTCTTGGAAGGGCCCCTGGGACTTTTTGATCCACATCATTCCACTCCTCCGATTCCTAGAGTAGGATCACTGAGCAGTAGACAAACGAATGACCACAGCAGACGAGGTCTTTCCATACTTTTCACACCCAGCTAGGGCATCCGTCACCTTGGGGCTGAACAAAGATGATCCATCAAATGGAGCACTGATGAAGGAAGACTTGAAGGGCTCCTCGAATTCACACAAGCACATCCAGGTGTGACGCCTTATGGCAACACCTGAACCCACTGCTCTGGTCGTACCCTCGGCTGCGTGCGCAATAACCTGCATGGACAAGTTTGATATAAACTCCAGGGTGGCTAGCTGAGAGGCGACCTTATCCTGCACCTCATTAGACACAGCTCCAGCGAGAGTATCTGATAACTCATTAATCAGATCTCTCTGGAGTCTACTAAAGACTGCCATAAAGTTCAAGGACCTGAGTGAGGAGGTCGATGAAGCATAGACCCGCTTTCTAAATCTGTCCATCGTCCTAGACTCCCAGTTAGGAGGATAAACAGAACTCTCATCAGAGAGTTCCCTCTTGCTGGCAGCTGCCACCATCATGGCATCTACTGCTAAACCCTTGGCTCAATATTGGTCGTCCTCCAGCAGAGATAGAATTTTGTCTGGTCTCTGGGGAATAGGCTCTATGAAGTCAGGGGCCTACCAAGTCCAGTGTGCTATGAGCTTAATAAGATAGTCAGTGGGTGGGGTTACCCAGGAAGTAGATGGTCGAGTACTGAATGCTTGCAAGTGCATGGATTCCTCTGAGATCGGGTCTTGGGGCTTCCAGTTATCCGTGTGTTTGAGGATCTCCAGGATGTCTCCAAAAGAGACATCTTCAGGGGTTGACCGGGGGGGAAACCCTCCCCTTCATCAAAATCCGTGTCCTCAGTTACAGATTCTTCTGGGGAATCTAGGTGCTTCCTCTTGCACGTCTTCTTACAGGGGGGTTCTTCACCAGGAATCTCTGAGGAAGACTCCAAAGAGGGAACCCTGTACAGGGGTAACTTGAAGCTTCAGTGCTCACTGTCCTGTCATGAAGATTGGTGTCAGCTCTGGACCAGAAGATATGCAAATGTGACACTCTGATGCAAGTGGGACCAGTTGAGAGCCTGCAGAGGATAAAGCTCTCTCCATAACCTGCAAGGCAGAACCCCCCCCCCCCCAAAGGGGAGTGGAAGCGCAGAACCAAAGAAAGGCCACCTCAGAACAGAGGTCACACCCCAATCTGATAGTCTGCCCTCTGAAGCAGGAGCGGGGGAAGGACCCCACAACTGAAAATCCCGAGAGCCAAGGTAGGCACTGAATAAAAAACAGAAACCAATCCAAGACTCGGAACCAGCAGTGGAGTCTCGGCCCCAAAAATCTATTGGTTCCAAAGAGGGAACCGAAGAAGTCAGAGCAATATCTGGTGCCGAGGTAGGGATGCCTAACGGAGCCAGAACAGCTGGTACCTAGAGAATCAAAGTGCTGGTCTCCAAAGCTCCAGTGGAAGTTGGAGGAGGAGATAGTTCAGGAGTCCTTGGAGAAGATACTCCAACTCCAAGAGGGAGATGGGCCTGAGCAGGGGGCAGGAATACCTCTGGCCGCCAACAGCTGATCCACCAATCTCACGAGGTCTATCTCGGAGAGACTCCTGGAGGATTGAATGAATAATCCTGATGGAAACTCTGATCTTTCCAGGAAGGGACTGGGCTGCTGGCCCACAAAAGTGTCTATGGAAGGTGAGTACCTCATCCTGGGAAGAAGATTCGGATCAGGTTTCAGCACAGATGCAGTGGACAACGCCCGCTGAAACGCAGCTGGAAAAGTTGGCACCAAGCTGGAAACCAATGATGCCGATGCTGCTGCTGAAGGCACCAAAGTAGCAGTAGTCGGTGTCCAGGATTCTTGGATTTGTAGCTTTGGTAGCCTTAGCTTTCAGCTCCGTGGAGGTAGTTGGAACCAGAGCCTTATGTTTTTGGGCCACCGGTGCCATGGGGGAGACAGACACATTGTGGCTCTTTTTGGAAGGGTCTGACCTCGCTTGGGGAATCAGACTTGGACAAGGCTTCACTAAAAGGAGTTTTCAACATACCCTTTAAAAATTAGCTTATTTTAATGCTTGACCAAGGCCTGGTTACTAAAAGCCTGGCAGATGTCACAATTTAGGTCGGGGTGTGGATCTCCTAGAAAGTAAACACATGAAAGATGCCTATCAGAATTGGGCATCTTTCTTCCACACTCTTGGCACTGTTTGAATCCAGAAATGCCTTTATGTTTTTCTGCCATTTTAAGGAAACTGGCATTTAAGTATAACAAGCAAGTGCGCATGCACAGACACACAAACCAAGGATAGACGAGAAATTCTACCAACAAAAGTAATGAATACCAAAAAGGTAAGAAGGAGAAAGGAAAGATGTACCAACGATGGTACCAAGAATGACCACAAAATGCAAGAAAGGTGGGACAGGGAGTTACCAACAAAGGTAATGGAGATTACCAAAGGTATTGGGTAGACTATCAAATGCACAGCTGATAATAATTACATAAAAATATATATGGATACAGCAAAAACACAAGCAGCAGCTTAATAAAAATAGTGATTTTAAGATCTTGGTGGAGAGCAACGACTGACACGTCTTGCTGACGGAGCAGCAAATGAGATCTGAAGTAATGGAGAGAGGGACATTATGGGTAGAGTCTTAGCTCAAGAGTTTTTAGGGTGGTGCGAGCTGTATAACGGCCGAACCAGTTCAGAGGATTGGAACAGAGTCCCATCCGTCAAGAATGAACGAAGACTGACATAATCAGATCATAAGATTTTCTTGTAGCAGGTTTTCTGGCTGCTTGTAGTATCTGTACAACATCCTCTAAGAAAAGGTGCCTAAAAGGAATTTGAATCTAACCCTTTGAATGATTAGATTCTGAGTATGAAGTATGGGATGATTAACATAGCCTTTTTACTGTATGAGCAAGTCCATCCTGTGAAGCAATCTCTGATGACTGCCCTGGGCTAGATGAAAAAGTAGGGAAAATCAGTGATGTCTGGGCGAAAAGGGAGTCGCCAGCAAAATTTTTGGTTTGTCCTTCTTGATTTTGAGAAGGACCTTAGAAAGGCACAGAGGAATTCAAGTACAAAGATAGGGCATCAGTTTTTCAAGCCTTTATGCAAGTTACTCTGGAGCAGAAAAATCTGAATTGCCTGTTCCAAGTGGAGGCAAAGATCCATCTGGGGAGAAACCCACTGATGGGCAATTTGGTGGAAGACTTCTCTGCCTGAAACAAATTTATGAGGGTCTGCCTTGGATTTGCTCAAGTAGTTTACATCCCCAGAGAGAGGAACACTGGGGCAAAACAGCCTATAGGGACAGATTGAGATAAATGGTTATGTTACAGGCAGCCATGGCTAGCCTGAAGAGACAACAGAATCTTGCCCACACTTGTTTATGGAGTCCAAAAGTGAAGTAGGGACTGCAAGACAAGGATCACTGCTTATACCTCTGATATTTATGGGGTCCCTCTTGTCCTGTTTTGACCAAACACCTTGAACATTTATGTTCCTAGAACAAACATCTCATGCCAGGTTGGAAAAGTGTGTAGACTTCCTACCAAGGCAGGGAACCAGAATGGACACTCCAGGATTAAGGGGCATCCGAGTGAACCACCAGAAGAATTCCTTCCTGATGGAGGGCAAGAGAGGACTTGGGAAGTTCAGAAGACGGCAATGTTGAGTCCAAAGAGACTTGGAATACCACTGAATCTACCTCATGGAGTCTGGCAAAATGTATTATTCAAACAGTGGAAGCCATGAATCCAACCGCTCTCACAATCCGTCTCTTGCTGAGGTCATGTCTAGGTTGAGAAGAGACTGCAGTTAGTCTGTCAGCAACTGCATTGTCTCTTGAAGATATTAAGTCACTGAAGCAGTACTGAGCCTGCATCCTAGAAAAATCAGATGATGGGAAGGGAGCATAATGTACCTTTTGAAGTTAAAGGAGAAATACAGGCAGTGAAACAGGTCTATGGCAAAGGTGAGATTTGCAAGAACTTAGTCTCAAAAAAATTCTGAAAAAGCAAGTTAATCAGATAGGGGAAAATATGAATCCACTAAAAACCTACTAAGGGCAATGAATAGTGCTAAGCACTGCTTTTTTCTACTGCCCCGAGAGTATTCACAAAGGGCGAAGCAAAAAATTGAAAGTGAAATTGTAAGGCACAAAATCTTAAAAATCTCCTGTGATCTGGATGAATACGCAGATATGCATCCTTTATGTCGAGAGCTATCAAAACTATGCAAGAATCACTACAGAAAAGACTGATGGGTTAACATTTTGAATTTTGGTACCACTAAAAAGGTGTAGAAAAGAGACAAATCTAGACTGGATCTCTACTTTCCCTCTTTTCTGGGAACTAGAGTCCTGAATAAAAATCTTATCTGTTGCGGGGGGGGGGGGGGTGGCAGAATTTGTGTCACTTTGATGAAAGAAGCCTTTTAGAATAGGGCAATGGATTAGGGAAGGTTGGTTGGATGGAACCATAGGAATGCTTGAGATGACAGGAAGAGAAAGCAAAGGAGTTCTGTACTCCTCCTCTGTGATGCTAAGGACCCAACTGTTTGAAGTTATCAATTCTCAAAATGGAAGGGGAAGGGACACTTCATTTAAAAGAGGGGGACACGACTGAAAAAGCTGGTAATGGTGAATGGGAAGCAGGGAAGGGTAGTCATAAGATGACTCGTCAGGAAAGGAGGATTTTGATCCTCTGAATTCCTGCACTGACGTGTCATGAAACTTTTTGGTAAACTTTTCTGTTTGCCATTTTTTGGTCCTTGTGAAAAAGGAACTCACTTTATAAGTATAACTCCTTCAAAACATGAGGACAGAGGAAAGGATGAGCTGCTTAAAATCTTGCACAATCATCTCTCTTCCCTGTAAATGTTTGAAAATGTCAATGGCAGCAGAATCAAATAGATTATCCTTATGCAGAAGGAAGCATTTAAAAGTTTGGACCTAACATTCTCTAGCAGGGAGTGTAATCTAAAGCTAAGAAAATCTTCTCAAAACTGAACCAGTAGCAGCTGCACTGGAATATGCATCAGCTGCATCATAACTAAATGACAATGTCTAGCCACTTCACTAGCAGAGGTCAGAAGAGAAGTACAAGGTTTTAATATCAGAATCAGGGAAATCTGGCAAAGTTATTTAGGTCTCCCAAAATAGATAAAATACATCAGACCACACAAACCTGATAACTGATGACCACGAAAGAAAGCAAAGCAGAAGTGTAAACATTTCCATACCTATCAACAGCTCTGCTAGCCTTGTCATTAGATAAAGCATTAGCAGCTTAATAGGTTTGTAAGGGTCCATGGAAATGACAGCAGGGTCAGATGATGACTTTTTATAAAGAAATTTATGAGAGTCGAGAACCTTATACAATCTATCAGGTCTCTTGGGAGTAGGGGGGCTGGGACTCTCAGATTCAGGGAAGCAGTGGCAAAGGTATCCTGTAAAGCTTACAGAACTGGAGAAATGGATGAAGAGTTTAGAATCCTTGCATACAAGGTATACCTAATGGGGATAATTCTGCCCAAGCCAATGGACCTTTTTGAACATTTGACACTTGTTTACCTTCTCAGGGAAGTGCTGCATCAACCTCAAGACAGTATCACCAAATAAAAGTTCCTCTAACTAAAATCTAAGTAATACCTTAAGCCCCTCCAAGATAATCAGTTGTCATTCCCCTTCATGGCCCTGGTGGCATTCTTTTCATTTGGGTTGAATGCTCTAAGGGGCTGCATTTTGTCAGTCTCTGACAGTTTGAGGACTCAAGTGAACAGTGGAGACATCTGGTCTAACTGGGCAGCAGAAGCTTAAGGCTTGGATTTCTTTAACTTCTTTTTCGGTGTCCAAATGGGAAGCTTTGGAAGCCATCATAACCTACATGAGCTCTCTTAGTGCTTTGGTCATCAAGATAGTTTTTTAAAGAAGACAAAAAGCTCCCTAAGATTTTAGGAACAATTGACTGACAAAGTGCACACTCAGTATAGTTGTGACTGGATTCAAGCAAAATAAGCATTTAGTACGACTGTCCCTATAAGGGATGTGCCTCCCACAGTCACATTTTCCCATCATAGTTGTCAGAAGTCCACACACACATATACTTCCAAAACTAGCTGAGTGAGCCTTAACCCAAAGTCCCTAATGGTGATACTTACCCTCCCAAGCCAATGGATCTGGCGTGGGCTGTACATTTGACAGACTTATGTTGAAATGCAGGTCCAGTGTTTGGACAGGTGGCTAGAAAGTTTGGAGGTTGTTCGAGTCTATACATCCCTTATGTACCTTCTAGCCATCAGGAGCTTGGGACACACTGCACAGGTTACCTACACTTTAGGATGCTGGCAGACACACAGCTATCATTGTCAGGCTATCCCACTGGTTAGTAATTTTGCAACAGAAATCAAAGGAAGGACATCCACTGATAACTTAGTATTAAAATTCAAAGCCAGGCCCTCTGCTCACTTCATGAGCTAAACCCAGTTATCGTGAAGATAATGCCCTAGATGACATTTACAAACTTGAATCTATAGGAAAAATACATTAATCATAAAAATACACAAAATACACCTATAAAAATTCAAACAGCCTAGCATATTACAGTGATTACCAGGACAAATGTGGCCAGACAGCAAGGGGGATCACTAGTTCCATGGCGACAAAGACAAAGTACAGCCTTGTATAAATATACAGTGTCAAACAGCACAGATGGAATGGAATCTAATGTGCAAACATACACAAAATGTTCAAGTTCCACAGTAACTGTAAATTCATGCCCTTACCATCAAGTCCTCTAGTCAGCACTCCAACAAAAAGTACAGTTGTGCATGTCTCACTTACCTGTAACAGTACATGTTCAAATTCCTCACTGCATCAGTGGTATTTTAGGTTATCTGCCAAGGAAAACCAGTACCTGCTGCTTTCAAAACCTCAGACTCACCTCCCTCGGTCTCCCTGACAGCAAAATTATTTCGGTCTCCCAAAATAGATAAAAAATATCAGACCACACAAATTTGATAACTGATGACCACGAAAGAAAGCATAGCAGAAGTGTAAAAGTTTCCATACCTATCAACAGCTCTGCTAGCTTTGTCATTAGATAAAGCATTAGCAGCTTAATAGGTTTGTAAGGGTCCATGGAAATGACAGCAGGGTCAGATGAAGACTTAAAAAGAAATTTATGAGAGTCGGGAACCTTATACAATCTATCAGGTCTCTTGGGAGTAGGGGGGGCTGAGACTGGGATTCAGGGAAGCAGTGGCAAAGGTATCATGTAAAGCTTACAGAACTGGAGGAATGGATGAAGAGCTTAGAATCCTTGCATACAAAGTATACCTAATGGGGATAATTATCTGCTCAAGCCAATGGACCTTTTTGAACATTTGACACACATTTACCTTGTCAGGGAAGTGCTGCATCAACCACAAGACTGTATCACCAAATAAAAGTTCCTCTAACAAAGAATATGTAGACAGTATCATCTTCCTCAAATTCAAAACCCACAGGAAAATGAATACTGGAAGATTAAGCCAAGGAATCATCATAATCTGAATCTTATTCCTCAGAAGGAAGGTTTCCCTTTTTTAAGGCTAACAATAAAAGGAGCAGAAGTAAATAATTTAAGGAGGATTAAGAGACAACTTTGAAGGGTTCCTGAGAAAAATCATACTCTCCCTCTGAGGGTCTCTGACAATAGCAGAATGGGCAGGGTCTAATCCTGATGTACCTCTACAAAGGTACCATAGATTTTCTCTCCAACTAAAATCCGAGTAATACACTAAGTCCCTCCGAGATACCATCACATCCTCTAGTCAGCACTCCAACAAAAAGTACAGTTGTGCATGTCCCACTTACCCGTAACAACAGATTTTCAAATTCCTCACTGCATCAGTGGCATTTTGGGTTATCTGCCAAGGAAAACCAGTACCCGCTGCTTTCAAAACCTCAGACTCCCCTCCCTCTGTCTCTCTGAGACAGCCGATCGGCTGAGCATATTTTGATGGGGAAGCCTTTAGCTGTTACAGGGAGTGTAAGTTCAGACTCTCTCACTTCCACAGAGGACAAGAAAGTACTTGAAGCCAGAATCACCTAACAAGAGTAAATTTGCAGCCAATCACAATACTGTACTAAACAAAAAAACAACTGAATTAGAGGGGCTGAAACCCACATCAACTAAGGACGGCAAGTGGGCGCTGCCACAGAGTCAGGGAGGAATTCATACATCTACTGTTAGGTAAGTAGAAAGTACAGTTGTGTACACTTACCATAAATGTAGATGTTTGAGTGTATTCACTGTTGCAGTCCTTACAAAACGGGCTATACGGCTTCCGGTAGCCCACAGTCAGCCAGAATACCAAAGTCCTTGGTATATGACATCGGCTGCCTTCGGTTTAGACCTGACGTCGGGTACAAAAGAAGTTAGCCAATGCCATTTCCTCAGTTTTTCTTGCCAACGCCATTTCCTCAGTTTTTCTTGCCTTACCTGTCAGGAGCCCCCCCCAAAAAAAGGTTAGACCAGGAAAAGAAAATCCAGTCTGTGCCCTACGAAAAAAGGGGGATGGAAGGGGGGGGGCAGGACTGCAACAGTGAATACACTCTTAACATCTACATTTATGGTAAGTGTACACAACTGTACTATGTTCATTGTGTTTCACTGCTGCAGTCCTTACAAAATGGGTTGATTCCCAAAGTCCAGGAAAGAAAAAAAAAAAAAGGGGAGGAGGAACACCCACTGTTTAAGGGTTGGTAAGGATGCCCTGCAACACTGCATTGGCAAAACCAAGCCTGGACTTAGAAAACAAGGGTAAATTGTAATGTTTAGTGAAAGTATGGACAGAAGTCCATGTAGCTGCTTCCAGTATGTCCCTAGTAGGTACACCTCTTAAAAATGCTGCTGAGGTAGAGGCTGCCCTAGTAGAATGGGTCCTAATACTCTGAGGAGGAACCTGGCCATGTTGTAAGTAACAAAAGTGAATACAATGAGCAATCCACTTAGAAATGGCCTGTTTAGAAACAAGCAAAACTGACCAACAACTGACCCGACTTTCAAAAAGATTTAGTCCTGTCCAGGTAAAATCTAAGCTGTCTATGCACATCCAGGGAATGCAGTAACCTTTCCCCTTTATTCTGAGGATTAGGAAAGAAGGTAGGCAGGTGGATAGACTGGTTAAGAGTTAGGCTAGAAACCACCTTAGGCATAAAGGAGGGATTAGTTCGAAGAGAAACCCGATCCACGTGGAAGATGATAAAAGGCTCTACTGCCATTAAGGCCTGCAGCTCAGAAACTCTTCTAGCTGAAGTAATAGCCAAAAGAAAGGCAGTTACCAGGAGAGAAATTTCAGGTCTGCTGAGGTAGCTGGTTCAAAAGGAGGCAGAGTAAGTTTCTCAAGCACAAAAGTGAGATTCCAAGCAGGAGTAGGTGCCCTTCTGGGAGGCTTTAAATTGCTAGCTTACCTGAGGAATGGTTTCATCAAGGGATGAGAGAAAATGGGATGCTCAAAGGAACAATGAGCAGAAATAGCTGAAGCATGGATTTTGATAGAAGAAAAGGAAAGTTTACCATTAAGCAAGGCTGCCAGATAGTCAAGAATAAGAGGAAGAGTAGGTTGAGAAGGGTCTTCCCCTCTAGTCGGCATCCAAATGGAGAATCTTTTCCACTTATCTGCATAAGATTTCCTAGTGCTAGGCCTCCTGGCCTTACGAAGGACCTCCACCACTTGTTGGGAAAGGTTTAAATTATGGGCCAAGCTGCCAAATGCAGAGTCTGAAGATGAGGATGCAGAATTTTTCCCCCCTCCTGAACCAAGAGATCTGGTATCAGGAGAAGATGCCAAGGCTGAGACTGGGAGAGACTGTGAAGTAGTGGATACCAATGTTGTCTGGGTCAGTCTAGAGCTATGATGATGGCCCTTGGCTTTTCGTCCCTTATCTTTAACAGCACTCTGGGAAGAAGAGGCAGTGCAGGGAATGCATAGATCGAGAGCTGTGTCCTGGGGAAGGACAGAGCATCCACCTTCCAAGCTTTGCTGTGATGATCCCTGGTGCAAAAGGTCAGAAGGTGGTTGGTTGGAGATGAGAAGAGATCCACCTGGGGAGTACCCCAATGCTGAATGATGTGATAGAAGATGGTCTTATTTAGTTTCCACTCGTGAGGATCCAGGATCTGCCTGCTCAACCGGTTTGCCATAGTGTTGAGCCTTCCTGGAAGAAACTGAGCTGTCAGATGAATGCCCATGGAAGCTGCTATGGGCCATAGTATCATGCTTTGTCTGCACAGAGGGTAAGAGTGAGTCCCTCCCTGCTTGTTGATGTACCACATGATTGTGGTGTTGTCTGTCCTGACCAGAAGAGTACCAGAAGAGAAGATGTTTGAAAGCCATTAAGGCCTGCTGGACTGCCATCAATTCCTTCAGATTTATGTGCAAATGAACCTGTTGAGAATTCCAAGTCCCCTGAATGCATCTTCCCTCTAGATGTGCTCCCCAAGCATAGTCCGAGGCATCTGTGGTGACAGTCTGGCTGGCAGGAGGTGGACAGAAAGGCAGGCCTTTGTTCTGTGCACAGGCCGTCACCCACCAAAGGAACTTCGTCTCCAGGCAGGGAATCAGGGGAAGTATCAAGTCTAAATCCTGAGTGTGTTGACACCAAAGGATTTTGAGGTACCACTGTATTTTCCTCATATGCAGTCTGACATATGGAATCATCAGAATACATGAAGCCATGAATCCCAGGGCTTGCAGTAATTGCCTTGCAGAGAGCTGGGTCATGCCCGCCAAATTTCTGAAGTAATTCGAAAGATCCATTTGTTTCTCTTGAGGGAGGAATACCATCTGGGTGGCTGTGTTCAGGCTCGCTCCCAGGAATACAATCTCCCTGGTGGGTACCAATTTTGACTTCTCTTCACTGATGGTGTATAGCCCAAAGAGGTGAGAAGGTTCTTTACAAAGTCCAAATCCTTTAGAAGTTGCTCTGGAGTTTGCCTGAATAAGACAGTCATCTGAGGAAGGATATATTTGAATGTTTCTTTGCCTGCAAAAAGCAATGACTGGAGCCAGGCATTTGGTAAAAACTCTGGGAGCAGTATAAGCCAAAGGGCAGTGCGGAGAATTGGAAGTGCTTGTTCCCCGCCCTGAAGCGAAGGAACTGCCTGCAGCTTTCCCTTTTTGTGATGTGCCGATAAGCTTCTTTGAGATCCAAAGTCACTAGCCAGGAATCCTTGGCCAGCATTGGCAACTGCTGAAGAGTGAGCATTTTGAATTTGGAATCACCAGAAAAGTGTTTAGAATGGACAAATCCAGAATAGGGTGCCAGGTGCTCCCTTTTTTGGGGACCAGGAAAAGTCTTGAGTAGAAACCCTGGCCTATCTATAGTGCAGGAACTGGCTCTATTGCTCCCAGGTTTAGTAAAGAAGAAACTTGTTTTTCTGCTTCTGCCCTTTGATTTGGGGGGATATCTGGGTATCCTTGGTGGACAGGGAAGGTGTGAAAGGAGAACTTGTAGCCCTGGGATACTATTTTGAGCACCCATTTGTAGTCTGTGATGGTGAACCAGACAATTGCAAAAATGGGTAACCTTCCCCCCAAAGGAAACCCTGGGCCCGCAGAGGCAGGCAGGGGAAGGCTGGAGTCATTGGGAATGCTTACTTTGGGAAGTTTGCTTAGAACTCCCCGATTTTGAAGAGGAAGCCTGTCAGTGCTTAGCCTTTTGAGGGGTGGAAGTCAATCCCCTAGAAGACCTGTAACCACTAGGCCTAGTGCGACTCTGTTTACTGGGGTCAGGAAACGTCCAGTTCTTAGAAGGGTAATGTCTACTAAAACGAGGAGGCTGAACTTGCATTAAGTCCTTAACAATTTGCATAGATTTGGCCTTATCCTCCAACTTTTTCAACACCTCTTCTGCTTTGCTACCAAAAAGATGGTCCTTGTGCAAAGGTACATCCAGTAATTTAGATTTGACAAGTTCAGACAGAGGCTGTTCCCCGAGCCAAGAAGGTCTTATAATGACAGAACCAGTGGCTGCTGCCGTGCAAGAAGCCTCAAAAGTGTCGAAACCACAATGTAGAAAATGTTTAGTGACCAGACTGGCAGAATTCAATAAATCATGCATGTCCTTACTCTCCATTAGAGAAGGAACACCAGCAAATCTAGCCTTAATAGCCTCCAAAGTATGCTGCTGACACTTAAGCATATGAAAAAGACAATTAAGAGACTTAATAGCCAGGGTAGAAGACATATAAACCTTTTTATCCCATCTATCCAAGGCCCTAGATTCCCCGTCAGAAGGAACAGGATTTTTAGCAACCGTGGCTTTAACGGCCCTAGGGGCCTGAGAAATAATCTCTGGATCAGCAGTAGGATTCTTGAAAAGGAACTGATGAGAATTAGGAACTCTGTAATACCTGCCAGGCTTTCTGACGCAAGAGGAACAGAATTAGGAGTCAAAGAATTCTCCATAAAAATCTCATCAACAACTTCCAAAACCTGAGGGATAGCCAAAGGCTTATGCTGTGGCAAATCCAAGAATTCCCTAACCCGTTTCTTAGACTGGGGGAAGTCCTGACTTTCCCATTTGAAATGCTCCCTAAGAGTATTCAGAGTATCTCCAAAAGAAAAACCATCTGGAGGGGAGGCAGAAGGGATGGAGTTTTCTGCATCAGAATCCTCAAAACCAGAGAAAAGTGGAGAGTTTCCTTCTTCATCAGCAGAGTTGCTGGAAACCTCAGAGTCCGAGGCAGAGAAAGCTTCTGGGGACAATACCCTAATCCTTTGAGAAGGAGGTGGCTGAGAGCCCTTGATAAGGGTCAAGAGAGCACTAGCGATTTTAACCATCTGAGCAATGAGGCATTTGAGGGGAGGCCGGCACCTGCTTTGGAGTAGATTTTCATCTGGATGGCCTGCTAGAAAGCCGGAAGGACTCAGGAGGCCTACCCACCGTAGAAGTCCGAATCAAGGTAGTTGGTCTGGATCTGGTGTCCAGGTGGAGAAGAGAGGCCTCAGAAGCTGGCGCCTCTTAGCGGCTCTGGATCCATCAGAGGCGGCGACTGGCAGAGGGTCAGAAGAAGAAGTGGAAGCCTGCGGTATGAAGGACTCAGAAAAGGTCTCAGCAGATGCCTGCTGCTGAACCTCCGTGGACTGCAGGGGCAAAGAAAGCGTCTCACAGACTACCGCTGGGCCGACAACCAACTTAACAGGGACGTCACTGGCTAATTTGACCCTAAGCCTGTCGTGGTCCTTAGCCTTGCGCTTCTTAGGAACATCTGCAGTCAGGAGACCAGAAGATGCCATACCGACGAACTTAGGCCAAACTCCAAAATGCTTGAACAAGATCTTAGCTCTATGGCGTATGGTATGCAGGTTGAAAGAAGCACAGAGAACACAATTAGGGATGTCGTGCTCAAGGCCCAAACAAGTAATACAATAGGAGTGAAAATCACGGTGTGGAATTTCCACAGGCAAGGCAGTTATTAACTTTCTCTGACATTCATTAAAGCAAGAAAAGAGGGAACCCAATGGGGTACTTATCTGAGGTCTTCAACTAAGCAGTCGGAATACAAAAAGAAGGTATTCGGCCGACCAGCACTCGTGCAAAATGCTTCTGCTTCAGGCTCCGCCGTAAGAAAGACTGAGGAAATGGTGTCGGCTGCCTTCTTTTGTACTGGACGTCAGGCCTAAACTGAAGGCAGCCAACGTCATATACCAAGGACCTTGGTATTCTGGCCGACTGTGGGCTACTGGGAGCTGGATAACCCATTTTGTAAGGACTGCAACAGTGAAACACGATGAACATCTTATGCAACTGTACTACCTTCATCATTCTCACTACCTCTGTGGCATTTTGGGTAAATTCCCAAAGCTTACCCTACCTGGGAGGTGGAAGGATACCGATCCAGGAGCACCAGAGAATGGTCTTAGCAAAGCCTGCACAGGATCATGAAAAGGAATCCAGTTTGTAGAGTTTTGTATGTATGAACAGAGGACCAGGTTGCTGCCTCTGGAGTTCACCCCCTTTCCAATACGACACTGAAGAGAATAAGGCCCTAGTCCAGACAGCCTTGGCTTTGCCTGGAAGAGATTTACCATGGTAGGAGTAAAAGAAAACAATAGCAGAGGACAGCCATAGTGCAATAGTTTGCTTACAGACAGGCTGACCTTTCTTATTTCCCATACAGGAGACAAACAGCTGTTCATCATTCCTAAAGGGCTTTGTTCTGTCAAGGTGGTAACTGAGCTGCCTGTGCACATCCAAAGTATGGAGAATCTTTTCTCCATTTTTTTTTGGATTAGAACAGGAAAACTGGGAGACTGACGGCTTGATACAAGATAAATTCAGAAACAACTTTAGGCAAGAATGATGAATTTGTGCATAACACTGCCCTTCTAAACAATTAAGCAGCGTTGGCCCACAATGACAGCTTGCAGCTCACAGATTCACCTTGTCGATGCCAGAGCAAGGAGTAAAACAAATAGTCTTCCAAGTAATGAGCTGAAGATCAGCCTTAGAAAAAAGTTGAAAAGGAGATAGGGTCAATTTTTTTATGAACAAAGTTGACATCCTTGGAAGGAGGAATTTGTTTTCGAGGGGGACTCGCATGCAACACTCAATTCATAAACTAACCACAAAAAGATGAAAGAAGGGGATTCATGGGCAGACAAGCTGAAAAAGTCATAAGATGCACTTTGATAGAGGCATACGACAAACTATATCCAACTGTCTCACACAAATACTTCAAAACAAGAGGAGCTGAAACCCTTTCGAGACCTCTTGCTACTGGCTAGGCACCAGCGAGAAAACTTCTTCCACTTATAAACACAAGACTTTTTAGTTATAGGTTTTCTTGCCTCCTTCAGATACCTGTTGCACATCTTTATGTAACAAGTGCCTAAAAGGTATAAAAACAGAATTATCCAGGATGTCAACTGCAATTGTTTTAAGCTGGGGTGTATCATTCGCCCCTGATGCTGTGTGAGCAGATCCAGTCTGTGAAGAGGCTTGTGGTAATTGGCAATGGCCAATTCTATTAAAAGAGAAAACCATCTTTGCTAGAGCCAAGGGGTGGGGAGGGGGGGGGGGTTACCACAAAGAAATTTGGTAACTCTTTTAGAAGCTTTAGCACTACTGTCAGAATCACTGAAAATGATAGAAATGCATAAATGAACATTCACGATCATGTGAATGATAGAGCATCTTTCTTCCAAGCAGAACTGCAAGGATGTATTGAAGTTTTTCAGTTGTCTATTTTGAAAGGAAGCAAACAGATCTATACAGAATTCGGGTACCACTACCACTGGATATTCCTCATTTGAAGTCTGGCCAGGGAAAGCATTAGGAATGGTGGATGTCACGAAACCAAAAGTTCTTAACCATCTCCCTTGCTGAGCAACACGTTGCAGAGAAGAGCTCCTGAAAAAAATTTGGACAGACTGCGAACTTTTCCCTAATGAAGGAAGGCATGCATTTTTGTGCATCTAGTCTGCAGCCCAGGAAAACCAGATCTTGTGTAGGAACCATTTGGGATTTTTTGTAGTTTACATAGAAACCCAGACCAATAGGAGTTGGTGGGTGAAGTGTAAATGCTGAAGAAAGAATCCTTGAAAGAGAGATTGGATCAAGAGATCACCCCGCTAGGAGAAATTTTGAATTCCCTGAATGCAACAGAATGCTACCATTGAACTAGACGCTTTGTGAACTCCCCACCTTTTTTTTTTTTTTTTTAAACAAGAAATATCTTTATTAAATTATCACATATGACACAGGCAAGCTTACATTTACATAAATGAAAACAAACCTTCCTGATATAATTCTGGTTGCAAAATAATACAATACAAGCCACATTGGCGCAACTGTAGTTGTACACATTACAAATCACTTACAATCTTATATAGTCAAACATTACATAGCTCATTCAAATCCTGCCTTTGTTCAAACCTCATTCCTCTTCCACATGTATTGCTCCCACAATTCCCATTTTTCCTATGTAATTTGCTCCTACCCTTTTCTAAAGATCCCAATTCCAGTTGTTTTATCTTGCTACTATATTCACTACTTCTAATACAGTCGGTTTAGTCTTTGGCTTCCATTTTCTAGTAATTGCTTTTTTGACAGCCACCATTATTAGACTCACAAGGCCTTATTATGTCTAGGCAATTCAGATTCTGTACCATAGCTCAAAAAATCAGTTCCTTAGTTCTACCAATTGGCTCACCCAGTATCTCTGACAAAGCAGTCTGCAGGGAATCTTTAAAGTCTGCCAGCTCATTACATTACCAGAAAATAATGTTCCCAGTTAATTCTTTCTTTCCCATCACATCACCAACATTTGCTGTCTACCTGCAGAAAACTTCTTTAGAGTGTACTTGGGGTATAAAAATACCTAAGTAAACACTTCCAAGCAAAGATCTGAAATCTTCCAAACTTTGTTGCAGATTTTGGAGATATACATATATCCCCTATTGTTTATTTGTGAATTGCTTACTCAGTCTCTCTTCCCAATCCTTTCTAACCTCCTCTGATTGGTTCTTATACTTATCATGCAATATTTTGTATGTTCTGAAATGATGTGAAGTAGTGCCAGCATAGTTAGCTGGAGTTTTGTAAAGAACTATATGTCATTTGTATATAAAACTGATTTGTACAGGTGCTTGTGTTTAAAATTTATTTGTAAAGTTGCTTGTGTTAAGAAATGTACCAACAGTGGCTCCTCCTAGACAGAAAATAAATAAATACACCTGTATATCAGACTGTAGTGTAACTGTTGAAATATATATATTGCAACAGAGGGTACTGGAAGAGAAAATGTTAATCTCACTCCAGCTACCTTTGAAAAATAGTCTGGAATTAAATTATGTTGTTTAGGTCATAAAAACTGTATCTTACAGTTCTGAATACAGCTAGAGGCAAAATGTCTGTGAGAAGCCTGGCTGTGGGAACAGTGGAGTGTTAAAATTGTTTTACAGCTTCCGGATGCTGTAACACATCTTAGCAAAGCTGTGTGTGTATGTGTATACATGTGCAAGATCCTGGCTCAAGTTTCTAGTAAAGGGGGTAGTGTGGGGACCACAGTCAGGTGACCAGATGTGATGTCATTCTATAGACAGCACCAAACTATTTATATATTAGTAAGAGATGCTACTCAGCTTTGTTACCGGAGATGACAATACCACTCATCCACATCATCTTGCCTTGCTGTAGTAAGTAACTTAACAGAACAGTAATTCTTTAATCGGTCAGGAAATTATAGTGAGATCAGTTAGGTATTGTTTGTATCTGTGTGAATCTATCCATCTGTGTTATTTTTAATATTTCCTGTGACTGAAACTCTGGTGTTTACTGTAAATAGACCTTCAGTATTTTCATGTTCTTTATTTTATTTATTTTACATTTGTTAACCGGGCTAGTCTAACTGGATACATGTCCATTTTCAGTAGAGGCCCGAGGAGTTAAGCTCCAAGTTAGGACAATAAAATTAATACAATAAAGTATAAGGATACATGAGCAAATATAAAGTATTACCAGTATGCGTAAACAGGTTATCCCAGTAAAATGTACAGTGCATGATACAAGAATAAATAAAGGGATGTAAATACAATCAGAGTAGTCAAGAGAAATATGCAACATAGTTTAAAAAGGAAAATAGAGTTGCTTAATGAGTAGATGGGTTAGACAGAGTAGAGTATATAGAGACACTTTGACTAGTCAGGTTTAGTGCATTGACATAACCAGTGTGTTTTCAGGAATACTTTCAATTTGTTTTTGAAAGAGGATAATGAGGAAAGTATGGAGAGTTTGTTTGGGAGGAGGTTCCAGGCTTTCCCAACTATATTAGAGAAAAGGGAGTCGCCAGCTTTGTTAAATGTTTTAGTGGTATGTACTAGAAGTTTCTGAGAAGACCTTAAGGATTCTAGGTTTTTATAGGGGGTGATTAGTGTCGAGAGAATAGGTGTTTTTGAAGGTTTGTAAAGAGTGTTATGGGCTATAGTTAGCTGATGGAATGTAATTAGATTTTGAAGTTCAAGCCAACCTAGCTGTTTTAAATTAAGGCACTGATGGGTTCTAAAAGGATTACCAGTTGCAAATCTAGCTACATTATTGTAGGACATTTCCAATTTGTTGAGATTATGTTTGGAAAGGTTAGTAAAAATGGGTGACGCATAAAGTAGAGAAGAGATTAGATGAGTGTGTGCTATTGTGGTTCGAGCTGAAGGTAGGAGAAAGGATTTTATCCTGTAGAGAGAGCCTAGCTTTTTATTGACTGTTTTTATAGTATTGTTAATATGGATGTCAAAGTTCAGATTATTGTCAATGGTGACTCCTAATAGTTTTGTGGATGGGTCTGGAGATATAATGGTATTATTGATAGAGTTTATTGGGAAATCCAGTGGAGGGGATTTCTTGGTAGGAGAGAAGAGGAGGAGTTTAGTCTTTTTGGGGTTCAGGAGAAGGCATGTATGTGTGAACCATTGCTCAACTGTACTGAATACTTGTTGGGTCAGATGGAGTAGTTCAGAAGAGGAGGGGGCTGAGCAAATCAGTGTAGAGTCATCTGCATATTGTATGCATGTAGCATGGGGGGGTGGCAAGGTGATGATCATTGATGAATATGGAAAAAAGTAGAGGTCCAAGGATGGAACCCTGGGGGGACTCCGAGGTTGACAGGGAGATGAATAGATAGAGACCTGTGCCATAGTACGGCCTGTTGTCATTTATCCAGGTAGGACTGGAACCACTTAATAGAGGATGTATCTAGTGACAGGGATTTTAGTATTGTGATGAGAATTTGGTGATTTACCATGTCAAATGCTTTAGACAGGTCAATGAAAAGGGCAGAAGAGAGTTTGTTAAGGTTGCGGTTATTGTTAATACAGTCTGTGAAGGAAAGAAGGGCAGTTGTAGTGCTTTGTGAGGGTCTAAAACCATGTTGACAATTGGCTAGTAGGTTATTATGCATTAGATGATCAAGTAATTGTTTATGGATGCATTTTTCCATGATCTTTGCCAGAGGTGAGAGAAGGGCAATGGGGCAGTAGTTGGAGAAGTCTGTGGATTGTCCTCCTTTGTGGAGAGGGAATATATGGGATATTTTCCATAAACTGGGAATAAAACTTTCAGTAATAGTCCTATTGATTAGGACAGAAATTGGATAGGCAATAGCTTTGGCTGATTGTTGTAAGAATTCAGCAGGTAGTTGGTCTGCTGAGGGGGAGCAGGGTTTTAGTTTCTGTAGAAGGGTTAGGATATATGATGTTGGGACAGGTTGTAAATGAAAAGTAGGGGGTAAGGTTGGTTGTTTGGAAGGTAGAGTGAAGTTGTTAGGAGATAGTTGACTGGCTAATGTTTGTATAGCATCTGTAAAAAAGTTGTTAAAGTCTTTGGCTATGTTTATTGGTGTTTTGTGTTCTGAATTTAGAGGGTTTGGAGTAGTGGATTGTCCTGGGTGGAGTAGTTGGTTAATACTAGGCCAAAATTTCTGTGGTTTATTAGTATGGGCTTGTTGGGATTGGAGGTAGTAGTTTTTGTCAGTTATTATAGCTTTCTTAGTTTCATTTCTTAGTTGTCGAAATGTTTGTTGGTCTATAGGGTTTATTGGTTTTCTCCATTTTGCCCAATGTTTGTTTCTTACATTGATTCTATGTTTGATTTCCTTAGTAAGCCAAGGAGTGTGTTTGGATTTAGTTCTAACTAGTCTGGTTGGGGCATGATGGTTGAGTATGGCAAGGAAGTTGGAGTTAAAGTAACTTACAGCTTCCTCTAGAGGTAGATTTTTTAGGGGTGACCAGTTGCATGCGCTTAGTTCCAACTGGAGAAGTTCTGGGCTAAAGTACTTTTTAGACCTTATGTTTTTAATTGATGTTGTGGAGGGTAAATTGATTGTATGTCTGATGATATAGGTAAGAGTGTGGTCACTTAAGTCATCAGGGAGGGTTCCTGAGTCATAGTTGTGAGGATGATGGTTAATGAGGATCCAGTCTAATAAGGTTGATTTCCTGTTAGATTTATTTATCCTGGTAGGGGAGGTGATGGTTTGGGAATATAAATAAAGGTTAATATGGTTTGATGGGAGGCTGCCGCAGAAGCAGGTCCAGTCAATATTTGCATCACCTAGAATAATGGTTTCTTGGGGTAGGTTTTGGAAAAGCCAGCAGAGTATATTTTCCATGGTAGCTATGTTATTTCCTGGAGGTAGGTATATACAAATGACATAGATGGATTTGGAATTGTTAAGAAGAAGTTTGGAGATTAGGATTTCAGCATTAGAGTCTATAGGTGGTTTGCAGTTATGAGTAGTAGAATATGTTCTTTTATTATTTATTATTAAATATATTTAATATTTTCATTATGGCTGGCATGCTTAGAGAACATTTTAACCATTGAGAGTACTTATATTTGGTGACACTATGGCCACTCCTGAAAGGCTTGCCATTTGGACTTTCCATTGGTATTAGTATTAACTTCACAAAGTATAACTGGATACCCTGCTAAGAGCCTTAGAGTAGCTGGCTGGTAGCAGCAGTGAGCATAGCTGGTAAATCTGTGCCAGACTTCCTCGGTTGTGTGAGGGTGTGTCAGCTACTTGCAACAGGGACACAGAGCACTGGTTTCTGCAGAGAGAGAGAGAAAGGTGAAGTCTTATTTGGAGCCTGGGGGAGAAAGTCCAGCCCCAGGACTGGGTGTGCTCCCTGTGTGCTTTTAAGGGAAATTGTGCTTGATGCATAGTGCTGCATCTGAAAATACTGTATCCATTTTTGTTCCAAGTGAACACTCCTCTCCCATATCAGTGGTGAGGATTGAGGCTCCTCGATTACTGGCCCAAAGGAAGGATGACACATGCTCTACTAAATTATTCCTTTTTTAACGTCACTTTCTGTTCTACATTCTACTAAAAACTCTACCAGTGCTGGGCTTTCATTTAGGACCCCCTTTCTTTCTCTTCACCTACACGCTGATATCAATCCTTGATAGGGAAGGCAATCTGTAACCTGCAGTCCAGAATAAATTCTTGGCATCTTCCCATTCTACCTTTCCCTCTCTAGTTATTTGCTCTCAAATACCTTGGTTCTCTTACTAGTTTTCTTCACTAAATTCCAGCCTCCTATTGTCTGTATCCGTAATTGCAGTCATCCCCATCAGCAGAATATCCTTTCTCCATTCCCATGTTGGCTTAGTTCTTAGAATATTTATTTACTTATTGACACTTGTTGACCAGGAAAGTCCACTGGGCTTGAGACACATTTTTAGTGGAGGCCCGGGGAGAAAAGCTCCAAGTTGCATGAAAATCATTACATGAATTTGTAAGGAAACAAAATTATAATTATAAAGCAAGTGAAATAATACAGAAGCCTATCTAAAAAGCAAATATGTTGTAAAAAGGCACAATACAGTAACAATGGAACATTAGCATGTAGGAAAATTATACAGTTAGAAATATTTAACAATAAACAAGTAATCCCTGTGGTATCCTCGAAGTCTCAAACAACCCACTAAAGTGTAGTGGGTTCAAAAACAAAACAGTGTAAGAAACTTCTCTGTGTGGAAGATTTTCAGTCCATATATTTCTAGTTAATCACTGTATATTAATCAGATCAGACAACAGTAGTAGAAGTAGCGAACGTAAACTCATCTTAAGTCAAAACAAAACAAAACAAAAATTAATAATAGAAAATATATAATTGTACAGCATTGCTAAGTATTTGAAAGTAATCCAAGCAAAGCAGGCAGTCTGTTTCCAGTCGAAAATCCTTTATTAAGTACACAGACAAGAGATCCAAGTAAAACAAAATTAGAGTAATAATTTCCTCACAAGCTTTCTAAATATATATTATACTTTTTATCAGGCATGGGAGTGGTTTATTGTGCTGTAAAACAAAGTGTTATTGGTACACACATTAAATTCACATCCCTTCCCCTATCAGTTTGACATTCGAGCTGGTCATGCCCTACTTAGTAGCTGTCATAATAATATATAACCCTTATGTACTTTAAATAAAATTATATAATGACGTGGTACCTCTTATTTAACCAAATTATTAAATAGATTATTAGGTCTGTGATTTTAACCAAGACAATATACTACATGGCTGGAAATATATCAACCTTAGTTCATTTGGCAATCAAAAAAAATGTATTGAATGTAAAAATCAATTTCTATTTTCATAACCTAATGTTAACAAAGATCGGTTTCGTTCTTCTAGACTTCTTCAGGTCTGTGTACAAGAACCCTAAAAACCTATATAATTGTATAATTAACATCAGTTTGAATAAAGTGAGGGAAAAAAAAAAAAGAACCAGAAAAAAATAAAAATAAGAAAAAATGTATGTATTGGTTCATAGGTTCATACTAGGCTATCTGCCCTAGGGCATTTATAAGCCTAGCCAGAGTGTGTTTGGCTTTCGCCACCCATTTTAAAATTCATTTTGCTATGCCCTTTTTCGAGGTTAGTATACTGTGCCTCTGTCTAACAGTGACACAGAAGTGATACCCGGGGTAAACCTACGATCCCCCATCCACTCATCAAGATTCCTCTTGAAGAGGAGTCAATGAGGGACTCTGCCTAACCTGGACTGGGATTTTATTCCAGAGTGAAGGGAGCCTCTGAGTTATGAATCTGTCTCTCCAGCATGTCCTATTTATTTCAGTGCTGAGGATCAAGTCTCTCGAGCGCGTAGCTCGATGGGATTTGGATTTTCTGAGGTGCAGCATGTCCATTAATTCCGGGTTGGACATGGCTTTATACGTCAGGCACAGATCGCCTCTGAGCAGGTGGTATGCCACTTAGTAGAGCTGGAGTTTCTTTAACTGGGCAGCATATGGCATCTGTTTGAGCCCTTTGATCCTCTTGGTGAGGTACTTTTGGGGTCTTTCCAGTTGCTGCAGGTGTCTGGTAAGGTACATCCCAAAAGGGGTATTGTACTCAATTATGGGCCTGATGAGGGATGAGTAAAGAGGCACGATGACCTCTCCTGATCTAGATGTGAATCCCTTCATGATTAGGTGGGCTATACAAAATGTTTTTCTAACCACTTTGGCCACGTGGTTGTCAAATGAGAGATTGCTATCAACTTGGGTCCCCAGGTCCCTAATTACTTCTTCCGTACTTAATGGATTACCACCTATGTGGTAATTTGTGGGCACTTTGTTTTTGCCAAAGGGGATGACTATACACTTTTTGGCATTTAGCTTGAGGCCATAGCTCTGGCACCAGTTGTCTGTTTCTATGAGGCCCTTTTGGAGGATGCTTGTGTCGGCTGGAGAGTCGATTATAGCGCCCAGTTTGCAGTCATCTGTGAACTTGGTCAGCCACAGTCCTTCAGTGTTTGCCTGTACCTCCGAGAAATATATACCGAACAGGAGAGATCCCAGGACCGAGCCTTGTGGGATGCCACTTGTAACTGGTTTGGAGTCTGACATGGCTCCAGCAATTCTAACCATGTGGGTTCTGTCCTTGAGCCAGTTTGCAACTCATCTAGTGACATAGGGGTTTATATTTAAGCTGGTGAGCTTATCTATAATGCCCGAGTGGGGTATTGTATCAAAGGCTTTTGCGAGGTCCAGGTAGGCTGTGTGGACCACCTTCCCCTCGTCAATGGCCTTGGTGACTGTTTCAAAGAAATCGACCAGGTTTAAGAGGCAGGATCTGCCCTTAACAAAGCCGAACTGGGTAGGATCCAGTGTCTGTAGGTCCCCAATATCTTTTTTATGAGGTCCATGATGATCCTTTCCATAGCTTTGTAGACCAAGCTAGTCAGGCTTATGGGGCGATAGTTTCCAGGATCCGTTGAGGCACCACCTTTGTGGAGAGGGACCACTGTTGCTGTACGCCACTCTTTGGGTGCATATCCTGTGGTAAGGCTGAGATTGAACAGTAGTTTTATGTTTGGGTTTAGCTCTTCTTGGAGTTCATGTAGGACGCAGCCCGGGACACCATCTGGTCCCATTGATGCTGTGTTTTTTGCTTTGGAGAGGGTGGCACTCTGCTGAGATAGATATTTGCCCTTTTGGTGGTGGTGGGGGGGGGGGGGAGAAGTTTGCGCTGAACCTGTCAGCTAGGATGTTGGCAATGTCTGTGGGTTTGGTGTATTTTTTGTCATTTTGGACTAATTCTGAGCATATCTGGGAATTCCCACCCAGGTTCCTAACATAACTAAAGAAAGCCTTGTGATTATCCTTAGTGTCCTGTGCAATTTTTCTCTCGAAGCTGGCCTTAGACGATTTTATGAGTGCCCGTAGTTTTTTGCTAACACTGATCAGAGATGCCTTCCCTTTTTGGGATTTTGCTCTATCATGTAGTAGCTTCCTCCTTCTATTGTATAGTTTGCTTATGGCTGGGGTCCACCAGACAGGACGTCTGCCTTTGGAGGATTGGGTCTTGGTTTTATTTGGGATTGCATGATCCATCATTCCTGATGGTGTTCATAGAATGCGTTTATAAAGGATTCTGTGGTGTGGGCCGTATTTTCCACAGGCCCGGGGGCTTTGAAGGATTCCACCTCGGTTTTGAGGAGTGTGAAATTAGCTTTAGAGAAATTTTTCACTGTGGTTTTCTGGGCAGGGGGTGGGGTCGGGATGTGAATATCCAGTGAGATTAGTTTATGGTCTGATCTTACCAGTGAGGGATACACTTCTGGTCTGGAGCATAGAGTCCCCATGTTGGTGATGATCAGGTCCAGTATGTTTTCCCCTCTTGTGGGAGTGGTAACAAGTTGTTCCATAGCATATGAGTTTATAAATTCTAGGAACCTTTGAGCTAGGGTGTTGGAGCTAGAGTAATGCTCCCAGTCTATGTTTGGATAGTTGAAGTCACCCAATATAATGGTGTTTGGAGAGACCTTCATATTTTCCAGTGTTCTCAGGAAGGCCGAGTGGGATTCCTGGGTTTGGGAGGGTGGTCTGTAGCAGGCTATAAACTGGAAGGCAGTTTTACCCACGGTTAGTTGCACATGGATAGTCTCTGATGCTTCGTGCTGTGCCACCAACCTGGAGGTTTGGGTATCTTTGATGAATATTGATACTCCCCCTCCTTTTCTGGTTCGGTCCAAGTTTTGGGGCCGAAAAGCATGGTATGAGGTATAACCTGGTAGTGCTGGGGTGTATGATGATGGAAACAAAATATACACTTAAATTTCAACTGATTTAAAATGGTATTTAAAACCAATTTGTAGAAAAAAATAAAATAAAATACAACTAGTCATGTAAACAATGCGGCAATTTTCTAAGTTCCAATGCACTTTTAATTGAACAGTAGTAGTTTTGTCCAGGCTTCCTAAAATAGTTCAGCTTTAATTGCCACATGAGTTCATGTTTCTCCAGAATATTCGGGATGTCTCCTTCAAGATCACCCATATCTATGCGATCCAGGATCTGGAACTTAAAACCTGTGTGACTTTTATGAAGAGAAAGGTGTTTGGCTAGTGCATTATTTTTACATCCAGAGCGGATTTCTGACAGATGACATGAAATCCTACGCTTGAGCTTATTTACAGTCGTGCCCGCATAGAATGCATCACATTCATTGCACTGTGCCCTGTAAATTACTTTAGTGTTACAGTCACCTCCTGCACTGGTTTTAATGATCTTCTTTACATAAGGGCAATAAAAACTATCACCTTGCTGTATAAATATACAAAATGTACAATAGTTTCACATCTTTTAGTGCTTTTCTCACATGGTCTAGGTTTAAATACAACAAAACTTTTAATGTTCCTGGCCTTCCTATAAAGACTTTTTGCCATTCTTTTAGCCATTATAGACACAAAGACGTTATAATCATGGTTTAGTATTGAAATGGGCCTGTATGAAACTGGATCTTCTGGACTTTTACCCTTTTTAGGTATTACAGCTACCACCATTTTCTTCCAGGATGTTGGTACTTCTCCTCCTCTTAAAATACTGTCCAACAAAACCTTCCAGATCATCAGTTTTTGCCCTCCTAGCTTCCAAACTTCTACAGGATTACCATCTATTCCTGTGGACTTTCCTGTTGATTGGTTAATCACCACCATTTTTATCTTATCTCCTCCCATTATGTTAGTACTTGAGCCTTATCTACCTCTAACCCTGGCATATTTAATTATTCGTAAACATTTCCATTTGTACCTTTTCTTGATTTCCATATTTCTCTGCTTTATACAGACCATCATAGAATTTCTGAGATATTTCTAATACTTTTACAGGACCTCTTATCTTCCTTTTTATAGGCTCCCCAAGCTTGGCAACAGCTCTTTCTACTTTCTGTTGCCAGAGTCGCTGTGCTAAAAGTTTTTGCACTCTAGAGTTTTAACTTCTCCCATTAAAACATTGGAAAAGGTTTCACTGGCACATCTCTCTGTGGTCTATTAACAGCAATATTTCTACACTCATGCATATTATCAAGGTAATACCTTATTTTATGTTTAGCATTCTACAGTTGCTCCTCTACACTTGGAATGGACACGCTAAAATTGGCCCCAGGCGTGAGTGCATGCGTGTGTGTGTGTCTTCTGTGGAAGGTTGGGTGCCGGGTTGGGAACTCGACACTGTAAAACTCCACTGCCAATCATGAGTGGAGAAGGTGATCTGCTGTGGCAACCCCTAACCGGGAAAAGCAAAAAGAGAGAGTTGCTCCTCTACTTGTTCTGTGGGATTCCTCCTGTTTCACTACACTTCCACATCTGTCAGTCCCTATAAATAATTTACTTCCTACTCATATTTCCCTTTCTTTTATTTCCACCCTATTTTTAAACTCCACTTTAATTTTATCCCACTCCTTAGCTATATTTTCTTTTTTTTCTTTCAAAAAAAAATCTTCTAAAGAATTCCCTAGCTACATTTTTAGAAAAAAAATTCTGTCTTCTCTAACAGCTCCTCAATAATTTCCACTATCAATTCCTTAAATTCCTCTCTTTTCAACAGACAGGTGGGAAATTGCCAGGGTCTCATTTTTATTTCATTACCCTGTGTTTTTATTTTAATTATTCACTCACAATCTGAAACCATTACTGGATGTGTATCAAGACCTTCAATTAAATGCACATGTGCCTGTGAAATATAAATTCTACTTACACTAGCACAGTTTTTGTATCTTGGGGAAGAATATGTATATTCACTCCAAACTCCTAGTTCTGAATTCATATCTTCCATGTCAAATATTTTCATAGTACATAGCATGAGCGCAAAAACTTTTAGCACAGCGACTCTGGCAACAGAAAGTAGAAAGGGCTGTTGCCACTCCACAAAGGGGGAGCCACCACTGATCCCGGGACCTCTCGCCCTATTAGCCTGACCAGCCTGGTCTGCAAGGCCATGGAACGTATCATGAAACTCAAAGACATTGGTAACCTCCAAACTCTCTGGACCCCACCCAGTTTGGGTTTCTGAAAGACAGATCATGCCTCCTGAACCTGATCGACTTCTTTGAGGCAGTCAACAAAGCCGTAGATGAGGATAAGGTGGTTCACACAGCCTATCTTGACTTCGCCAAGGCTTTCAACACCATCACCCATTCTGGAATTATAGCTAAACTCACTAAACTAGGTATAAACCCCCTACGTCACAAGATGGGTTGCCAATTGACTCACTGATAGAACCCACACTGTAAAAGTTGCAGACTCCAAATCTGACTTCAAACCAGTGACAAGTGGAGTGCCACAGGGTTCAGTCCTGGGGCCTCTCCTGTTTGGTATCTACTTTTCTGAAGTACAGGCCAACACAGAAGGCCTTTGGCTAACGAAGTTCGCAGATGACTGCAAACTAGGAGTCATAGTTGAGTCCCCAAATGATGTGGTCATATTACAGAAGGGCCTCACTGAGACAGCTGCCTGGTATCAGAGCCATGGCCCCAAGCTCAATACCAAAAAGTGCACTGTCATCCCCTTTGGTAAAAACTCTGTACCCATGAACTACCACATAGGTGGCAGTCTACTTAATGCCGAATGTGTGACAAAAGACCTTGGGACCCAGGTGGACAGTAGTCTCTCCTTTGATAATCACATCGCCACAGTAGTCAGAAAATACTTCTACGTGGCATACCTCATCATAAAAAGGGTTCTCATCTAGGAAAAAAGAGGTCATTGTTCCCCTCTACTCGACACTCATTAGACCCATTACAGAGTACAACGTCCCTTTTGGAATGTACCTCAAGGCATCTGCAGCAGCTGGAAAGGCCACAGAAGTACCTCACAAAGAGGATTACTGGCCTCAAACAGATGCCCTACACTGACCGTCTCAAAAAACTCCAGCTTTACTTCATAGCATATCGCCTACTCCGAGGTGATCTCTGCCTAACATATAAAGCTATGTCAAACCCAGAGCTGTTGGACATGCTACACCTAAAGAAATCCCAATCCCTCCAAGCTACATACTCTAGGGACCTAAATATTGTCACCACAATAAACAGGACCATGCTGAAGGGATAGATTCCTGTCCCAGAGACTTCCCATACTCTGGAACAAGCTACCCATCTATGTCAAGCAAAGTTCCTTATTAGCACTCCTCAAGAAAAATCTTGATAAGTGGATGGGAAATTGGAAATACACCCCGGGGATCACTTCTGTGGCTTTGCTCAACAGGGGCACAGGAAAATAACTTTCTTGGGTGGCATAAGCCAGGGAACCTTGTTGGCTAGGTTTACTTAGGCCCTTGGGCCGATAGCCTAGTACCTACCTTCCTATAAGCCTAGGTCTTCAAAAATCTACATTCCTTCGTTACATTTACCCTTCTGTGCCTCCTAGGCACATCTTCACAGTTGCAACTTAAATTCCTGCCCCCACCTACAAATAATATTTCTTGCTAAAAGCTGATCATTTCACATGGAAATTTCTTATGCTCTATTATAGCGGTTTTAGGTGGAATACAAACACATGCCAGTGTCCATTGCCAGAGGCCCCTTAGTACTACAAATTGACCAGTATCATCTTTTTACCCTCTTCTGTCACTGTTGGAGCTCCTTTTGCAATTAATATAAGTACTACTGTTTTACTTTGCCCCAGATATTCCATTGAATAACCATCCTGAATGAAAACCTCTCTTTATGAAATGCACATGTTCAGTTACTTCCAAGTGTGTCTCCTGTAGCACAGCTATTTACACTCTACATTTTTAATACAGTTCATTACTTTCTTTTTTGCATTCATCAGTGAGACCATTAACATTTAAATAATATTACAGAAAGATTCACAGTCTTCAAAAGTTACTTCCACCTTTTATATAGAACAGCTTGTTTTGTTAAATGTCTAGTTCCAACTTTTGTATTACATGCAGCAACAAAAATCTCCTCCAAATCACCAAAGCCAAAAAACTCAGCAGAAACCCTTTTTTCCTGCACTATATCCAAGCTCTGGAACATCATTCCCCATGGCATCACTACCCTAACTTCCAGCAGTCACTTCAAGACTGCATTTAAATTACACCTAAAGATTCACTGGGTCTGTCCATGTCCAAATCCCAACTAAATTCACCTTCTATCTATCCTATTTTTTTCTCTCTGCCTTTCTATTTAAAATTATGGCAGTCTCTATTGTTTAATTACAATTTTCTCCCAATTATAAATGTATCAAATATCACCTTACTACATGTTAATTAACCTTATTATTGAATAATTATTACTTTTGATTGTTTAACCTCAATTTGAAAGATTTTTACTCTTATTGTATAACTTCCATGTATCAAATGTATGTGCATCAACCTAACTAATGTTTCTATTCATGTAAAGTCTGTGGAGCTTTTCTCCCCGGGCATCTGCTGAAAAAGGACATGTGTCCAGACGGAATTTCCCGGTCAAATATAAATAATAATAACATGCATATATGAATCTTTTATATAGTTCTTTCTTGTCATCTCCATTTGAGCCTATGTCATACCTTACAAAACTTTTTGTTTTAGGCCCTCAAAATAACACACAAAATGATGTACATCTTCAAACACTGAAGTTTTACCCTCATAATAGGAAAAAAAATGTTCCAAACCGACAGCCACACACACACAAAGACTTGAGATAGCGTGGATAATATTTCTTGTAGGCTAAGATGAATGCTACAGCCTGTGCTTCTACAGGTGCTGGCTGGCTCTGTCTTATCCTACAGCTCTATCAGTTGGGAAAACACTTGAATGCTTTCAAAAAAGATTTTCTCCAAACCGTTTATCTTTATCAGATTGTCTCCTAAAGACATGAGAACCAGACACAAAACTGCCAATAATACACCTGTTTACTAGAAAAAAGCCCTATAAATTTTATTTACTTGCTTTCTCTTAAAGCTTATTACTAGATTAAGCTAAGGGTCTTAACCCAGTTGTTCCACTGTACAAGAATAAGAAAACAATATTAGTTCTCGTGCTCTTTTAACCAGAGTTCCCTCGTTCTCTCTTTTTTTTAACATTGCAGTGCCTATATTTTTAAAACAGAACAAAAAGAAACAGGAGGAGGTAGAAAGAAAAAACAGGGGTACCTGTTTATATTACTATCCCCATTAAACTTAAAAATAACTGATAAATCTTTACTTTATAGCATGCAAAGAAAACCATGCACTATTAACAGTACCATTAAAAAATGTTTTACTTAGTTAACTTTCTCCTTCCTCTTCCCCTCTTGAGTACTTTTCCAAACATTAATGACAAGACGTGATTTAGAGTCCCCTATAAGTTTAACAAAATCCAAAAAGTCCAATATTTCCAGATTTACTTGTTCTGCCATGTTTCACAGATATAATTATTGCTTTGTAATCCCACATTTGTCAATTTCCAAATTACTGGTTTTATTCCTGCTCATCTCCATCTACCAAATCTTGTCGCTGCTTCATTTCCAATGTCCTTTTGATTCTTCTAGTTGACTATTGAGATTTTTTCCTTCTCTCAAGCATTTTTCATTGAAACATTGGAAAAGATTCCTCTGGCACAGTCTCTCTGTGGTATATTACCAGAAGAACAAGAAGAATCTCCTTCTGTTTCATGGCTCACTTTTTGGAGAACAAATTTTTGTACTTCTTCCTTAGCATGTACTTCATAAAAAATTATTTTTGTCCCTCCAGGGTAAAATATTTTGAAGATAGCTGGGTATAACAGTTAGTGTCTCATGCCTGCTTCGCAACATTCCCTGAATAACGGAATAAATGTATTCCTCTTCTGCCTGGTTTACAATAAGTAGTCATTGTCTGCAATCACTCTGCTCTCACCCAATTTTAGTACTTTCTCTTTCTCCCACAGTTTTGCCAGAATCAACTCCTTCTGCTGCTAAGATTGCATCTTTAGTATTAAAGGTCTAGGTTGTTTTTTCATAAGAAGGTTTGGAGCATACACACAATGTGCCCTTTAATTAACAATTACCTTTGTGGAATACCAGTCCATTTGCTTGTTTGCACTTTCATAAAATAATACAGTCTGTTGAGCTTCTCTGGTACAGCAGAAAATCTCAGGTTTTCTCTATGTGCTCTGTCCTCTAATTAAATTTTTTTTTGAAACAGGTCTTCTTGTGCAGACTCATTCAACAAGACTTTTCTTCATTTCGTCCTCAGGGTTTTGCAGGTGTATCACCTTATCTGAATATCTGCTTAAAGCTTCTTTCATTTCTTCCAACCTTTTATTGTTTGTGTTTACATACGCCAGCAGTGTTTTGTTTATTTTAATCAGGTCTGTGTGCAGCTGCCTTGTAGTTCCCTCTAGGTTACTGGAAGTCATGTCTGGATCTTGAACTGCTTTTTGCTGAACTACAGTACTTTTCCCAGTCAGTGTTTCTTCATCACCTTTTGTAGATTATTTTCCTTCAGGCTCTCTGTATGTCTTTTTTTTCGGACATCAGGCAGTGCACTTACTAGCCAGTTGTTGAAATTTACCAAGAAATTTAGGTCCACTGGCTTTCTTTGCTAAGTTTCTTTTTTCACACTGGGAGAGCTAGAATTAATCTGTTATTCAATGTGCAGCCATCATGAAGTCTCACTTTGTGAAAACCCTTGGTGCTAAGGAAAGACCAAAAGGCAGAGCGATAAATTGAAAATGGGAAGAGCCAGAGAAAAACTTGAGACACTTCCTGCATGAAGGAAGAATGAGTATGTGCACAAGTAGGTATCCTTCAGATCTAGGAACAATAAAAAAGCCTGTGGAGAATGAATGGCAGAAGAGCTGAGAGAGAGCATTTTGAACGCTGGCACTTTCAAGAAAGTGTTTATAAGACAAAGGTCCAGGATGCGTCTCCACTATCCTACTTTCCTTGGAACTAGAAAAAAAATATTCCTTTTCCTAGGAGTTCCTTTGGGACCTGTTCAATGGTACCCTGATTCAAGAGGGCTTGAATGATGGGGGCGAGAAGAGGCAGATGGTTGTGGCAAAACTTTCAGTGGGGGAATATTTTTCCAGGATATGGCATAACCATGCTGTATGACGGACAGGACCCATTTGTCTGAGGTAATAGCTTCCCACCTAGCCAGTGTGTGTGGCAGTCTTTTGGAAAGAGGAGTAATGGGGCTGATGACAGGGGAGGGAGTGCTGCAAATCATGAGCGGACAAGGTGATCCGCTGTGGCAACCCCTAACCGGGAAAAGCAAAAAGAGAGAGAGTTGCTCCTCTACTTGTTCTGTGGGATTCCCCCTGTTTCGCTACACTTCCACATCTGTCAGTCCCTATAAATAATCTGTTACTTTCTACTCATATTTCCCTTTCTTTTATTTCCACACTATTTTTAAACTCCACTTTAATTTTATCCCACTCCTTAGCTATATTTTCTTTTTTTTCTTTAAAAAAAAATCTTCTAAAGAATTCCCTAGCTACATTTTTAGAAAAAAATCTGTCTTCTCTAACAGCTCCTCAATAATTTCCACTATCTATTCCCTAAATTCCTCTCTTTTCAACAGATAGGTGGGAAATTGCCAGTGTCTCATTTTTATTTCATTACCCTGTGTTTTTATTTTAATTATTCACTCACAATCTGAAACCATTACTGGATGTGTATCAAGACCTTCAATTAAATGCACATGTTCCTGTGAAATATAAATTCTACCTACCCTAGCACAGTTTTTGTATCTTGGGGAAGAATATGTATATTCACTCCAAACTCCTAGTTCTGAATTCATATCTTCCATGCCAAATATTTTCATAGTACATAGCATGAGCACAAAACCTTTTAGCACAGCGACTCTGGCAACAGAAAGTAGAAAGGGCTGTTGCCACTCCACAAAGGGGGAGCCACCACTGATCCCGGGACCGCTCGCCCTATTAGCCTGATCAGCCTAGTCTGCAAGGCCATGGAACGTATCATGGAACTCAAAGACACTGGTAACCTCCAAACTCTGGACCCCACCCAGTTTGGGTTTCTGAAAGACAGATAATGCCTCCTGAACCTGATCGACTTCTTTGAGGCAGTCAACAAAGCCGTAGATGAGGATAAGGTGGTTCACACAGCCTATCTTGACTTCACCAAGGTTTTCAACACCATCACCCATTCTGGAATTATAGCTAAACTCACTAAACTAAGTATAAATCCCTACGTCACAAGATGGGTTGCCCATTGGCTCACTGATAGAACCCACACTGTAAAAGTTGCAGACTCCAAATCTGACTTCAGTGACAAGTGGAGTACCTCAGGGTTCAGTCCTGGGACCTCTCCTGTTTGGTATCTACTTTTCTGAAGTACAGGCCAACACAGAAGGCCTTTGGCTAACGAAGTTCGCAGATGACTGCAAACTAGGAGCCATAGTCAGATTTTTACTTCCAAAGGGAGCCTCCCAAATGAAGGTCTCCTATGAAATTTGTCAGAGTACCTTTTCCTATGGGTTTTCGTTGGTTTATGAGTTGCCCTATAATCCCTTTTGAACAAGATTTAGATTTAGATGGGTAGTTCCTATGGTATCTAGGAACAGGACAGAGTAGAATCCAAATAAAGTATTTCGTAGTGTCACCTTGGTCTTGGACAGTTTTGAACAGAATGTCAGTGTGAGCCCCAAACAGTAAATCTTGGCCCAAGAGGGGAGTCTAACAGCTTTGACTTGAAATCTTCAGGAATAGACTGACTATGAAGCCATGCAAATCTGCAAACAAACTTGGTCGATGCTGCCCTAGAAGAAGCATCTACAGCATCATAACTGCACTTAATGCTGTGTTTGGCTATTTGAATGACCTGAGAAAGAAGATTCTGCATTTGTTGCCTTGATTCAGTCATTGGAGGGTCCAGCAAAACTTTATTTAAAAAGAGAAGAAAAGAAACAGTATTTAGTCATTTGAGTCTGGTAGTCAATTGTCCCAAAAGCAAGAGAGAATAGTGAATACCTTCTTTCCCCATCTACCTACAGCCCTACTATCTTTGTCTGTAAGTGGGACATAAGCACCGGGTAAAAGCTTACAGGGCTTATCTAAAGCAAGAGATACTTGCAGAGGATATGTCACAGGATTCTTGTACAAGTATTTCAGGTTATCAGGTACTTTGTATCTGCAATGCAAGGCCCCAGGAGCCATGCCAGCCTCCAATGGGTCTCAGTAGTAGGCAAGTGACAGGTAACCTGATATTTCATGAGTTCTGCAACCTCAGCAGGCATATCGGTGTCTGAAAGATTGGACTTCAGATCTGTTCTGGGCCTCTTAAAATTCTTCTTAGGCAGAAGATGGACGTCTAGGGATATGAATTCTGCCACCTTGGACTGGGCCAACCATTTCAGATGCTGAGTCTCTAGAAAGATTTGAGAGAGGAAAGCCTCAACCTAAAGGTTTTGGGAATAACTGACTGACAAATGAAGCAGGATTTCTGATTGTATTACAGGCCTAGATAGAAAAGACATGGTATGCAAGTCCATGTACAGAATATGCCTACCGCACTTACACTTACCTCTACTAGCTGACATCTAAAAAATTAGCACAAGAAAAAAGAAAGGTTCCCTCATGGGGCACTTATCTGAAAAAGCAATCAAATAAAGACAACAATACCAACATCAAACTGTGATCAATCCGATAGATGGACAACCTGCATTCAGGCTGTCGCCGAGACAGTCTTGGGATCCACGCTCGTGTGTCTGCCTATATACCCCTATTCTTATGTACTGAGGTCATGCGGGCAGATGACTTCAGAAAGGTAAAATTTTGGTACCCCAGCTGGACGTCAGGGGTGGCAAACCATATGTCATGAATATCAAAAGTGATTACAGTCAGGGCATCTGTCCTTGCTGAAGATGGAAATGGAATCCAGTTTACTCACGTCAGACTGAAACAGCTGTATGCCCAGTTAACTGCAAGTTAGCTGAGTGACATTCTACTACTAGCCATTTGGATGAATTTAGTACTGAGGGAAATAGCAAAGGCTACCACCAAAGTGGCACAGTCTAGTTTTGATTTATGAACATGCGTACCAATGTCTTTTCTTGCATCAAAAGAAAAAAGGTTAGACCTTTCATAGATGCATTTTAGGTTCTAGTATTTGCATACCTTTTGAATAATAGTTTATTGCCAAGGATTATTCCTAAATATAACAATATACAAAAATATAACATTATTTGAACTATATTATATATCACCTAAAAACTATTATTTCAGTACAGCACTTCCAAAAGCACACTGATCAGAGCAACCATTTGATGAAATTACAGTACTGAATATTGCCACTAGTAAAAACATTCTTCTACCAAGTGCAAATCTTCAAGTTCTGGCTCACTGAAACTTAAAAATCATACGCAAAGCTTTTTTTTTTGTTTAAAAAAAAAAAAAAAAAAAAAAGATATGTTAAGGTGTCTAAGCAACCACACATACATTTTTTGGTCCTTATTGTGTACTGTACAGTTTGCAGAACTCAAGTGTAATTAAATACTCAATTTAAAAACATGCATATATATCTCACATGTTCAGTGTGTTTTCACTCACGTCTTGTGATAGCCACACTGATGAACTGCATCCCGATATCACTGCATGGACACCTGTACTTTATGTAATATTGTTAGTGCCTAAAAACTACCACAAATGCATACATTTTTTTAATTAATCAAAAGCTGAAAACCCTTTTTGCTGTGCTGTGTATATACTACAGCAGCACTAACTGGAAAGGAGATGAAAGGCAGAGACTACAGGCATTTACAGAGCTACACTACACTGTAGCATGGGTACTTGCTGGTGAGAATTTTGAGTACAGACATGGACAATTAGGTATTCTTTACATAAGAATAAAGAATGACTAGCCTTTTACCTCACGCAATTTAAACCACGGTTTTGATTTTAATATACAAAATTAAACTTCTGTAAGGTTTATCCTACCTTACTAAAACCCCAACCCCTTTCCACTCACTGATGTCATGATATTTCCTGTTGAGTACATATTCAGTGTTCACACAGTAATTACATCTCAACAAATATGTCAAATATTTGTTTTCTGTAATACTCAGAAAAAAAATGCAAAGTACAGTAGTGTAAAAGTTTTGTGTAAAAGTTTACCATGACAGCAGATGACCTTCTCTTCACTGTTACAGTATTCTTTACAAACAATATTCCCTGCCAAAGGTAGCCTAACACCCCACACCCCTTCCTCTTCCTCTAGAATCTTCAAACCTTACCCACTCATCTCACTGCCACTACAGATCCTAGCTCTTTAGTTTCCCTACTTCCCCCATCCTAAACTTGGCCCTACAAATCTTCTACAAGCTCTAATACTTACCTCTATAGCTACTCACTTTTCTTAACTTCCATCAAGATCATCTCGCCATACACTATACTCTACTTGCCTCCATTACTTCTCCTCTCATCACTGACTGCCTTTCATCCTTATTTAACTCCAATTTACAATAGCCCTACAAATCCTCAAAGCTATACATTCTGTTTTCATCAGCAATCTGTGAAAGTTACCTCGTCTATCCTCTCGCCAAATACTCCTCTTCTCAGAATCAGAATACCTCCTCTTCGCACTATTCGATCTAAAGCTGAAACAAAACATCTTTACACCTACTTATATATACAAAAATACTACTCTCTTCCAGTCTCACTACTATTATCAGGAGACATACATCCTAACCCTGGACCAGTTACAGCTTCTCTCTCCAGCAATTCTACCCCCTCCTAATCATTAGCTTAGAAAACACATCTCATTCTACTCAATGAATATTAGAAGTATTACTCAATAAAACTAGTGAATTCCATGCCTGGATTGATAACCATACCCCAGATATCATCACTCTTACAGAAACATGGCTGAAACCCCATATTCCAGATAGGGACATTGTTCCCCCAGGCTACAACATACTAGATACTATGTCTAGATCGGCAAAAAAGAAAGGAAGTCGAGTAGCCATTATTTACTCTAACCATCTAACTCTCACTTGTCTTAATGAACCAATCCCATCTTTCCCTCAGGCAGAAATCCTGGCAGCTAACTTTAAACTTAACTTCTCTACTACCACTATAGTAGCCGTCTATATTCCCCCCAGGTGATAATATTCCCCTTCTTAAAAATTTTCTGTCCTATCTCACTGAATACTATTTAAATGAAAGTATTCTCCTTGGTGATGTAAATATAAATTGGCTAGCTCTAAATGACCACAACTCTCCCTCTTGTATTAATCTACATGGCTTTACACAACTAATATCAGTACCTAATCACTACAATAACTCACAAATCCCTAGTACTCTATTAGACTGGATACTAGTATCTGACCCTACTATACATCATAATCCCGAAACCCTACCAAACTCCCTTAGTGATCACTCTCCAATAAAAGTTACTAGATTTGCCCCCAACTTTACCAGACCTCATAGATACATAACTTGTCGCAAACTATCCCCCTTCTCTCCTGACACCTTTAATACCCTTCTTTCAAGAATTAGCTGGAGTCACCTTAATGAGCTGTCTCTGGATGAAGCAGTCCAATCATTTAACTCTATCTTTCTTGACGTACTAAACTCTCTAGCAGCCCTTTGTACTATTAGAATAAAATCTAAAGTATTCCCATGGCTCTGTAATGCAACCCATACCCTAATGAGCAATAGGGACAAGCTGTGGAAAACCTGGATGAGATCTAAACTTCCCTCTGACTGGCAAAAGTACGAAGAAACTTGACTAAAAAACACATCGCCAAAGACAAAAAAGAATTTTACTTCAACCCTCCTACAGCACTAAAACCCAATCCTAAAAAATTTGGAACTCAAATCAATCAAATTTTGCATCCTGGAAATCCCTCCAGTCCCAATCCCTACCCAAATAGTGCACCCAAAGACACTGCCACTATTTTTAATACCTTCTTTAATGACACTGTAACGACGATTATTAATACATCTCCCCTGCTAATGATCCAAATCACTCTGTCCTACCTTCTGGCTTAAACCCCTCTAAACCCTTTTCTTTTCAACCTGTATCAACCAATTATATCAAATCTCTACTCTCCAAACTAAAAGCTTGCTCTGCTTCTACTGATAACATTCCTACCTACTTTCTCCAGACAGCAGCCAATACCATTGCTTTTCCTGTATCCATCTTGATTAACCGCACCATCTCAGAGTCTAATGTTCAATCTATCTGGAAGGAATTCTATAGTTTACCTATCCACAAAGGTTGAAATTCCCAAGAAATCTCTAACTTTAGACCCATAGCCATTCTGTCACCCCTCTCTAAGCTACTTAAAAAAATGTGTACATAAACAAACTCTGCAACATCTATTATAGGAAAACCTACTTACTCCCACTCAGCATGCATTCCACCCAAAACACAGTACTAGTATGGCTCTAATCTCCTTTACCAATACTATTTCCTTGGCCCGTGACAACAACAAACTTGTCTCCTGTTTATTTCTAGACCTTTCTAAAGCCTCTGATACTGTCTCACACTCTCTTCTCCTCACTAAATTGACTAATCTTAATTTCTTCCCTGCTACCGTCACTTGTTTTTTCAGCTCTCTCTCTCTGATCGATTACAATCAGTGAAATGTCTCTCTGCACCCCCCCCCCTTTCCTCCCTGTAAAAATGGGCATTCTCCAAGGATTCATGTGGGTCCACTGCTATTTAATATCTTCACCAATCTACTTTACACCTCTTGCCCACAGTCACCTCTTGTTCAATATGCAAATGATTCTACTGTGATTACTATCTCTGACTCTCTGGTCTCATTACTACTACTCACGCTGCCTTTACATCAATAGAAGAAACCTGGCTCACCAACAACCAACTAATCCTAAATACCAAAAAAACTGAACTCCTACTCTCTCTCCCCAAAACTCTTACCCATCTTAAATCTACTTTTAATATAATGTCTCTCAACAAGACTCAGACAGTACCTGAATCCAGCTCCAAACTCTTAGGTGTCACTATAGATGATCAACTTAAATTGGATGTACACATTAACAACTGGGTGTCACTATAAATCAACTTAAATTGGATGTACATGTTAACAAATGCATCAGGAAGACCCAGCAGAAACTAGGCCTCCTATAAAGAAATAGAAAGTTTCTCACTTCCAAAGCTAAAGGAACCCTATCTCACACCTATCTCCTACCCAGTCTACTACATGGTTCTCAAATACTCACAAACCTTAACGCCACACTCAGAGCTAAATTTAACTCAATCTATAATAAAGTAGCCAGATTCTCTGCTCAACATACTTATAAAATTCATCACTGTGTTTCTCAAACACTTAAACTGGCTGAACTACCCAAACTGCTTCTGCTCTCTCAGCTTCAGATTTTACAATTTATAACACATCAACCTCTCTATTGCCCTCCCTTATATCCTACTATTCTCCAACTAGATCACTCTGCAGCTCCGACCAAGACTTACTACTTATCTATAACTCTAGGACAAGAATGGGACGTAACCTACATAGCTACCATCCTACCATTGCATGGAATAAGCTTCCACTTCAAATTAGATTATTAAATCAAGCTAAACAATTCAAAGCTGCTGCCAAAGAACACTTAAAAACACTCTGGTCCTGCCACTGTACTCACCCACCATAAACTGTTCCCTCCACCCTCACTATCTGAACATCTCTCCTTACTTTTAACTTCTACTCTGTTCTCAACACTTCCATTCCTCCAGGCCTGACTACCTCTATCTTTCTAACTCTGACCTTCTACTCTTCAGCATAACCTCTCTACCCGCATACCTCCTTTAAATCATCTGAAAGTAAGCTATGTATGCATTGGAGAAATACTTAAGGCTGTAAGAATGTCTTTTTCTCCCAATGACTGCATTCTAATTTACTTGTTAAATCCTGAAAACTGTGTAATGTTGTAAATACCAGCTAAAATATCTCTGTCATCCCATTTTGATTATTATCACTCTATAACTACTTTACTGTATTATATTATGAATGTTTTTTTTTACTGCATTGTATGATGTTCTCTGGAGCTTTTCTCCCCTGGCCTCCACTGAAAAAGGGCTAGCTGCAGCTCAGTCGGACTACTCCCGGTCAACAAATGCAAAATAAACAAACAACATCTGGGCAGTATACCAAAGACTTAGGATTTTATAGATGTCAAACATATGGTCCCCATGCTAAAGGCGTAGGGCATAAAGGTGACATACGGATGTTCAGACCTCAGAAATTATCAGTCTCAGGGGAAACAATAAGCCTAGAAACACTAGGAAGAAAATGTGTATCCAGAAGGAGAAAAAAGAAAGAAAGAAGGAAAACAACAGAGAAGACAAGGAGAATGGATGGTGCAAATACTACAACAGTGAAGAGAAGGACATCCACTGTATGGTAAGATTTTCACAACTGTACTATGTCCTTCCACATCACTGTTGCTGTATTCTTTACAAACAGGAGAGTACAAAAGCTCAAGAAGCAGCATGTGAGGAGGAAGGCACAAAGAATACCCTCTAGAAATATTCTGGAAACAACATCCACTTTGCAATGCTTACTGAAAGTATGGACAGAAGCAGCAGCCTCATGGATGGAACTGGTATCCAATCCTTTGAAAAAAGCACCAGAGGAAGCAACAGCTCTATAAGACTAAGCCTTCACTGAGGTAGAAAGACATTTTCCATGAAAGGAGTAAAAAAATAAATGGCCTTAAACATATAGGTGGATATGGCCTGCTTAAAAGCAGCCAAACCTACAGATTTGGGATGAAAAGAAACAAAGTTGCTCAGATTTGTGAATGGCCTTACTCTTATCCAAACATCATCTGAGCTGTCTACGCAAATCTAAAATGTGAAGAACCTTTTCAGTAGTACACTGCGTAGAAAGAAAAAGGAGGGTAAATTAAATTAGACTGTTTAAAAGACAACTCATTAATGACCTGGGGCATAAAAGAAGGATTAGTATGAACAAACACCCTGTCCCTATGAGAAAAAAAAAGGAACAGCCATAAGAGCCTGGAGTTCAGGGAATATCTTAGCTGAAGTAAGGGCCAAAAGAATAGTCTTCAAAGTATAAATCTTCAAGGAAGCTAAAGCTACAAGCTCAAAAAGAGCCTAAGTCAAATCTTCAAGCACAAAACAGAGGTTCCTGGAAAATGTAATAGGGATCCTGGGAGGCTTTATATAAATGATGCCTTTGAGAAACTGTTTAACCTCAAACCTAGAGGCAAGAGGAGGAGTCATTAGCAGGGAAGCAGAAACAGCTGAGAGGTGAGCTTTAATAGATGAATAAGCTAACCCAGCATAAATCAATTCACACGTATAAGAGATCCAGAGGATCCCCACAGAAAATGGATCACAGTTATGAGAAAGGCACCAAACAGAAAATCAATTCCATTTCTTCTTCTTTCGGCTGCTCCCCTTAGGGGTCACCACAGCAGATCAACTGTTTCATTTCCTCCTGTCCTCTGCATCTTTCTCTGTCACACCAACCACCTGCATATCCTCTCTCACCGCATCCATAAACCTTATCTTAGGCCTTCCTCTTTTCCTGTTACCTGGCAGCTTCATCCTTAGCATCTTTTTCCCAATATACTCTGCATCCCTCCTCAGCACATGTCCAAACCAACGTAATCTTGCCTCTGGCTTTGTCTCCAAACCTTCCAACCTTGACTGGCCCTCTAATATACTTATTCCTAATCCTGTCCATCCTTGTCACACCCAGTGCAAATCTTAAAATCTTCAACTCTGCAACATCAAGCTCTAACTCCTGCCTTTTTGTCAATGCCACTGTCTCCAACCCGTATAACATAGCTGGTTCTCACTACCTTCTTGTAGACCTTCCCTTTCACTCTTACTGGTACTCGCCTGTCCAAATTACTCCTGACAATCTTCTCCACCCACTCCATCCTGCCTGTACTCTCTTCTTCACCTCTCTTCCACACTCACCATTACTCTGAACTGTTGACCCCATGTACTTAAAACTCACTCACCTTCCCCACCTCTACTCCCTGCATCCTCACCATTCCTCTATCCTTCCTCTCATTCACACACATATATTCTGTCTTAGTCCTGCGCACCTTCATTCCTCTTCTCTCTAGAGCATATCTCCACCTCTCCAGGGTCTCCTCAACCTGTTCCCTACTCTCACTACAGATCACAATGTCATCTGCAAACATCATAGTCCACGTAGACTTCTCCTGTCTGATCTCGTCTGTCAACCTGTCCATTACCATTGCAAATAAGAAAGGGCTCAGAGCTGATCTTTGATGTAATCCCACTTCCACCTTAAATGCAGTCACTCCCATCGCAGACCTCACCGCTGTCGCACTACCCTCGTACATATCTTGTACCACTCTTACATACTTCTCTGACACTCCCAACTTCCTCATAGAATACCACAACTCCTCTCTAGGCACTCTGTCATATGCTTTCTCTAAATTCACAAAGACACAATGCAACTCCTTCTGACCTTCTCTGTACTTCTCCAGCAACACTCTCAGAGCAAACATCGCATCGGTAGTGCTCTTTCCTGGCATGAAACCATACTGCTGATCACTAATCATCACCTCCCTTCTTAACCTAGCTTCCACTACTCTTTCCCATAACTTCATGCTGTGACTGATCAGTTTAATCCCTCTGTAGTTACTACAGCACTGCACATCACCCTTATTCTTAAAAATCGGTACCAAAGCACTTTTTCTCCATTCCTCAGGCATCCTCTCACTTTCCAAGATTTTATTAAACAATCTAGTTAAAAACTCCACTGCCATTTCACCTAAACACCTCCATGCTTCTACAGGTATGTCATCTGGACCAACAGCCTTTCTGTTCTTCATAGCTATCCTTACTTCCTCAATCCACTGCACTTCATGATTCACTATCTGCACATCATACAACCTTCTCTCCCTCTCATTCTCTTCATTCATCAACCCCTCAAAGTACTCTTTCCATCTGCTCAACACACTCTCCTCGCTTGTGAGTACGTTTCCCACATTATCCTTTATCACCCTTACCTGCTGCACATCTTTACTACCTCAGTCCCTCTGTCTAGCCAAATCGGTACAGGTCCTTTTCTTCCTCTTTAGTGTACAACCTTTTATACAACTCTTCATACGCCTTCTCCTTAGCCTTCGCCACCTCTCTCTTTGCCATGCACCTCATCTTCCTTATACTCTTGTCTACTTTCTTCATCTCTTTGACAATCCCACTTCTTCGCCAACCTCTTTCTCTGTATACTCTCTTGTATTTCTTCATTCCACCACCAGGTCTCCTTGTCCTCCTTCCTCTTTCCAGATGTCACACCAAGCACCCTTCTAGCCATCTCTCTTACTAGTTCTGCTGTAGTTATCCAGCTATTCTGTAACTTCACTGCAACCCAGTGCCTGTCTCAACTCTTCCCTGAACATCACCTCACAATCGCCCTTTTTCAATTTCCACCATTTGATCCTTGGTGCTGCCCTCATACTCATCCTCCTCTTCTTGATCACCAATGTCATCCTACAAACCACCATCCCATGCTGCCAAACTACACTTTCCCCTGACACCACTTTACAGTCTCCAATCTCCTTCAGATTGGCCCTTCTACATAAGATATAATCCACCTGTGTGCATCTTCCTCCACTCTTGTATGTCACCCCATGCTTCTCCCTCTTGGGCTTCCTGGCTTCTTGCAGAACCCTAGGCACATCCTTAGAAAACAGGTGCATAAAAGGGATCAAAACCGTACCACCCACAGTGACAGCTGAAAAGAGGACAAGTGGTGATGGATCAGGGACCTCTTATCTTGTGTGAGAAGGTACACTCTGAGGTAATATGTGGTGATTGCCCTGATTTAAAAGAAGAAAGGGGAACCAACACAGTCTGGGCCAAAAGAGTCACCGGCAAGATTGGGGGGGGGTCTTGCTTTATCTTGAGCAGACCTCTTGGAATCAGAGGAAGGGGAGGGAAGATGAACAGAAACATCCCCTTCCAAAGAAAAAACATGGCCTCCACCTTCCAAGCCAGAGGACATGGGACTCGGATACAAAAAGAAGTTGTCTGTTCAAAGGGGAGGCAAAAAGATCTACCCACCAATGGACGATGTCCAGAAACACATCTCTCTGAAGCATCCATTCGTGAGCCTGTGTGCTGGACCTGCTCAAAGAGTCTGCCACTATATTTTGCTCTGAAAGAATATATACAGCCTAAAGAGTCACTCGATACTGGACAGCTACATCCCAGACCTGAAGAGCTAGCTTGCAAAGAAAGTAGGACCAAGTTCCCCCTTTGCTTGTCGATATACCACATCGCTGTGTTGTTGTCTGTAAAGATTTTGAAAGGCCCTTGAAGAAAGAGAAAATGGAAAGTCTGAAGAACTAGAAGACCAGCTCTCATCTCCTTTATGTTGATGTGATCTGACCTCTGATGCGGAGGTCAAAAGACCCTGGACCTTAAGGAAACCGAAGGAAGCCCCCAACTCCTGTCTGAAGCATCTGAAAAAAGTTCCCAAGAGGGGGACTGTGGGTTAAAAGGGAAGTGCTGAGTTAAGAGAAAGCTGATGGACCCACCACTTAAGCTTGAATTTGAGGCAAGGAAGGAGAGGAACAACAAAAAATCCAGCTGACAGTGTTGAAGCCACACTGACTTTAGAAACTTTTAGTTATGTACTTACCATAACTTCGGATGTATGGGATCCGTCTCGCCTACATTCATAACAGATGGGTTCTGAGCCGATCCATCGACTCCAACTCTGCCACTATATACTAGAACAAAGTCTCTCATTGGCTGGGCTCCCCCTTATCCCATAATGCACCACACCTGCTTCCCCAGATCTTGTTTGTTCGCTTTCATACATTCATACAGGCACAGAAAACATACCAATAACTGTAACCAACTAGAGCCCTTCAAGAGAAGAGCTCAGCAAGAGCAACATTTCCTCCAAATCCAAAAAGTAGGGGGAAGGAGGGTGGGTATGTATGAATGTAGGCGAGATGGATCCCATACATCCGAAGTTATGGTAAGTACATAACTAAAAGATGTAATGGGATCCTCTCTCACCTACATTCATAACAGATTGGACAGCGTCCCTAGCACCTAAATCCCGGGTGGCTCATTGGAACACACTCCTGAGAACTGCGGAACCAAAGGAAGCTCTGCCTCGGGAAGCCACATCAACCTTATAATGAGAAATGGTGTGCGGAGAAGACCAAGTAGCTGCCGCACAAATATCATCTATTGAAACTTTGGAGTGGAATGCTACAGAGGTGGCCACCGCCCTGGTAGAATGAGCCTTGACTGGGAAAGGTAACTCTCTGCCTGACTGGGAATAAATGAAGGAGATGCAATCCTTAATCCATTTGGCTATGGTGGTCTTAGCAACTGGTAGACCTTACCTATTCTCCGCAAAGGACACAAACAGCTGGTTAGATTTTCGTGTCTGACTGGTCCTATCTAAATAAAAACGCAGTTGCCTGTGAACATCCAACTGGTGGAAGGTATTCTGCTCTGTTAGAAAAATTTGGAAAGAAAACAGGGAGCTCCAAGGATTGCTGAATGCATAAAGGGGATGCTACCTTAGGCAAAAAGGAGGGATTCAATCTGAGGGAAACTGTCTTTATGAAAAGTCAAATAAGGAGGAATAGAACAGAGAGCCTGAAGCTCTGAAACCCGCTTAGCAGAAGTTATTGCCACTAGAAGGGCGGTTTTCCAAGATAGAAATTTTATATCACAAGTCGCTGCCGGTTCAAAGGGACGGGCGGTTAAGGAGGCCAGAACCAAATTTAAGTCCCAAGGGGCCACAGGATGGGCCATAGGAGGCCTGAGGAGCCAAGCTCCTTTGAGGAAGGACTTGCAAAGTCTGTTTGCCATTAAGGAAGGCTCAACGGAAACATAGAAATTAAAGATGGCCGCTAGTTGAACCTTAATTGTGGATACTGAAGAGCCCAAATGAAACAATGAAGCTAGGAATTCTAGGACCTGCAGCACTGGGGCCGTAAGAGGATCAATACCTCGCTTCTGGGCCCAAAAGGCAAACCTTTTCCATTTGCTGGAATACAGTTTAACAGTGGACGGCTTGTGAGAAGAGGACAAAATGTACATCACTTCTGGAGAAAGAGAGTTATCTCTAACTAAGGATGGAAGTGGAGTAACCAAGCAGCCAGCCGCAACAACCGGAGGGACGGATGAGAGTGTCCCGACTGATGAGACAACAGCTCCGGCACTGGGTCTAGAATCCAAGGGCCCTGTACCGCATACTTCTGAAGGAATGGGAACCAAACCTGACGGGGCCAGTGTGGGGCGATCAAAATCATGTCGCTCCCCACATGAATAGCCTTCTGAATCACCCTCGGGAGAAGGGGAATCGGGGAGAAGGCATAAAGTAGACCGGGGGGGCCAATTGTGGGCTACAGCGTCCCTGGGAAACTGCCCCTGAGAGGGAGTCAGAGTGAAGAACTCTCTGCATTTCGCATTGTTGGGGCTGGCGAACAAGTCGCAACAAGGGAGACCCCATTTGGCGAAGATCTGCGCAGCCACTCTGTTGTTGAGGGACCATTCGTGGGGCAACAGGAGAGTCCTGCTGAGCCTGTCTGCAATCACATTGGCTTTCCCCGGAATGTGCGTTGCTACTAAGAAACGTTGGGTAGCTATGGCCCAGCGCCACACTCTCAAGGCCTCTCTGCAAAGGGGATATGACCTGGTTCCGCCCTGCTTGTTTATGTGCCAAACTACCGACATGTTGTCGGATAGAATCGCAATAGTACCTTGGGGGAGAGCATGATGAAGTGCTTGCAACACTAGAAGCACCGCTCTCATTTCCAGGACATTGATGTGAAGGTGCGCTTCGCAATCCTGTCAAGTGCATTGGACAGACCTGTCCAGATAATGACCCCCCCACCCTATCTGGGAGGCGTCCGTGGTCACTGTGACAACTGGGGGCTGAAGGGCGAAAGGACGCCCCCGGTCCAGGTTGGACCGACGCAGCCACCAACGGAGGTCCCGACGACAACTGTCCGTAATCAGAACCAAATGGTTCAGGGGGAGTTCTTGATACGACCATTGGACCGATAATAGCCATTGCAGCACCCGCATGTGCAGCCTGGCTAACAGAACTAGTAGAATAGTTGCGGCCATCGTGCCCAATAACTGTAGAATCTGTCTGGCCGGAACTCGAGATTTGGGTAACAAGTTTAGAATCTGAGATTGTAGGACCAGAATTCTTTCTAATGGCAAAAATGCCCGCATCCTTTTTGTGTCTAACTCTGCGCCTATAAAGGTGATACGCTGAGATGGCCGCAGCACAGATTTTTCCCAATTGAAAGCGATTCCCAGCGAGAGACCCAAGGTTACTGTGGCAATCAGCGCTCGAACCAGTAGATGCTTGGAGGTGGCAGTGAGGAGCCAGTCATCTAGATAGGAAAACACTTGGAATCCTAGACTTCTCAGGTGAGCTGTCACCACTGCCAGACACTTGGTGAACACCAAGGGGGCTGTGGTGAGACCAAAGGGCAGTGCACGAAACTGGAAATGACTGGCTCCCAGGCGGAAGCATAAATGACTCCTGGACTCTTGACGTATCAAAATGTGATAGTAAGCGTCCTTGAGGTCTATGGAGCACATCCAGACATCCTTCTCCAATAACGGGAGAATGGACTGAAGGGTGACCATTCGGAACTTGGACTTTTTCACAAAAAGATTTAATGAGCTTAGGTCCAAAATGGGCCTTACGTCCCCTGTCTTTTTTGGCGCCAAAAATAATCTCGAGTAAGTTCCTGATCCAATCTGGTCGGCGGGGACGGGCTGGATGACCCCTTTGCTTAGCAGCTTTGAAACTTCTACGGCTGCTTAATCCCGTTGACTGGGTGGCACGTCCGGGATTTTCCTTGTAGGAGGATGGAGCTTGAAGAAGGGGATGAGGTAGCCTCCGGTTACAATGCGAAGCACCCACTGATCCTTGGTTATAGATTCCCAAGCCTGTGGGTGTTTCGCAAAATGACCCCCGACTGGCTCCGGAGAAGCACAGCCGGGCCACATCCTAGGGATGGTGAGGGTAGGAGGAACCACGAAAGGAATCGCGGTCTCCAGTGTTACGGGGGCCTCTGCCACCTCTGGGGGCGCCTTCCGAATCCCCTGCCTCTAGAGGGGGGATCACCCGGTGCAGTAGGGAAGAACTTTTGGGATTTCCTGAACCACATTTTCTCTCCTCTCTGGGCCTTGGGGTAAGGTCTAGAGGGAGCGGAAAAACGGGCCCCAACGGCAGTCAAGGTCTTGCCCTCCAGCTCGCACCGAGTAAGTGTGTCCTTCACCTTGGGTCCAAACAGAGAAGACCCATCAAAAGGGGCGTCGGCGAAGGAAGACTTAAAGGCCTCCGCAAGGGGACACAAGCGTAACCAGGCTTGTCTCCTAAGAGCCACTCCTGTGCCCGCTGCTCTACTCGCCCCTTCGGCTGCATAGGAAATGAGCCTCATGGACGAGTTGACTATAGAAGATAGGGTAGTCATCTGGGTGCCTACAGTTTGGGCTAACGCCTCAGGAGGATTACCCGCAAGAGACTCTCCTAACTCCTTGAGGAGATCCCTTTGGAGCCTGGTAAAATGACAGAGATAGTTCAGCGACCGCAGGGTAAAGGTCGCTGAAGAAAGGGTACGCTTCCCGTACATATCCATGCTCCTAGAATCCTTATTAGGAGGATGAATAGACGTTGAAGCCTCTGCCACGTCCTGCTGAGTGGCAGATGCCACCACCATCGCATCAACTGCAACACCCTTAGTAAGGAATTCCTTCTAGGGAGGGGCTGAAAGGAACTTATTAGGTCTGGCAGGCACCGGTTCCACTGTATCAGGATGCTCCCACACCCTCCGAGAGATTAAATCTAACAACTCGAAGGGTGGAGACACCCAGGAGGAGGAGGAGGGCTGGGCCCTGAAGGCCGTGAGGAAGACTGACTCCTCAGCAGTAGGGGCTTTGGATTGCCAATCGCCTCTCTGTCTCAAGATCTCAAGGATATCCGAGAAGGAGACGTCATCCGAGAACGATTTTGGGGACCCCTCAGCATCATCGAGGTCAGTATCTGAAGTGACGGACTCATCTTGGGAATCAACGTGCTTCCTCTTGCACAGTTTCTTCCTTGGGGGTTCATCTGAAGCAGATTCAGAAGGACCCCCCGGAAGAAGGGAACCCCCTAAGGGGGTATCCTCAGGCCCTGGAGCCCCACTGTCGTGGGAAAGAATGTCACCAGAGGCACCAGTACCCAAATCTAGGGACGGTGAGGTAGAAACTTTCTGAACCGGCAAGGTCATGGCCAGCGCACTCCTCATGGCCTCAAAAGCAGGACCTCCAGACTCTGCAGAGGGCACTTGCTGAGAGACCACGACAGTACCGGGAATACCTGCGGCCGATGCTCCAAGGGGAAGACTGGGCATCGAAGAGGCCAGCTCCACAGTGTTGCCCTCAGCCCCCACCGAGGAAGACCCGGTACCAAACCCTGACACCAAGGACAGGGTAGGAATGAAGGTCGGAGCAGAGAAGCTCCGAGGTGGTCTCTGCTCCGACTGGACGATTTTGCTGCATTCTAGCAGCACCGACTCCAACGGCTCCAAGGGGGTTGGAGGAGGAATCAAATGCACGGAATGGGGAATCAGCTTGGGCTGGAGTCGAGATCAATTTAGTAAAAACTGGGGACTGGAACAGCCTCTGGATAACCCTATGACGTCGGGTGAAGTGCGACATCAGCCGAGGCCAGACCCAGACTTTGGAATCCGGCCGACCGAAGGGCTGCCTGAGGCCAGGACAACCCATTTGTTAGGACTGCAGATGCATCCTTGAAGGACATCCCTATCCAAATCCGAATCCGACAACCTAGAGGATTTGGAGGAAATAGACTGGGGCCTCGGCTCCGATAAAACAGGGGACCGGCTCCGAAAAGGTTCCAACACTAGTGAATCCGAGATCGGAACCATTTGTAAAGGTGTCGGCGCCGAAGGGGGCTCCGGGGCCGATGGGTAAGAGTCTGAGCTGCACAAAGTACAGTTTTGTACCTACCATAAATGTAGATGTTCGAAGATCCACATTGCTGCAGTCCTTACACTTGGGTAGTCCGCTGTCCTCGGTCGGCCCGAATATCAAAGTATTAGGCTGACGTCGGTCAAGGCGCATAAGACTGACATCAGGACGTCAGGGTACATATGCGCATGACCGACGTCATATCCTCAGTCTTTTCTTGCCCCAGATGTCAGAAGACCCTAAACAGAAAGGTCAAAACCAAAAGACAACAAAAAACAACCAAACACCCGAGTACTAACTATATGTACAATATATACAATATTTACAATATGCACAACCCACACCACACAACCGCCTCTAACTACAGAGGGGAAGGAGGGAGGGTTGACTGCAGCAATGTGGATCTTCGAACATCTACATTTATGGTAGGTACAAAACTGTACTATGTTCTTCATCTCACATTGCTGCAGTCCTTACACTTGGGTAGAATCCCAAAGCAGAGAAAATGGAGGATGGCACAACTAAAAAGCAGTAGGAGCTGCCAAAATGCCCTGTAAAATTGCAGTAGCAAAACCAGCCCTCCATTTAGAGTAAAGTGGAAGGTGATAATGCTTAGAGAAAGTATGCACTGAACTCCAAGTAGCAGCCTCCAAAATATCTTTAGTTGCTACCCCCCTTAGAAAGGCTGTAGAAGTGGCAGTAGCCCTAGTGGAATGAGGCCTAATCCCAGCTGGAATCTCCTTACCATGATGGGAATAACAGAAAGCAATACACAACCCAATCCACTTAGAAATAGTTTGTTTTGACACAGGCTTGCCCTGAGAACTCAAAGCAAAAGAAACAAATAACTGCTGAGACTGCCTGAACCCTTTAGTTCTGCTCAAATAATATCGCAACTGCCTGTGTATATCCAAAGTGTGCAAAATCTTTTCCCTTTATTTTGGGGTTTGCATAAAAGGTAGGCAAATGAATAGTTTGGTTTAAAGCCACACTAGAAACCACTTTAGGCATAAAGGATGGATTAGTACGCAAAGATACCCTATCCTTATGGAAAATTAAGAAAGGCTCAACTGCCATAAGGGCCTGTAATTCAGAAACCCTTCTCGCAGAGGTAATGGCTAACAAAAAAGCAGTCTTCCATGATAAATATTTCAACTCAGCAGTAGCTGCAGGCTCAAAAGGTTGTAGAGTGAGTTTCTCCAACACAAAATTGAGATCCCAAGCAGGAGTAGGAGCTCTCCGTGGGGGTCTTATATTCTTTGCCCCTCTAAGGAATTGCTTAAACAAAGGATGAGAAAACAATGGTGGGTCACAGTCATAGTGAGCAGAAATTGCTGCAGCATGAATCTTAATAGAAGAGAAGGACAAACCTTTGTCCAGTAACTCAGTAAGATATTGAAGAGCCACACTTAAATTAGGCTTAGAAACATCAAAAGTTTTTGCTGCACTCCAAAATAAAAATCTCTTCCATTTATCTGCGTACACTTTTCTTGTACTAGGCCTTCTGGCCTCCAAAATAACATTCAAAACTTGCTGTGGAAGCTGAGATCCTCCAGGGTTTAAAACAGAATATGCCAGGCTGTCAGGTGAAGAGAGTGAAGTTTGACATTGAGTAAATGACTGTTCTCCTGAGACAGCAGGTGTGGAATCGAAGGTAAAGGCCATGGAGGCTCCCGTACCAGACTTCTCAGTAGTGGGTACCAGTGCTGTCGAGGCCAATCTGGAGATATTAAAATCATCTTTGGCTTGTCCTGTCTAACCTTCAGAAGTACCTTTGGGAGGAGAGGCAGAGGTGGAAAGGCATACACATGAAGATTGCTCCAATTGAGTGAAAGAGCATCCACTTTCCAAGCTGTGGGATGAAAACTTTTTGTGCAAAACTTTGGCAGCTGGTAGTTTAGTGGAGAAGCGAACAGATCTATGTCTGGAGTTCCCCATGACACTGTCAATTTCTGAAATACATGAGGATCCAATTTCCACTCGTGGGGATCCATAATTTGTCTGCTCAACACATCTGCTAAGGAGTTCTGTGCTCCCGGCAGAAACCTTGCCTGAAGATTTAGCTGTAAACTGAGAGCAGTCTCCCACAAAATCATTGCTTGTCTGCACAGAGGATAAGAATGTGTTCCCCCTTGCTTGTTGATGTACCACATGACAGTTGTGTTGTCTGTTAGAATCAACACCTGCCCTGGAAGAAGTAAATCCTTGAAAGCTATTAATGCAAATTGGACTGCTAACATCTCCTTCAAGTTGATATGTACATGTAGAAGTCTGGCAGGCCACGTGTCTTGTATCCACTTTCCATTTAGATGAGCTCCACAAGCTTTGTCTGAGGCATCTGTCGTTAGAATCTGACTCGCCTCTGGCCGGGTCACAGAGAGTCCCTTGTTTAGGTGACATTCCTGAGCCCACCACAAAAATTCCTTTTGAATGCAAGGTATTATCTGAATGACAGTGTCCATATCTTGGCAGTGCTGTGTCCATACATTTTTGAGATACCATTGTAGCTTCCTCATATGCAGTTTGGCATTGGGAAGCACCAGAATACAAGATGCCATGAACCCCAAGGCTTGAAGGACTGTCCTTGCAGTCAGCCTGGACTGATGAGACAATTGATGGAAGTAAAGAGAAAGATTCTTTTGTTTGTCCGGGGTCAAAAAGGCCATCTGGGATGCTGTATTCAGTCTCACACCCAGAAAGCACATGTCCTGAGAGGGTACTAGACTGGACTTTATTTCGTTCACAGAATACCCCAGGCATCTTAGCACTGCTATCACATAGTGTAAATGATGAAGAAGTTCGTCCCTTCCTTGAGCCAGAATCAGGCAATCGTCCAAATAAGGATAGATCTGTATTCCTCTTAGCCTGAAGAAAGCTATCACTGGAGCCAGAACCTTCGTGAACACTCTGGGCGCAGTAGATAAGCCAAAGGGCAATGCAGAGAACTGATAATGAGAAGTCCCAGCCCGAAAACGTAGATACTTCCTGCAACTTAGCCTGATAGGAACATGAAGGTAAGCCTCCTTGAGATCCAGAGTCACCATCCAGTGATCTTTGCCCAGCAGAGGTAAAAGCTGTTGTAACGCCAACATTTTGAACTTGGGAATGTCCAGATAAGTGTTGAGGATAGATAAATCCAAAATTGGTCTCCACGTGTTCCCCTTCTTTGGTACTAGGAACAGGCGAGAATAAAATCCTAGGCCCACTTCTGGCAGAGGGACCGGTTGTATGGCCCCTATTTGGAGCAGCAGAGAAATTTGTTTGTGAGCCTCTATTCTTTGCTGAGGAGGAACGTCCGGCATGCCTTTGAAAGGAGGCAAGGTATGGAAATAAAATCTGTAACCTCGGTGTATGATATCCATTACCCACTTGTCTTGGGTAATCAAACTCCAATTTTCCCTGAAGAGTGCCAACCTTCCTCCCAAAGGTGCTGCCAGGCAAGAAGGATCTGGCAGCTGAAAAGGTAGGTCATTGGGCCTGTTTACGAAAGGACTGGCCCCTGCCCTCACCTGAAGATTGTGCAGGAGAACTCCCTGTTCTAGGTCTGAAGGAGCTCTGAGCTCTGCCCCTACCACGTCTAGATCTACCCCTAGACTGAGAATCATAAGAAGGGTACGTCCACCCCTTAGCAGGCCAATTCCTACTAAACTTCGGAGGCTGGACTTGCAAAAAATCTTTAACAGTCTGCATAGACTTAGCCTTGTCTTCCATTTTCTTCAAGACTGACTCCACAGGAGAACCAAACCGCACATCAGACTGTAAAGGAGCATCCAAAATCCTTGTCTTAACATGTTCAGATAAATTCTGATCCCTCAGCCAGGCGTGCTCAAGCACTGACCCAGTGGCAGCCACCCTAGACGAGGCTTGTATAGCATCAAAACCACATTGTAAAGAATGCTTACCCACCTGTTCAGAGACATGTACCAAATCCTGTAATTCCTTACACTCAATGCCTTCCGCCAGAGCATCTACCTTAGACTTCAGTTGAGAAAGAAGATAGTTTTGATATTTTAACATGTGAAACTGACAATTCAAAGCCCTCATAGCTAAGGTGGAAGAAGTATAGACTTTCTTTCCCCATCTATCCAAAGCTCTGGCCTCTATCTGGAGGAACCGGATTTTTTACAACCGAGGCCTTGACACCCTTAGGTCCCTGACTAACAGTTTCTGGGTCCGCCCTAGGACTCTTATAAAGATATTTATGAGCCTCAGGCAACCTATAATACCTATCCGGTTTAACAGGAGCAGGAGGCAAAGAATCAGGATTAAGTGAAGCCTCCGCAAACACATCTTCCACAACATCCAGAACAGGAGGTATAGCCAAAGGCCTATGTTGGGGTAAAAGCAAAAATTCCCTAAGCCTTTTCCTGGAATCAGAGAAGTCCTGACCTTCCCACTTAAAATGCTCCCTCATGGAGTGAAGAGTTTCTGAAAAGAAAAATCCTCTGGAGGAGAAGCAGAAGGAGTGGAATCATCTGCATCAGAATCAGAATAAGGATCATACTCCTGCAAGTCTTCAGCCGAAGACTCTGAAACATCTGAAGCCTGCTCAAAACTCCCCAACTCTGGTTCCACCCTAGGCCTCTTATCTGGGGGGGGCAAAGAACCCCTAATCAAGGTAATTAAATCTTCTGCCATTTTAAGCATGTGCTTCTTGGGCACAGATCCTGAAGAACTAGGAGTAACACCAACAGAAGCTAAACCTGGCCTGCCTCTGGGAGAAGCCTTAGAAACAGAAGGAGAGGGCCTAACCACCCTAGGAAGGGAGGGGAGTACAGTAACCTGAGAAGCCCCTTCAGCCTGACCTGCCTCCTGAGAGGCCACATCCTGCAATAACAAGGTCTCCCCCTGGGCCTCCAGAGAAGCCTCCGGTGGAACCACCGGTTCCACAGATGCCTCTAAAGAACCGGCGTCCGGTACGGACGACTCTTCTTGCCTGGGCTTAGCTGCCTTGTCTTTGCGCTTCTTTGAAGAAGCTGGCGTCGGAGCATCCGACGGCATGTTATAATTGCACCGCTTCCCAAAGACCAACCTGGCACAATCTAACCTTCGCTTAATAGTGCGCTTATTGAACCTAGCACAAAAGCGGCACCCAACAACGTCGTGCTCAGGCCCCAAACAAGGAATACACAAAGTATGATAATCTCTATGCGGTATTTGTTTCCCACAAGAAATACAGTTATTCACTTTTTCTGACATCCGGTAAACCACTGAGGCAAAAAACTAAAATATTCCAACGGGTACTTAGCCAACTTTGACCCGGTCTGAAACTCCGAATTCGAAAAATTTCAGAACGCCGAACGGCACTTGCAACGCTGCTTCTGCATCGGACCATGCGGCAAAAAAGACTGAGGATATGACGTCGGTCATGCGCATATGTACCCTGACGTCCTGATGTCAGTCTTATGCGCCTTGACCGACATCAGCCTAATACTTTGATATTCGGGCCGACCGAGGACAGCGGACTACCCAAGTGTAAGGACTGCAGCAATGTGAGATGAAGAACATCTCCAACGGCTCCGAAACCAAAGGAGCCGAAGTAGATGATTGGCCTCTCGGTGCACTAACCACTGGCTCCGACACCAATGGAGCCGAGGAAAGAGGCACCGAGGCAGACCCTTCAGCCATCGGCTCCGAAGCCATTGGAGCCGAGGAAGATGAGGTCGATCTATGTTTCTTGGATGTCGGCTCCGACGGACTGGTCGCAGCCGTCGATCTATGCTTTTTGGGTTTTGGGTACGACGGGCTGGTCGGAGCCGACAACTTTTTCTTTTTAGAAGTTGGAGATGAAGCCAACGCTTCCTCAAAAGAAGGCTTAATAAGACCTTTTAGTATTAATTTGTTTTTTGTTTCCTGAAGGACTCTGGAAGAAAAGGCATGACAAACACTGCATGTATCTTGAAGATGCTTAGGCCCTAAACAGTAAACGCAGACCGCATGGTTGTCTGTAACAGACATTTTATAACTACACTTAGCACATTTCTTAAACCCTGACTTCTGCTCCTTAGACATCTTGAAGAAAGTTAGAAACAACAGGTAGACAGGGCCCTTAACGTCAAAGATACAGTACACAGAAGCGGACCAATACACGGGCTAAAGCCCTCTAACTTAAATTAGCCCGCTACAACAGAAAAAACAGAGAAAAACAAATTCTCATCAGACAAGAAAACCAAAGCACACAGCGAAGGGCAAAGGCCCTCTAACTTAAACGGGCCTTGCCCAGTATACCAGAAGCGCGAAAAAATTAAAAATTATAAATTCACCAAAACAAAGAAACACACGCTCACAAAGCTGTTAAAACAGCTGTTTGTTAAATTTCTGACAGAAACCCTAAGCCAAAGGACCAAAAGGTTAATAAAATACACTTAGCTCCAGCCAAGTCGAGACCACGTCCAGCTTGAAAAGCGGCAAACGAGATCTGGGGAAGCAGGTGTGGTGCATTATGGGATAAGGGGGAGCCCAGCCAATGAGAGACTTCGTTCTAGTATATAGTGGCCGAGTCGGAGCCGATGGATCAGCTCCGAACCCATCTGTTATGAATGTAGGCGAGATAGGATCCCATTACATCCACTGTAGTTTTCTCATATGGAGTCTTGCTAGAGGCAGCATGGGAATGGTGAAGACCATGAATCGTAGAACCCTGAGAAAATCCATGGCCATGACTGAGGCCAGAGGAAGAAGGGATTGCAAAAAGATGAGTAGAAAGACAGCCTTGGGAGGAGGCAGGGATGCCAACATGAGAATGGTCTGGATCCTGCAACCAATAAACACATGATCATGAGAAGAAACCAGGACTGACTTCTGAAAGTTTATAGTAAACCCCCGACAATGTAAGAGAGAAACAGTAAACTGGTGGAGCTGAAGCAAGACCTTAGGGAATGGAGCATGAATGAGCAGGTCACTCAAATAAAGAAAGCTTTGAACTCCTCTCATCTTGCAAAAGCAATAACAAGAGCGAGGCATTTGGTGAATACCTGACCTTTAGAAAGATGTCGAGCTGAGAAAGGTCCAGAACTCTTCTCCAAATACCTTCTTGCCTGGGAACCACAAACATCCTGGAATAAAACCCTTTCCCTTCCTGGGCAGGGGTCATGACCTGAAAGGTGTCCTGAGTGAGAAGGGACTGAAACAGGTCTGGAAAAAAAAGGAAGCCATTCCTGAAGAGGTTGAAGGTTACCCAGAAAAGGAGAAGGGTACTTCCAAACCATAAATTATCCCTAGCAGATGATGGACAGAACCCAGGAGTCCTGAGTGACCCTTAACCAACTGGGAAGGGACAAGGAAAGACTAAGAGAGAGGGGAACCTAACCTAAGGAAAGGGGGGGGGGGACAGTCCGATAGAACCTGGTTTGTCTTGAAAATGAGGCTTCTGAGAACTAGATGTTTGAGGAGACTTAGCAGGAGGCACACCCTTTTGCCTTTAGGAGGAGGGCGAAGCTGCCTGCATTAAAAAAAAAGCAGATTTGAATGGATAATTCCTCTGTAAGGTAGGGATAGCAGACAGAAAAATATGTTTCAATTCCTGCAAAACCTTGTGTTTATCCTGGACAGACTTAAAAACCTCAGCAGCGGCAAGGAGAACCAGAACAAAAAGGTTATATTATGAGGGGCATCCATCAATTTAGCATTAATATTATACGGGCTGGAGACGAAGCTAAGAATAATGTCTCAAAAAAGAACCAAAGGCAGAAGCCTTGGAGGAAGCACCAGCTGCATCATAACTACATTTAGTACAGTGGTGAGTTACTTCAGAGGTAGAACTCAACAGAAAAAGGGCAGAAACCTTCCCTTCTGAATCAGAGAGGTCAGAGATTGCCTGAGAAGCTTGAGACAGAAAGGCTATAACATACCTGGTCATAGGAGTCTGGTAATTAACAGCCCAAAAAGACAGGGTGGCAGAAGTATATATCTTTTTGCCTAAACGTTCCATAGCATTGCTGTTCTTGTCTGAAGGAAGCAGTTTAGTAGACAGCAAAAGTTTAGAAGGTTTGTCAGAAGAGGCAAACACTACAAAAGGATCAGCAGAAGGGCATTTGTAGAAAAAACTTACAATCATCGGGCACCTTGTAAAATCTATTAGGTTCCTTAGGGGCTGGAGGTTGAGAGTCAGTGGTCACAGAGGCTGCTGAAAAGGTATCTAAGAAGGGCAGCCAAGATAGGAGGTACAGCACAGGGCTAGAGAGACTCCATCTAGAAGAGTTCACAATACCTCTTCTGGATATCAGAAACCTCTAAACAGTCCCATTTGAAATATTCCATCATACGACAAATAGTGTACCCAAAGGAGAGTTCCTCCAAGGGGCAGTATGGACTAATAGAATCCTCCTCCTCAGATCCATATTCCAAATGAGAAGGAACTTAATATGAATATGCCAATGACTCTTCCTCAGAATCTAAATCCTCTTAAGAGGATTCCTGCTCTCTGGGCCTCTTAAGGGGAGACCAAGATGAGCAGGCACAGAAACCCTTTGAGGAGGATTTAAGACCATTAAGACATTAAACAACCACTGGGTAAAATCCTGCCAATCATGCTGGGGCTCTTTAGCAGCAGTGGATGTACTCAGTTTTCTGATTTTTCTTCTGGAGAACATCTGCCCTAAAAATCTTATGCGGTCCAGACACTTGCCTACATTCAATCAACATAGTGGGAATCTCCTCCCGAACAAAAATTTTTGGTATCCCCTCAGAAATATTCAGCCAATGTTCCCTCTCTACATCCACAGTGGACATTAATAGAGCTTTCAAGGATGTGCAAGAAGTCATATCCATGCCAGCCTCTGATGGTGACATGGTAGAGGAATCAAACACAACCACTGGGCGGATCCTCTGGGCTTTAACCAGCCTGGAGAGAGATGTGCAAGAGAGGTTGGACAGCAGTCAAATCAGACGGGAGTTTTCTGGCCTTTTTTTGGCAAATGGATGAATTCAGGATGGGAAGATTCCACCACAGCACCCTGCGCCAACAATTTAAGATGTTGGTTCTCCAGGTAAATTAATAAGGAAGAGAGATGACTATGTAGGATCTTGGGAACAAACACCTGGCAGACAGAACACTGCATATGGTTGTGAGAAGCACCCAAACAGAAAAAAACACTACTCATGATGATTTTTATGGGGAATCTACCTCCCATAATGACATTTTCCCTTTCTGGATGATATGTAAACCCTCAAAAAATAAAAATAAAATTAGATAAGAAGAAACCCAATGAGGCACTTACCTGAAACACAGCTCAATAACCAGCACAGAAGGAGCATTAAGACAGACATTCAATAATGGAGGTCAGACTGGCAGCAAAGATGTTCTAAGGTCTGCACGTTACCTTTACGTCCTATGCCTTAAGTGGGGAGCATACATGCGACATATAATGGCTATAAAATCCTAAGGCTTCGATATACACTGGCTGGATGTTGGGGTACCTTTGGCAGGTAATCCCGTTTGTAAAGAATACTGCAACACCAGTCACAACCAAAGTGACACATGGCTCACAACACCAGTGTACCACCTAACAACAGCCCCTAAGGCAAGACAATGTATCCAGTACTTTAGTCATAGGTGACTCTATAGTCAGGCACACTGATGTCCCACTCACCAGGCCAAACAAGGAGAAAATTACAGTCAGCTGCCTGTTAGATGCCAGGATCCACCACATAATGCATGCACTCAAGTCACTCCACAACAAGTACAAATACGACTCGGTCACTGTCCATGCTGGAGTGAATGACTTGAGACGTACCTCCCTGGACTACATGAAAAAAGACATGGAAGAGCTTTCAGATCATGTGGCCCAGGCAGGTATGACCCTAGCCCCGAGTAGCATCCTGCCTTCACCCAGAATGATACCACAGTATAAGGACAAAATGACTGACTTCACCAATTGGCTAGGCTTCTGGTGTCATTCAAAGGGGATCCAGTATCTGTCTGCCTGGGAAGACATGATCGACAAACCACGATGCTTTGCCAGAGATGGTCTGCACCTGTCACCCCTGGGATTCAGCTTACTGGCTAAAGCTCTTGCCGCCTCTATAGTGCCTTTTTTAGGCAAGGTTCAAAGGACAAAACCACCACCGTAACAGATACAAGCATGCAAAATCTGAAGGTAAAGCTAATCAATGCTAGAAGTCTAAACCTCAAAATACACTCTCTCAAAGCACTCCTAACAATGGATAACATCAATATCTGTGCAGTAACTGGGACTTGGTTCAAGGCTCCAGAGAGCACCCCTGCAATACCAGGCTACAACTCTTACCACACTTTTTGGCCACAAAACCAAGACAGAAACACTAAAGGTGGAGGAGTGTCCATATTCACCAAGGATATTCACACCTCCAGGCTAGTTGCCCAACACAATGCATCTGAAATTCTCCAGTTGCAACTAACACTAGGTAAGACTGCAATCCAAATTGTAGCTTGCTACAGATCCCCCACCATGCCCCAAGATTCTCAACTACACCTTTCTAAACATACTGGAAAATACTAAGATACAACCAAACACCCTAATACTGGGTGATTTCAACTACCCTGCCATTAACTGGGAAAACTACTCTGGTACCAACTCATTTCCCAACGGTTCTTGGAATTCATAAATTCCAATGCCCTGGATCAACTAATCCATTGCCCCACCAGGGGGCTCCAATATCCTAGACCTGATCATTACCGACATGGGATATAGATGCTCCACACCAGTGGTCACCCTCTCATTGGTCAAGTCTGACCATAAGCAAATCACCCTTGACATCCACATCCCACCCCCACTGCCCAGTAAGGAAACCTCCTTAAAAAACTCCAAAGTCAACTTCATGACACCCATGCAGACGGGATCTGAAAGTTCCACTGCAGAATCCTACACTAAGGCACTGTACAAGCACATCCACTCGTGCATGAATCATGCCATCCCAAATAGAACCAAGATGCTCTCCTCCAACAAAAGGAAGCCAATCTGGTGGTCCGCTGCTATAAACAAACTATACGACAGAAGGAAGAAACTGTTGCAGAAAAGAGGAAAATCCCAGGATGCAAAAAACTCCCTCACCAGCCTCAGTAAGAAGCTGAGATCCCTCATAAAATCCTCAAAAGCTAGTTACAAAAATAAAACTGCCAAAGATTCCAAAGACAACCACAAGGTATTCTATAGTTATGTCAAGAATCTAAATGGCAATGCTCAGATCTACTCTGAGCTTCAACACAATGGCATTAAATATACTGATCCCAAGGATATTGTCACTATTCTGGCAGATCGATTTAGTGCCAACATCACCACCCTCTCACCCCCTAAAGGGCCCATCTCAATACCAAAAGATTGCCAAATTCCGGTAATCACGGCCACACAGGTAGAAACCGCACTCTCCAAAGCTAAGAATACAGCATCCATGGGACCAGATGACATCCCAGGCTGTGTACTACATGAACTACAAAATGAACTGGCACCTCACCTAAGTGTCATGTTTAATTCAAAGCCTCACCTCAGGCTTCATGCTCACTGAGTGGCTCACAGCTACAGTTATCCCACTCCACAAGGGTGGATCCACCTTGGATCCCGGGAACTACCGTCCCGTCAGTCTGACGAGCCTGATCTGCAAGGGCATCGAACGCATTAAACTTATATACAAAGACACTGGCAACCTTCAAACACTGGACCCCACCCAGTTTGTGTTTGTGATGGGCCAATCTTGTCTCCTGAGCCTGACTGACTTCTTCGAATCAGTCTCCAGAGCTGTGGATGAGGGTAAGGTGGTCCACACAGCCTATCTGGGCCTCGCCAAGGCCTTCAACACCATCCCCCACTCTGGAATCATAGATAAACTTACTAAGCTGGGCATTAATCCCTACGTCACTCAATGGGTTGCCAACTGGCTTACTGACAGAACCCAGACTGTAAAAGTAGCCCACTTCAAATCCAGCTCCAGACAAGTGGAGTACCTCAGGGTTCAGTCCTGGGACCATTCTTGTTTGGCATCTACTTCTCTGAAGTACAGGCCAACACTAAGGGACTCTGACTAACAAAGTTTGCAGATGACTGCAAACTGGAAGCCATTATTGAATCCCCAAATTATGTGGATATTCTACAAAAGGGCCTTACAGAAACAGATGCCTGGTGCCAGAGCCATGGGCTCAAGCTTAATGCCAAGAAATGTATAGTTATCCCTTCGAAAAAACATGTACCCATGAATTACCACATAGGTGGCAGGACACTAAACATCGAAAGTGTGATGAGAGACTTAGGGACACAGGTGGACAGTGGTCTCACTTTCGATAACCACATTGCCACAACAGTCAGGAAATCCTTCTATGTGGCACACCTCATCACGAAGGGCTTTTCATCCAGAAAAAAGGAGGTCATTGTCCCACTGTACACATCCCTCATTAGACCCATTATAGAGTATAATGCCCCGTTTGGTATGTACCTCACAAGACATCTGCAACAGCTGGAAAGGCCACAGAAATACCTCACTAAAAGAATCTCAGGCCTAAAGCAGATGCCATATGCTGACCGTCTAAAAAAAAAAGTACAGTTTTGTACCTACCATAAATGTAGATGTCCGATAAGACATGCAACTGCAGTCATAACATGTGGTTGTCCTGCCTCAGGCAGCCCTCGGTCGGCCGATGTCGCATTTCTCTCCGTCAGAGCGGCTGGAGTACATAAGCATCAGCCAACGCCATTTTCTTCAGTGTTTCTTGCCCCAGATGCCAGGTGCCCTCCAAGGAAGGCTGTAATCAAATTGGAAGACAAAAACAGGATTCCAGACAAATAAATGAGCAATAAAACAAATACACCATAACAGATATCCCCAGCTAAGAGTAACAGGGATAGGAGTGGACCCTAGGCATAGAGGGGTATGGAGGGAGGGAAATTCCGACTGCAGTTGCATGTCTATCGGACATCTACATTTATGGTAGGTACAAAACTGTACTATGTCCTTCAAGAATACAACTGCAGTCATAACATGTGGGTAGAATACCATAGCTTAGCTGGGGGAGGAGGAGGAATGCTCTAGGAAAAAGATGGTGTGGCAATCAAACCCTGCAGGACTGCCGAAGCAAAGCCTGCTCTGGATCTGGAGTATAGAGGGAGATTGTAGTGTTTGGAGAATGTATGCACGGAGCTCCATGTAGCAGCTTCTAGAATGTCCTTAGTAGGCACCCCTCTTAAGAATGCTGTAGAGGTGGCTGTAGCTCTGGTGGAATGTGGTCTGACATTGGCTGGAACAGTCTTTCCATGATAGGAATAACAGAATCTGATGCAATGTCCAATCCATTTTGAAATAGTCTGTTTTGAAATTGCTTTTCCTTGGACTGCAGGGGCGTAAGCTACAAAAAGTTGGTCAGACTTCCTACTGGCCTTGGTTCTGTCCAGGTAGTATCGAAGTTGTCTGTGAATGTCCAAGGTATGCAACAGCCTTTCCCCCTTATTCTCAGGATTGGGGAAGAAAGCAGGCAGATGAATGGCTTGATTTAAAGAAACCCTAGATATCACCTTTGGCATAAAAGTAGGGTTGGTCCTTAATGAAACCCTGTCTCTGTGAAAAATTATGAACGGTGGTGTTGCCATTAGGGCCTGTAGTTCAGAAACCCTTCTTGCTGAGGTAATTGCCAACAGGAAAGCTGTCTTCCATGAGAGAAATTGCAAGTCAACTGAAGCTGCTGGCTCAAATGGAGGTAGAGTCAGTTTTTCTAAGACAAAATTGAGGTCCCAGGCTGGCACTGGGGCCTTTCTTGGTGGCTTAATGTTCTTGATTCCCCTGAGGAATTGCCTTAGTAAAGGGTGTGCAAAAAACAGGAGGATCAGTGTTGTATCTAGCTGAAATAGCAGATGCATGTATCTTTATGGAAGAATATGAGAGGCCGTTCTTGAACATATCTGCCAAATATTCCAAGATGAGTGGGATGTTCAACAATGATGCATCATGTCCCTTGCTGGTATTCCAATTGCTGAATCTTTTCCACTTTGCTAAGTAAACCTTTCTGGTGGATGGTCTTCGAGCCTCTGTTCGTATCCGCTGAACTTCCTTGGAGAGAGATAGGTTGAAGTTATTTATGGGATCTCCCAGCTGTTAGCTGCAGTGTCTGAAGGTTTGGATGCACTGTTTTGAAATTGTGTTGAGTCAAAAGTAGAGGCCATTGGGGAAGGGCCCACCTCCTGTTGTGACATATGCTCCGTAGTAGTGGGTACCAGTGTTGTCTTGGCCAGTCCGGAGCTATTATGATTCCCTTGGGTCTCTGCTTTGATCTTTAGTAATACTGAGGTCATCAGTGGCAGAGGTGGGAATGCATAGATTGTTAGGAAGTTCCAGTTGAATGAGAGAGCATCTATTTTCCAAGCTTTTGGATGGTATGTCCTTGTGCAGAATTTTGGTAGAAGATGGTTGAGGTGAGAGGCAAATAGGTCCACTTTGGCCTGCCCCATGTCGAAGTGAGTTGTGTGAAGACCTTCGGATGTAACCTCCACTCGTGTGGATCTGTGAAATTCCTGCTTAGGCTGTCCGCCAACACATTGTCTTTGCCTGGAACAAACTGGGATTGTAACTGGATGTTTAGGCTCAGTGATTTCTCCCAAAGATGCATTGTCAATCTGCAAAGGGGGTAAGAGTGGGTGCCCCCTTGCTTGTTTATGTACCACATCACAGTGGTGTTGTCTGTCCGTATCAGTAAATGGCCTTGCTGAAGTTGGTGTTGAAAGGCCTCGATGGCATGCATTACTGCCAGCATTTCCTTTTGGTTTATATGCAGATGTGTTTCCTTTGGAGACCATTGTCCTTGTATACACCTGCCTTCCATGTGTGCCCCCCCATCCAAGGTCTGAGGCATCTGTGGTCATGGTCTGTGTTATCTGTGGTTTTATGAATGACATACCTGTGTTTGCCTGGCTCACCGAGGCCCACCATAGGAATTCCTTTTGAAGGCATGGAATGAGCGGTATGATTGTCTCCAAGTTGTTGCTGTGTTGAGACCAAATGCTTTTTAGGTACCATTGAAGCTTTCTCATGTGTAGTCTTGCTAATGGAACCAGGAGAATGCAGGATGCCATGTAACCCAAGGCCTGTAGGAATCTCCTTGCAGTCATCTGGGTGAGTTTTGCTAAACCTTTGAAGTAATGAGTTAACTTCTCTTGCTTGTCTTCTGTCAGGTAAGCCATTTGAGAGGCTGTGTCTAGTTTGGCTCCTAAGAAGATTATTTGCTGGGATGGCTGCAGTCTTGACTTTTGGAAGTTGACTGTGTATCCCAGAGCTTGAAGTAATCGCATGACATAATCCAAGTTTTTTGTCAACATCAATTTGTTGTCCGCTTGTATGAGGCAGTCGTCCAGGTACAGGTAAATTTGTATCCCTGGAGCCTGCAATGAGCAATTACTGAAGCCAGGCATTTTGTGAATACTCTGGGCGCAGTAGATAAGCCAAATGGCAATGCTGAGAATTGATAATGCTCTGGCCCTGCAAGAAATCTGAGGTATCTTCTGCAGCTGTGTCTGATAGGGACATGCAGGTATGCCTCCTTGAGGTCCAGAGTAATCAGCCAAGACCCCTTGCCCAGCATGGGAAGGAGTTGCTGTAGAGTCAGCATTTTGAACTTTGGTACTATGAGAAAGGTGTTTAATGCGGACAAGTCCAGTATTGGTCTTCATTGAAATTCTTTTCTTGGAACAAGGAACAGTCTTGAGTAAAATCCCTGGTCTTGTTCTTGTTGTGGAACTCTTTCTATTGCTTTCATCCGATTCAGCAGAGTGATTTGCTTGATAGCCTCTGCCCTCTGGTTTTGTGGTAGGTTTGGCATGCCTTGTCTTCTTGGCAAGGTATGAAAATGGAACCTGTACCCTCGGTCTATAATGTCCAAAATCCATTTGTCCTTTGTCAGTCTGTGCCAATTTTCTGCAAACAGAGATAATTTCCCGCCCAAGGGAGCTTCTATTTGTTCCTTGGTAGGCGGTAGTAGAGGAAAGTCATTGAGATTGTGGTTGTGGGGCAGGTGAAACCCCTGCGTCACTTCTTTGGTTTCCTGGCTGCCATTGTCGTCCCCTGTAAGGGCCTCTGTATTGGCCTCTTCCTCGGCCACGTCTGTTCTTACCCCTTTGAAACTTTTCTGGATTAGGAAAGGACCAGTTTTTTGAAGGCCAATTTCTACTGAATCTGGGGGGTTGAACCTGGAGGAAATCTTTCACCGTCTGAACTGATTTTGCTTTTTCTTCGATGGTCTTTAACACTTCCTTAGCATTAGCACCAAAAAGCTTGTTCTTTTCCAAAGGTGCATCCAGAAGTTTTGCCTTTACATGATCTGGTAGAGGTTGATCTTTTAACCACGCATGTCTACGAATGACTGCCCTTGTCATAGCTGCCCTACATGAAGCTTCCAGTGCATCATATCCACACTGCAGGAAGTGATTGCTTACTTGCTGAGAGTTATGTACAGCTTCCTGCAAAGTCTTCCTGTCTAAAGGATCAGGAGTGGCTAATGTTTTTTGTAAATCATCTAACAGGAAATCCTGATATTGTAACATATGAAAAAGGCAATTCAAAGCTCTCATAGATAAGGTAGTGGATGTGTAAACCTTTTGCCCCATCTCTCTAATGACCTAGCTTCCCTGTTGGAGGGCAATGGATTTTAGAGGTGGAAGCTGAAACTCCTTTAGGCCCCTGTGAAATAGTTTCCAAATCAGCAGTATGGGCCCTGAATAAATGGGAATGAGTTTCTGGGACCCTGTAATACCTGTCTGGCTTGGCTGGAGCAGGAGGAAGAGAATCAGGGGTAGCACTAGAGTCAGAATATAAATCATCCAAAACATCAAGTACAGGAGGAATAGCTAAGGGCCTGTGCTGGGGCTTCTTAAGGAAAGTCCTAAGGCGTTTCCTGGAATCAGAATATTCCTGTCCTTGCCACTTGAAATGTTCCCTCATGGTATGCAGAACTTCCCCAAAAGAAATATCCTCAGGAGGGGAGGCCGAGGGGATGGAATCTTCTGCATCCGAGTCCTCACAGGTCTGGAAGAGCTCTTCCTGGCTATCAGAGTGGACAGAGCCCTCAGAATCTTCATCTGAAGGAATAGGGTCAGAGGGTTCAACCCGGGGCCTTTTATCAGAAGGAGGCTGGGATCCTCTCTCAGGATGGGCCTGTGAACCTCTAATCATAGAAATTAAGTCAGCAGCCATGGACATAATTTGTGTCTCTGGAGTAGGCTGAGGTAATGTTTTAGTAGTAATATGCTTTGTTTTGCTGGCTGCCTTAGCCCTAGTATAGGCCTTAATAGACATGGCCATAGGAGGCCTGGTGGCAGCTCCACGTGCAGGAGTGACCTTGTCTACAGCAATGTTCTCGGGCATTTCCTCGGTTTCGGTATCCGGAGGAAAATCGATAACTGGCGGAGTGATGTCCGGAATCGGAGTCGTCGGTAATGCGGTGTCTTCGGTTCGGAGTGGTGGAGAGACTGTTTCAGAGGGAACCGGAGCACTCGCGGTAGGTTTTGGCGTGGAGTCGGTAGTAGACGCGGGCCGAGGATGTCGGTCCCGGTCTTTTCACTTCTTGGGAGTTTGCGATGTCGGAGGATCCGACGGCATGGTGTAAACAAATTTATCGCCGCCCGGCACCTGAGAGTGCTCTTGTTGAAGCGAGCACAGGCTACACAGGCCGAGACGTCGTGGTCTGGGCCAAGGCAAGGGAGACAGTAAGAGTGGAAATCCTTATGAGGTATTTGTTTACCACAAGAAAGACAATTGTTAACTTTTTCAGTAATTTCTGACATCGGCTGAGGCAAGAAAAGGTCCCAAATGGGGTACTTAGCTTTTTTGATGACTTCGGTATCGAAGAATACAGGAGCTGACCGACCGGGACTTGCGAACTGCTTCTGCTTCGGGCACCGGGCGGCAAGAAAGACTGGAGAAAATGGCGTCGGCTGATGCTTATGTACTCCAGCCATTCTGACGTCGGACAGAAATGCGACATCAGCCGACGTCGGACCCAGACTTTGGAATCCGGCCGAGGGCTGCCTGAGGCAGGACAACCACATGTTATGACTGCAGTTGCATTCTTGAAGGACATCTCCAGCTATACTCTGTGGCATATCGTCTACTCAAAGGCGATCTCTGTCTAATAAGTCATCTTGACAATCTCTTTTTTTTTGTTTTTCAAACAAAAACATATTTATTGAATTATCATTTAAATTATAATCACTGAAATTGCTAAACAAAACAAACTCCTGGGGTGCTAAATGATGTTGAAGTGAGAATGTAGGCTAGGAAAGTAAAGAAAACAGATTAACAACTTTTGGGATTTTCCCAGTAATGCACCATGAAGTGCAACATGATCTCCTGTAACTAAATTCCCTAATCAGCTGCTGAAAACTTCAAGTTAGAAACAATGTGAAAGTTGCATTTTCTTCCACTTTTAACATCTTTATTAAACTATCACATTTTAAAATTACAACAATACACATATTAATTAAAAAGCAGCATTTCCATTGTTATTTTCATGTATACATATGTTTTTTTTAATAATGTTAATTCACTCCAAATTTACATAAATGTCTCAGTTTCTGCCTTCTCTCATACCTTATTCCTCCTAAATATTGTTCTGCATGTGCTGTTACCAAACATTACATTTATTTCTATGCAATTTGATCTTTCCCTTTTTTAAACTTCTAGCTCTTTAGTCTCCATTATGGTATTCAACAGTTCAATTACATTTGGTTTAGATTGTGATTTCCATTTTCTAGTAATTACTTTGTTGGCAGTCAAATCACACTAGGCTTTTTTTACAATGTCTAGGCAATTCAGATCCTATAACCCACTCAAAACATTTCCTTCACCAACATTTCTAACAAAGTACTCTGCATGATTTTTTTTTTCAATCTGCCAACTCTTCACATCCCCTCAACCCAAAAAACGTTCCCAATTACCTCTCTTTCCTATCACACCTATAGCGTTTGCTGTCTTCCGGAGAAGAATCCTCTGAAGTCTGCTTGGGGTACAAAACACCTATGTGAACACTTCCATTCAAAAGTCCAAAACCTTGAACTCTGCTGCATACTTGGGAGCCATGCGTATGTCCTCCCGCTGTTCCTTTGTAAACCACCTTTCCATTCTCTTTTCCTAATGTTTTTATAACCCACTCCAATTATTTAGCTACCATGTAATATTTATGTGCCCTACTAATTATCGATTTTTTTAACAGCAGCTTCTGCAAAACTGTATTTTCTTTCTGATATTGTTAGCCTCATCTCCTAGCAAGGCATTTTCCACAAAATATGAATTTGTTTCCTGCTACAATGCCTGTGATCCTTTTAGGAACAGCAGCCCTGGAGAAACTAAATATATTGTATGCATGTTAATGCAAGACATCAATACAAAGGACACATGGTAAAACAGGGGGTAAACACATACACGTTACCAGTGTAGGAGCAACTCCACATATTTATCATCAAACTTTTTATCAAGCAAAAATGAAGGCAAGGAAGTCTTAAAAATTGCATTATTGTTCTGCTTTGTTTTCAGTAGCTACTTAATTGGTCATTACTACAGAGCTGGCAACTCGTATAACAGAATTTATAACACAAAAATTACCTTGGGTAGTTGTTCCACATCTGTCCTGGATTTATCTGCAAAGTAGGAAAAACAACATGAAAACTGCTAAAGGTGTTCTATAGCTATTAAGTGCACTGTAAGTACACACCTCAAAGTAAAATACAAAAGAACTACTATAACCTTTACTTAAAAAAATATCTTGCAAAAGCTGTATAACTCTAGAGCGAAAGGGACTCTTCAAAAGCCAGCCACTCACACACAAGTCACCAAAGACTTCATAAGACTTGGTATTTTTAACAGTACAGAGCAACAGCATACTCTACTTGCAACTGAAATGCCAACACATGAAAATGTACAGCTGTGGGTACTCACAGTAGAGACAGATGATCAAAATAGGGTCACCACTGCAGTAGCTTCTTTGCTAAACAACATTTAGTCTTGTGGAATGACTTCAAGCAATGTTGGGCATCTTCTAGACCAAATGCAATGGAACAAATCCCTCAATGAAGAGATAATCAAGAAATTCTGCTGACAGTAACCATCTTAATTTTAGTAAAAGGAATGAATAAGAAATTGGTCCTAATTAGCTTAGATGTTGAGACAGCGTTTGATTCTGTAGAATGGAACTACTTGTTTAAAACTTTAAATGTATTTGCATTTCCAGAACAATTTATTGGAATATTAAAAAAGCATACGTTAAAACTGGATCTAATATTCTCAAAGAATCACTTACCAGGCACAAAGCAAGGCTGCCCCTTATCCCCTCTATTTGTATTAGTTATCGAACCTTTAGCCAATAGTACAATGAAAAAACTGCCCGATTCTCAACTAACAAGGACTGAGAATCTAAAATCAGCTTTCAGCAGATGATATTTTAGTAACTACAGTGATTTAAATTATTCAATCAAGAAAGATATGAGGAAATTGAAAAGTTTCAAGAAGTATCGCTGTTGAAATTTAATAAAACTGAAACTTTAAATTCACTATCAAGCAACGGATTTAACACTAAAGAACAAAAATATTTAGGAATGAAGATTATCAAGATGTAAGATTATTTATTAATAATTTTGAAAAAGTAATTGAAGTGCTGCTTTATTAACTTTTTTTTATTTTTGAGGATAGGTTAATAGTTATTAAAATAATTTGTACCCAAGATTATATATTATTCTCTGTGTGTATAAATATAGGTTCATAGGATGATACCAGGCTATTGGCCAGGTGGCCCTTATAAGCCTAGCCAAGAATTTTGCCCATGTTCCCTCAAAGTCAGCAATGGTTTCCCCTGTCCAGCAGGGACACAGGTGAGATACCAGGGATGTATTTTGTTTCCCATCCAGTCCTCCAGGCTCCTCTTAAAGAGGGCTAGAGAGGTACTCTGCTTGACATGGAGAGGGAGTCTATTCCACAAATGAGGGAGTCTTTGGGACACAAATCTATCCTGCCAACAAGTTCTATTAATGTCACAGACCAGGTTAACGCCTTGCATGTGGGTTGCTCAAGTGGAATTTGTCTTACGAACATGCAGCAACTCCATCAAGGCTGGGTCTGAGATGGCCTTGTATGCCAGACACAGGTCAAGTCTGAGCAGTCTGTATGAGACTGAGTAGAAGGACAGGGCTTTAGTCTATCTGTATAGAATAGGTGTTTGAGACCCTGGATTTTCCTGGTTAGGAACCTCTGTGGTCTCTCCAACTGCTGCATGTGCTTGGTAAGGTACATGCCAAAGGGGGCAGTGTACTCGATAATGGGTCTGATAAGGGAGGAGTACAGGGATGTTATGACCTTTTTCTTGGATGAAATACCCTTATTTATGAGGTGGGCCATGTAGAAAGCCTTCCGTACAATGGCGGCAACGTGGTGGTCAAAAGTGAGGTTGCCACATCTATATATATAGATATATATATATATATATATATACATACACACCACTTAGAGGCGATCTCTGCTTGATTTACAAAGCCATGTCTGATCCAGCTCTGTTAGAAATGCTACATCTGAAGAAATCCCAATCCCTCCGCACCACATGCTCCAGAGACCTCAACCTCATTACCCCAATCAACAGAACATGCTGGAGGGACAGGTTCATAACACAGAGACTGCCCATGCTATGGAATGGACTTCCCACACATGTCAGGCAGAGCACTGCACTGGGCCTGTAAGAGAAATCTTGATGAGTGGATGGGAAATAGAAAATTCACCCCAGGGATCACTCCAGTGGCTTTACTCGACAGAGGTACTGGGAACTAAGGTTGGGTAGCACAATGCCAGAGTAATCCTATGGGCTAGGCTTGTAAAGGCTCCAGGGCCATTAGCCTACTACACACCTATGAACCTACACCTACATACACACACACATTATATATATATATATATATATATATATATATATATTATATAAATAAAACACACGTATACACACACACATATATATAGCATTTTATATTTTGGTACCTGGCAAAAAAATTAAGAAAATGAAAAAAAATAATGTTATTTTTATGGTATTCTAAAAAGCTGAGAATTATTTAAATAAATTATACAAGATTATACGAGTATAGTGGTATTTGCTTCTCAGATGTAGAATCTTACTTGTTGCTGCAAATGTTATATTATACTTTGGATGGACTTTACACTAGTCAATGGAAAACCATTTAGGAGCAGATTATACTAAATTCTTCTAAGTTTATCAAGTATGATAAATTAGAAATGTATAACAATCCTCTACTCTGGTTAATAAAATTTATCTTAGAAGGAAATTTTAGACTCTGCGGATATGAAAGTTCTTAAAATGGTTAAGAAATATGTTTTTAAAACTGCATTACTATCAAAAAGGAAATGTTTGTGCTATCCCACTGCACATACCTCTAGATTTAAAGAAATTCAGAACAATGTTAAAATAAATTTACTAAAAAGGACTGGATTAGTATTATGGTCCGATTGCTTTGAAAAAGGAAAAACTAAGTCGCCAGAATATTTAATGAAAATTTTTAAGATGGTTGAATCTGTTAACCAGTTAATATTATCCATCAGTAGGAAATTAATGAATTTGTAGACAATATGAGTTAAGATGAATAGAACACTATTCTCTCATATGAGTATATGAACATCACTGAAGGTAAATTAACCTACAAAGGAATCTTATCCAAGTTATATAAACTAATTATAAATAATAACCTTGATGCAAAATTCTGGAACTTTTTAGATAGTAGTGGATTGAGAGTCTCAACAGATGGTAACAATAAAACTTTGTTACTTAAAGCAGTTAATCAAACTTCATGTTTATACAGGAAAGTTTTTATGTGGAAATATATACACAGAAGGCTTGTTACCCCCTATAAAATCTCAAGTTTAGTAAAATGACTTCTGCAGTTTGTTGGAGATGTAGTAAAGATGTAAAAGTTGACAAATTTTTCATAATCCATAAACATGTGGTCAAATATATATTGGGAAGATATATGTATGTTTTTTAAGGGGTTATTGATCTAGACAATCATCTGGGGACCTGTGGACCCAAGTTGATAGCAATCTCTCATTTGACAACCACGTGGCCAAAGTAGTTAGAAAAACATTTTATATAGCCCACCTAATCATGAAGGAATTCACATCTAGATCAGGGGAGGTCATCGTGCCTCTTTACTCATCCCTCATCAGTCCCATAATTGAGTACAATGCCCCTTTTGGGATGTACCTTACCAGACACCTGCAGCAACTGGAAAGACCCCAAAAGTACCTCACCAACAGGATCAAAGGGCTCAAACAGATGCCATATGCTGCCCGGTTAAAGAAACTCCAGCTCTACTCAGTGGCATACCGCCTGCTCAGAGGCGATCTGTGCCTGACGTGTAAAGCCATGTCCAACCCGGAATTAATGGACATGCTGCACCTCAGAAAATCCAAATCCCATCGAGCTATGCGCTCGAGAGACTTGAACCTCAGCACTGAAATAAATAGGACATGCTGGAGGGACAGATTCATAACCCAGAGGCTCCTTCACTCTGGAATAAAATCCCAGTCCAGGTTAGGCAGAGTCCCTCATTGACTCTCTTCAAGAGGAATCTTGATGAGTGGATGGGAGATCATAGGTTTACCCCGGGTATCACTTCTGTGTCACTGTTAGACAGAGGCACAGTATACTAACCTCGAAAAAGGGCATAGCAAAATTATTTTAAAATGGATGGCGAAAGCCAAACACACTCTGGCTAGGCTTATAAATGCCCTAGGGCAGATAGCCTAGTATGAACCTATGAAACCATAGTACTAATTAATCCCCACTTCCGGTACCTGTAAAAGTCAAACAACAAAAAATATTTTGGAGTCTTTTGGCAGTTGTTAGAAAAGTTATTGCAAAAAAATGGAAATTGAACTTGGCTCCCATGTTCAAAGAATTTTTAAATTTAACAATAATACTATGTAAAACTGATAAAGAAATGGTAAGATTAAGATCTATAAATCATACTAAGACTTTTAGTGGTTGGGATAACCTTGAAATGCTGCTAGTGAAACATCAAGACTCAAATGTGTTAACTGTATACGATTACTTAGATGATTCAATGCATTTTTAACATTGTATACAACAGTATGCGATGTTGAATTTCTTCCTTTCTGTGTATATATTGTAAATATGTTAGATCAATACAAATTTTCTTAAAAAAAAAATTCTGCTGAGTTTTCTGTGGAGCAATATCATCACCAAATCTGCCTTTATTTGCAACCAGGCATATGGCTCATCAGAAAGGCAAAAGATGGAAGACTGACTTTTCTCCACTGTTGGTATTTGGGAAATACCAAGTCTCCTTTTGGAGTGAGATGTGATTTTTTCCCATAAAAAATAAATAAAAATACAAAATAAAATAAAAAATACAAGATTGGTTTCCTTCAAGATATAACGATGAACTGTTCTGCATGTATAATGATGAGTGCTTTGTTTAGATGCTTTAAGTATGTGTTGGGCAGCAAGTCTGAGAACCAGTTTATGGAGGCAGAGTTAAGACTTGGGGAAGTAAATGCAAATGATCAATTGTGATCAGAGTACTAAAACACTAAACCCCCCCCACAGTAAAGAAATGTTTAATAAAACTAAAAAAAAAATTCCTTGACGTGAAGGGTATGGTGTGCATGGTCAAAGGCCTTAGAGAAATCAGCAGATCTAGTCCCAGTAAGGTTTCCAACATCTGCTGTCCAATACAGTGTATCTATCACAAAAAAGAGTGTTAGAGCAATGAATTTTCTGAGGTCATGCTGTTGGCTTGAGCATAGACCACAGGCATCAATGTGAGTCTGTTGATGTTAAGCTGCTGCTTTTAACAAAATTCTGGCTAGAGGAAGCAGCAACTGATCTAAGGGAACCATTCCTGGAATAGGAAAATAGGAACAACGATTGCAATCTTCCAGAGGTCAGGGGAAAGTACAGTTTTGTACCTACCATAAATGTAGATGTCCGATAGATATGCAACTGCAGTCCTGACATATGGGTTGTCCTGCCTCAGGCAGCCCTTCGGTCGGCCGGATTCCAAAGTCTGGGTCCGGCGTCGGCTGATGTCGCCTCTTCCCCGACGTCAGAGCGGCTGGAGTATAAAGGCATCCGCCGATGCCATCTTCTTCAGTGTTTCTTGCCCCAGATGCCAGGTGCCCTCCAAGGAAGGCTAAATTTTGTGAATGGATAAGCAAAAGTTTCAAGACATGCACAACAGTAATAAACAGATGCACCATAACAGATATCCCCAGCTAAATAGGAGAGGGGGAAAGGACCCAAGGGAAAAAACAGAGGGGTAGGAGGGAGGGAAAACCTGACTGCAGTTGCATATCTATCAGACATCTACATTTATGGTAGGTACAAAACTGTACTATGTCCTTCAAGAATGCAACTGCAGTCCTGACATATGGGTTGAATACCATAGCCAAGCTGGGGGTGGTAGGATCTAAGCAAGGGATGGTGTAGCTAAAAGACCCTGCAGGACTGCAGAAGCAAAGCCTGCTCGGGATCTGGAGTATAAAGGCAGGTTGTAGTGTCTGGTAAATGTATGCACGGAGCTCCATGTAGCAGCCTTTAGAATGTCCTTTGTAGCCACTCCTCTTAGAAAGGCTGTGGAAGTGGCTATAGCTCTGGTTGAGTGTGGTCTTATATTGGCTGGCACACTCTTTCCGTGGAAGGAGCAACAGAATCTGATGCAGTGTCCAATCCATTTTGAAATTGTTTGTTTGGAGACTGCCTTTTCTTGCACTCCGGCAGCATAGGCTACAAATAATTGGTCAGTCTTCCTGGTGGTCTTTGTTCTGTCCAAGTAGTAGCGTAATTGTCTGTGTATGTCTAAAGTATGCAGCAGCTTTTCCCCTTTATTTTGAGGATTAGGAAAGAAAGTAGGCAGGTGAATTGCTTGATTTAGAGACACCCTGGATATCACTTTTGGCATGAATGAAGGAATGGTCCTTAGAGTAACTCTGTCCTGATGGAAAATGAGAAAGGGAGGTACTGCCATGAGGGCCTGTATCTCCGAGACTCTTCTTGCTGAGGTAACTGCCAACAGGAAGGCGGTTTTCCAGGAGAGGAATTGCATTTCTGAAGATGCTGCTGGTTCAAAAGGAGGAAGAGTTAATTTTTCCAAGACGTAGTTGAGGTCCCATGCAGGAACTGGTGGTTTTCTGGGAGGCTTGATATTCTTTATCCCTCTTAGAAACTGTCTTAGCAAGGGATGCGAAAACACAGGTGGATCACAGTTGTAGTTTGCTGAGATTGCTGAAGCGTGGATTTTAATGGAAGAATATGAGAGGCCATTATGAAACATTTCTACCAAGTATTCTAATATCTGAGGTATGCTCATCACTGATGCATCCTGTCCCTTTTTTGGATTTACAGAAATCATGGTAAAAGAGGACGTGGGGGAGGCATACAGAAAAGTACAGTTGTGTACACTTACCATAAATGTAGATATTCAAGTGTATTCACTGTTGCAGTCATCACACTTCGGTTATCTGCCTGCAGGTAGCCCTTAGTCGGCCCAAATACCAGAGTCTTGGGATTTCTGTGCCTGATGCGGTCGCCTCTTCCATGACGTGAGGTCGTCAGGGGTATAAAACATGCAGTCGACAGCATTACATTAGTTTTTCTTGCCCCGGATGTCAGGAGCCTCCAAAATAGGATGCAATCACATGGTGTAGAACACCTCCAGTAGAAAGTAAATACCACTGCCATAAGATATGGCCAAAAAAGAGGATAGTTATAAAGTACAGAAAAAAATGGGGCTGGAGGGAGGGTAACCAGGACTGCAATAGGGAATACACTCTAACATCTACATTTATGGTAAGTGTACACAACTGTACTATGTTCTTCGTGTATCACTGCTGCAGTCATCACACTTGGGTTGATTCCCAAAGCTGACGAAGGGTGGAGGTAGTCAAGAAATATTAGGGCTGGCTAGCAGGCCTTGTAAGACTGCTGTGGCAAATCCAGCTCTGGATTTAGAAAAGACGGGCAAGTGGTAATGCTTGGTGAAGGTGTGTACAGAACTCCAAGTTGCAGCTTCCAGGATGTCCCTGGTAGGAACTCCCCTGAGAAAGGCTGTAGAGGTTGAGGCAGCCCTAGTGGAATGAGGTCTGAACCCCTGTGGGGTAAGTTTTCCATGGTGTTTGTAGCAGAAATGGATGCAGTGTGCTATCCATTTAGAAATGGTTTGCTTTGAAATGGCCTTGGCCCTATGCCCCTGCAGCAAAGCTGACTAGCAGCTGGTTAGATTTTCTTAAAGGTTTAGTCCTGTCAAGGTAGAACCTGAGCTGTCTGTGCACATCCAAGGAGTGCAGGATCCTTTCCCCTTTATTCTGAGGATTAGGAAAAAAGGTTGGTAAATGGATGGATTGCTTTAAAGCCACACTGGATACCACACCTTGAGCATAAATGATGGGTTAGTCCTGAGAGAAACCCTGTCCACATGGAAGATAATGAAAGGTTCCACAGCCATAAGGGCCTGTAACTCAGACACTCTTCTTGCTGAAGTGATGGCAAGACGAAAGGCTGTTTTCCAAGAAAGGAATTTTACTCTGCTGTAGCAGCAGGCTCAAAAAGGGGGGGGGGGACTGTGACCTTCTCTAGTATAAAGTTAAGGTCCCAGGCTGGAGTGGGAGCTCTCCTTGGGGGTCTTAAATTGTTAGGTCCTCTCAGAAAATGTTTGATAAGAGGGTGAGAGAAGAGGGGTGGCTCAGTATTGTAAAGAGCTGAGATAGCAGAGGCATGAATCTTAATTGGATGAGAAGGATAGGCCTTTGTGGAGCAGCTCTGCTAGATAATCTAGGATTTGAGGTAAGGTGGGCACAGCTGTGTCCTTTCCTTGAGACTGGCTCCAAGAACAGTATCTTTTCTACTTTTCTGAATAGGATTTCCTAGTACTAGGCCTCCTGGCCTCAAGGATAACATCCAGAACATGTTTGCTAAGGGTTGCTGGTGATGTATTCAGAGAATAAGCCAGGCTGCCAGGTTCAGGGTTTGCAGCTGAGGATGCAAAATCTGTCCCCCTGCTGGGACAGCAGAAAGGGGGTCTGATGTAGGTGCCAGGGTGGTACTGCTGCCAGACTGCGTAGGAGTGGGTACCAGTGCTGGCGTAGCAGTCTGGTGCAATAAGGATTGTCCTTGGCCTGTCCTGTTTGATCTTGAGTAGTACTTTTGAAAGAAGGGGCAGAGGGGGGAAAAGGCATAGATCGAGAGGTTTTCCCATGTAAAGGATAGGGCATCCACTTTTCTATGCATGGCTGTGAGGAATTCTGGTGCAAAATTTGCTCAGTTGATGGCTTTGGGGGGGAAGCAAAGAGGTCCATGTCTGGTGTCCCCACCTGTGGATTAGAAGTTTGAATGAATTGTTGGGTTCCAGTTTCCACTCATGTGGGTCCATTAGATTTCTGCTTAAGTCACCTGCCAGTGAATTTTGTTTGCCTGGCAGGAATTGAGCTTGCAGGTGCACTTGACAGCTCAAGGCTGTGTTCCACATAGCAATGGCTAACCTGCAGAGTGGGTAGGAATGAGTTCCCTCCTGCTTATGTACCACATAACTGTGGCGTTGTCTGTCTTTATCAAGAGTTGTCCTGGCACGATAAGGTATTTGAAGGCTGTCAGAGCATTCTGTACAGCTAACACTTCTTTTTGATTGATATGCAGGTGAATTTGTCCTGGGCTCCATTTGCCTGCCATGTGAGCCCACCCATGCATTGTCCTGGGCTCCATTTGCCGTGAATGTATTTGCCTGCCATGTGAGCCCCCCATGCATAGTCTGCTGCGTCTGTTGTCAGGGTTTGGGCAGCGGGGAGGATTGAGTGAAAGGGAGTCCCTTGTTGTGGTTGCAAGCCTCTGCCCACCAAAGGAACTCTGCCCTTAGGCAAGGAATGATAGGAATCACTGTTTCCAGGTCCTGAGAATGTTGACACCAGAGACTTTTTAAGTACCATTGAAGTTTCCTCATACGCAGTCTTGCATATGGAATTAGTAGAATGCATGAGGCCATGAACCCTAGGGCTTGCAGTAAGCTGAGTTTGGGTGGCCAGTAGTTTGAAGTAATTTGTCAAATAAATCTGGTTTTCTGGAGTGAGGAATGCCATCTGGGAAGTTGTGTTCAAGCTTGCTCCCAGGAATACAATCTTTTGGCTGGGTACCAGATGTGATTTATTTTCATTGATGGTATACCCCAGAGAAGTTAGGAGTCTCTCTACAAACATCAGGTGCTGAAGTAGCAATTCCTGACTGTCCGCCTGAATCAGGCAATCATCCCGAGTATGGGTAAATTTGAATATTTCTCTGCCTGCAGTATGCAATGGCTGTAGCCAGGCACTTTGTGAATACCCTGGGCGCAGTAGATAAACCAAAGGAAAGTGCAAAGAACTGATGGTGCATAGAGCCTGCCTTGAAACAGATATTTCCTGCAAGATTCCCTTATGGGGATGTGCAGATAAGCTTCTCTTAAGTCTAGGGTGACTAGCCAGGAGTCCTTGGCTAGCATAGGAAGCAGCTTCTGGAGTATAAAAATTTTGAATGTTGTTACCACCAGGAAGGAGTTGAGAGTTGACAAATCCAGAATAAGGCGCCAAGAGTTCTCTTTTCTGGGCACCGGGAATAGTCTGGAGTAGAAACCCTGTCCCCTTTGCTCTACTGGAACAGGTTGAATAGCCCTGATACTGAGAAGAGAAAGTACTTGCTTTTGGGCCTCTGCGCACTGGTTTGGAGGAAGGTCTGGCAATCCACTTGGGGTTGGCAGTGAGTGGAAGTAGAATCTGTATCCCTGGGATACAATGTTTAAGATCCATCGGTCCTGGGTAATACACTCCCAGCTTTTTGCATGCAGGGCGAGTTTTCCTCCTAGGGGTGCAAGTACTTGGGCATGGCTGGGAAGGATGAAGGACAAGTCATTGTGAACTTTTTCCATAAGGGGTGGCTTACCACTCCCTGATTTTGAGAAGGGAGCACTCCATTGTTTAGATCTGTGCATACCCTGAGACTGTAGTCTTTGTGGTCTGTTGCCCCTGGGTTTGGACTGAGAAGGTCTGGGAGGGAATGGAAAGGACCAGTTTTTTGAAGGCCAATGCCCACTGAATCTAGGTGGCTGTACCTGTAAGAAATCTTTAACAGTTTGCATAGATTTAGCTTTTTCCTCCATCTTTTTAAGAACTACTTCTGCTTTTGAGCCAAGAAACAATCTTGGTTTAATGGAGCATCTAGTAATTTTGCTTTGACATGGTCTGGCAAGATTTGTTCTTTCAGCCAAGCATGCTTTCTCAGAACAGACCCAGTGACAGCAGCCCAACAAGATGCTTCCAAGGCATCAAAACCACACTGCAAAGTATGTTTACCAACTTGGTTTGCCGAGTGCATTAACTCTTGCAAGTCTTTATTTTCTGCACAATCAGGAATCAACAACATTTTTTGTTTAATTAGTTCCATAATATGCTGCCGGTACTTCAACATGTGAAACTGGCAATTTAAAGCCCTGATGGCAAGAGCTGCAGAGGTATATACCTTCTTACTCCATCTGTCTAAAGCCCTAGAATCCCTGTCTGAAGGGGTAGGGTTGTTGGCTGTAGTAGCCGTAATACCTATAGGCCCCTGGGAAATGGTCTCTGGATCCACAGTGGGATTTTTAAAGAGAAATTTGTGAGAGTCAGGTACTCTGTAGTACCTGTCAGGCTAAGAGCTGGTGGTAAAGTATCAGGGGTAAGACTGGATTCCATGAAGACATCATCTACAATATCCAAGACAGGGGGTATAGCTAGAGGCATATGCTGAGGCAAGTCTAAAAATTCCCCGAGTCTCTTTTTGGACTGTGGGTAGTCCTGGCATTCCCAGTGGAAATGTTCTCTTAGGGTATATTTTCATTGAAAGAAAAGTCCTCTGGGAGGGGAGCAGAGGGAATGGAATCCTCTGCATCTCAGTCCTTATAGGTAGATAAGGGTATGTCCTGGTAATCACAGAGGTCAGAGTCATCGGACTAATGGTCTGTAGAATCAGAAGGAAAATCAATTATTTGTCTTTTAGAGGGGGAAGGCTGGCTTCCTCTAATTAAAGTAATAAGGTCTTCAGAGCCAATTCCAAGCATTTGTTTGTGTGGCATGGGAGCTTGAGAATGCACTTTCGTCGTCAGTCTCCTAGATGTAGTGTGAACTCTGGGGCCTGAGAAATTCGGTAGTTTTAGTCATTAACAAAGTAGTCAGTTTAATATGAACATCGGAAGGTCTGAATACACCCTCAGAAGCCGGTGCCTGCACAGCAGCTCCGGACTCATCCAAGGTAGAGACATCCACAGGTTCCATAGTCAAAGAAGCATCTCGCAGCATACCGGACTCCGAATGCATCTCAGTAGAGGCCTGCAAATCTGTAGAGGTGGGTAACAGGGGATGCAAAAGCGCCTCACTGAGTACCTGCGGACTGGCGACTAGCTTAATGGAAGTATCGTCGGCAGTTTTGGACCTATGCGGTCTGCCTCTGTCTTTATCCTTGTGTTTTTTCAGAAGATCGGTAGTCGGGTGGCTTATCGAAGCCATTTCGGAATATGGTGAACGAGAGCGAAAGGATTTAGTGCCAAAAATAACCAAATAGTTTGGGCATTGAACAAGGCACAAAACTGACAGAGAGGGACATCGTGGTTTGGGCCTAAACAGGTTACGCAGTAAGAATGAAAATCTCTGTGAGGTATTTGCTTTACACAGGCAAAACAATTGTTAACTTTCTCACATTGGTTAGAGCAAGAGAAAAGGATCCCCATTGGGGTACTTAGCTTTAGAAGAATTCAGGTTTGAAACTCGAAAAACAAAAATTTCAAGAAGCAACTGACCGGCACTTGCGAACTGCTTCGGCTTCGGGCTACCACATGGCAAGAAAAGCTGATGTAATGGCATCAGCTGCATGTTTTACACCCCTGACAACCTGACATCATGGAAGAGGCGATAGCATCCGATGCAGAAATCCCAAGACTCTGGAATTCGGGTCGACTGAGGGCTACCTGCAGGCAGATAACAAAAGTGTGATGAGTGCAACAGTGAAACACGAAGAACATCATTCTCTTCCAAGAAAAAGACATGGTGTCCCCTTTCCAAGTTAGAGAACTTGGAACTCTAGAACTGAATAGAAGCGGCTGTCTGTTCAGAGGGAGGCAAAAAGATCTATGTGAAGAATACCCCACCAATGAACTATATCCAGGGACACGTCTCTGTGAAGTATCCATTTATGAGCCTGTGTTCTGGACCTGCTTTAAGAGTCTGCAACTAGAATGTGCTCTGAGGGGATGTAAACCACCTGAAGAGTCACTTGATACTTGACAGCTAGCTCTCGTACCTGAAGAGCTAGTGGGCAAAGACGACAGGACCTCGTACCCCAACCCTTGCTTGCTGACATACCACATCACAATGATATTGTCAGAAAGCTGAGAGGGCTGAGATGGGAAAAGGGAATAAAAAGCTTGCAGAATCATAAGGAGAGCTCCCAACTCTTGATATTGATATGGTCTGACCTCTGAGGAGGAGGCCAGAGACCCTGGACTTTTAGGGAGCCACAAGAGGCTCCCTACCCCAAGTCACAGACATTCTTGGACAGCTCTAAAGAAGGAATCGGACCCTGGAAGGGAAGACCTGGACTGAGACAGAGTTGATGAATCCACCACTGAAGCTTGAGTTTGAGACAAGGAAGAAAAGGAACAGGGAACTCCAGGACGTGGCAATGCTGGAGCCACAATTATTTCAGATACCACTGAAATTTCCTCATATGGAGCCTGGCAAGAGGGATCATGGGAATAGTAGATGCCATAAATCCCAGAACCCTGAGAAATTCCACTGGCTGTGAGAAAGGACAGGCAAAGAAGAGACTAGAAGGTGGTTGTGAGAGACAGAACCTTGGCAGCAGGGAGTGATGACAGAACGAGAACTGTCTGAAGCATGCACCTGAGGAAAACATGATCCTTGGAAGACATCAGGACTGACTTCTTGGGGGTTGTGGTAAACCCGACTGTGTGAAAGACAAATGGTAATCTGGAGACCCTGCAACAGACTGCTGGCAAAAGGAGCTTGAAAAATCTGTATCCCTGAAACCCTGTGCAAAGCAATGACAAGAGCAAGGCATTTGGTGAATACCCTTGGGGCAGTAGAAAGGCCAAAGGCAAAGAACAGAACTGAAAATGCAAGGAAGAGACAGAGAAATGTAAATATTTCCTGAACAGAGGGTGAATGGGGATGTAAAGGTATGTCTCCTTGAGGTCTACAAAAAACAAAAAGGCCTGGGGATGAAGAAGAGGGAACAAGGAGTAAAACTCCTTTCTCACCTGGGCAGGAGGAACGAGCTGAATGGTGTCCTGGTCCAAAAGGAATAGCAGAAAATCAGGAAAATAAGGAAACTGAGGAAGCTGTTCCAGAGGACCTTAAGGAATGCCTGAAAAGGGGGAAGGGATTTTCAAACCATGAAATACCCATGAGGAATAACAGACAGCACCCAGGTGTCTGAGCTGAGGTGATCTAATGACAATTTGGAAAAGTCAGAGAAAGATGGAGAGATAAGGGGACCTCCTGACAGAAGGGGAAGGATGGCCAAATGCCAAATGGAGATTTGCTTGTCCTGAAAGGAAGGCTTTGAGAGTCTGAGTGGATTTAGCAGGAGGAACGTGCTTAGAACCATTCTTACCATTAAGAGGAGGGTGAGTCTGCCTACTAACAAAAGCAGACACGAGTAATTTTTCTAATATTTGGGGATGGGGAGAAAAATTATTCCTGCAAGGCCCTACCCCTACATTGGAGGGACTTAAATTAGGCCAGCAGCAGCTGTCCCAAAAAGATTTTTGTTATCCAGAGGAACATCCAAAAGGTTGACTTTAACATCTTCAGCTTAAACCTGAAGACATAGCCCAGAATAATGCCTCATCTCATAGCCAAAGGCAGCATCCCTGGAAGAGGCAGCAGCTGTATCATAGCTGCATTGTAGAGCAATAGGCAACCTGTAGAAGTAGACCCAAGCAGGGAAAGAGTAGAAGCCTTTCCATCAGAACTAGGAAGGCCAGACACAACCTTAGTTACCTAAGAAAGAAGAGGCAAAACATACCTGATCATGTGGGTCTGGTAATTAATTACCCTAAAAGACAAGGTGGCAGCAGGATATACTTTCTTAACTAATCTTTCCATGGCTTGACTGTCCTTAACTGAAGGAAGGAGCCTAGTAGACGCAACAGCTTAGAGGATTTATCAGAGGAAATATACTACTAAAGGATCAGCAGAAGGGCATTTATACAAGAGTTTATCATCCACAGGAACCTTGTAGAACCTGTCAGGTTTCTTGGGGGCAGGAGGTACAGAAGGAGCAGTAAAGCTGTCCAAAAGGGCTGCCATAACAGGAGGGAGAGCAGATGGCTTGCTAAACTTCATTTGTAGAGACTCCTAATACCATTTTGAATGTCAAGAGGTCTGGGAGGAATGCCACTTAAAATACTCCGCAAAAGATAACTCTTCTAAGGGGTATTCTGGGCTCAAAGAATCCTCTCTCTCTGAACCATAACCTACAGGGAAAGAAATTTGTGAAAAGTAAATAAGGGATCCCTCCCCAGAATTGAAGTCCTCGGCCAAGAAATACAATTCCCTAGGCCTCTTAACAGGGGTGGAAGACCAGAGAGGACAGACACCCCTTGAATAAGTTTCAGGGCCATTAAAGCACAGAAGAGACCTCAAAAGTAAAATCCTGCCACTCAAGCTTGGGATCTTCAGCAACAGAGAAAGATGTACAGTTTTCTGCTTTTTCTTAAGTGGGACATCTGTCTTAAGTGCCCTAGGTGGCTCAGTAATGGAAGTAGGCATCTCCTCCCTCACTAAAATCTGAGGAACCCCCCCCTCGACCCTTTGGATATAATCAGTATAGTTTCCCCTTCAAAGGATGTGAGAGAGTTTGGATCCATGCTGGCCTCCATTGGGGTTGACGCACAGGAATCAGAGGCAAGCACTGGACAGTCTTCAAGGGTTTCACTAGGTTCTAGAGAAATGTCCAGGGGAAGTTGGATAGCAACTGGATCAGGCTTGATATTTTTGGTCACATTCTTAGCAGATGGCTGGCCCTTGAGATAGAAGGATTCCGCCATAGCACCCTCAACCAACACCTTAGGTAATTGGTTCTCAAGATATATGGATAAGGAGGATAAATAACTATGGAGGGTCTTGCGCACAAAAGCTTGACAGAGAGCACTGCGTATGGTCATGGGAAGCACCCAGGGGAAAAAAGACAGTGGTCGCGACAGTCTTTATGGAGAATCTGTCTCTCCCACACTGACATTTTCCCTTCCTGGATGACATGAACACAAACATCAGACCAAAATGAAAAAAGCAGAGAAGAAACCATAATGGGGCACTTATCTGAAAGTGGCTTAGTAACCATCACAGCAGAAGGGCATGCAGAGTGACATTTCATAATGGCATTTGAACTGGCAACAGAGTATCTGCATCCGCACATCATCTTTATGCCCTATGCCTTAGGCAGGGAGCATAAGTGTGACATACGACACCTATAAGGCCCAAAGGCTTTGGTATTCTGACTGGATGTTGAGCTATTCTTGGCAAGAAATCCTTTATGTAAAGAATACTGCAACAGTAATATGGAAGGACATCCTAGTTTCTTCTTTCAATTTTCAAAATTTCCCTTTCTGCTGCATGCGTATGCTTTAATAACACACTGCTATGCAAGATGGATAATGACCCCCCCCCCATGAGATGTCAAAATGTTTCTATATATTCGGAATATGATTAACCATTATAACTCTATTGCAGACGAGCAATAATGTTCAAGTAACTGATTGCTCACATTAATGCCTTACAGCAGCGCAAGCACTTTTGAGCTTCATTGTTTGTTCTCTGAACACATTTGACAATTAAATATCTACATTCATGTATTTTTGCATAAAACACTCATTTGCATTTCTTCTGCAAATTTACTACTGCATTCAGAAAATTATAATCAGTTATATTAGTGCCTCAAATCCACCAACAGTTAGAATACAATACCTCTGTACAGACTCAGGCAGGCAGGTATTCTAAATACACCAGTTAAGTACCACTTTACAGCTCCGACACTAGAACAAGTTCCAGACTCCTACCAGTGCTAAAGTCAGATGTCTAATACAGCACTTATTGTTTTTCTTGTTCCATTCCTTCTCCACTTCAGTCATTTCAGGGCACTCATTATTACCTTCGTTCCTCCTCCAAATATTCTTCACTCTCACTCAGTCTGATGTTGAAGGGAAGCCTTGCAAAACATCCATCACAACTGAGCAGAGGTGAACATTTGCATCTCTTTAGGGTAAATGGCCTTACTTGCCACTGGGAACAATAAAGAAATCTGTCACCGGACACTACAAGGGTGCCTCACTGAGGACCGGAGAACTGAATACTAGCTTAACGGAAGCGTCATCGGTAGGTTTGGACCTGTGCCTGTCACTGTCTTTATCCTTACTTTTTTGGAAGACCTGCTGTGTGATGGCTTACCGAAACCATATAGAAATTCGAGGACTGGAAACAAAAATATCCCGCTACAATAAGGGCCCGATGATGTATAGTTCTGGAGTTGAACAAAGCACAAAAGCGACAGCAGGGGACGCCGTGGTCTGGGCCTAAGTAAGTGACGCAGTAAGAATGAAAGTCTTGGCGTGGTATTTGCTTTCCACAGGCGAGACAATTGTTAACTCTTTCTCACATCGGTAAGTGCAAGAAAAAAGGATCCCCAACGGGGTACTTCGCTTTAGAAGCCTTCAGCTTCAATTCGGAAGATGAAACTCAGGTAGTGGCTGATGGGCTCTCTTGTGAACTGCTTCTGCTTTGGGTTCCGTGGCAAGAAAGACTGATGTAATGGCATCGGCTGCCTTACTTTATACTACTGACAACTTGACATCAGTCATGAAGCGACAGTAACCGATGCAGAAATACTAAGCCTCTGGTATTCGGCCCGGCCGAGGACTACCCTGGCAGGGATAATCCAAATGAGATGACTGCAAGAGTGAAACACGAAGTACATCTGTACCAATATTACTCAGATTATCATAAACTGTCACTGGTGATTGTCAGTATGCTTTTGCTTTTCCCAACAACCTCTTACAGAAAACTATATACTATGCCACTTTGTTTTTCAGTAATTCAAGACAGTCAGAACTTTCATCTCCTCCCAACACTCCACTTACTCTCAGAGTGTACCCCCTTGTCTTGCATTCCAAATTAACTAGCTTTTGTTCAATATAAACAATTAGGTTTCTTAACTCTGCTGTCTAATGTCTCATGTCTGCCACTTGCTGCTTTAAAGGTAGCATAGCAACATACCACTCCTTCAAACATTCAGTGGAATTAAGAGGATTCAAGCTACTTTACATGCAAATTAAGCAGCCTGACCACTACTATCATTCACTGCCTTACTGCTTCCACTTTCCCATATCTCTCCGACTTCCAGGGCTTTACCACTTGTCTACAAGTGTCATCATTAACAGAAGGTGCATCAGCAGCCAACTGCCCGTGAACATTTTCTGGGTCCTAATACATTCCTCCTTTGATCTTCTAAAATATAAAGGCATCTACAAGATTCAGCCATCCTCAACCTCTTTTTCCCATTTTGCTCTTGGGGTTGGGGTGTCACTTCAACAGTGACAATCATCTCGACTCAAGGTTTTCACCACCAGGTGGCTTGCCCTGCCTTGGTAGTTCATGTGTACTACTCACTCGCACACACACTCTCACCTACGACCAATTTAGTGTGTGCAATTCACCCACTGCATGTCTTTGGAATGTGGGAGGAAACTGGAGCACATGTAAGATTGTAAAACAAAAATTACACTGCAACTTGGCTTTAACTTTAAAATAAAACTCTACAATGCAGCTGAAAAGTGCACAACCTCTTGAAACACAGAAAAACTCCCGATACCCACCTAGTCCTGTAAATGATAGCTGACCTTTCTCTACACTACAGAAACAATAGCTGTGGATTTGGAAGTACACAGTCATGCTACAACTAGTTTCTACAATCAATTTCAGCCTTTAAGTATAGATTTGTTTCCCATCCTTCCCCCAGCTTTTTTCTCCATCCATTTGTTAACTAGGTAAACCCACCAGGAACAAACTCCCTCTTTTCAGGAGGTGACCTGGGCACAATGTGTGGTTACGTAACTTGATCAGAATCATACAGATGGCAAATTGAAGTGGTGGGAATCAAATCAAGGACTACATAATGAAGTCTGTTAACAGCTCAGAGCCTTAATCTCCTGCAACAGGCTTCCCTTACTGTTTTGCTCAACCATAGTTCAATTTTTATGTATTCAGATGTAAATGTTTCACAAACGCATGGATACTACTTCAAGGGTAAAACGGATAATGATATCCGCACTTGACAATCAGCAAGTTGTTTTATGACAGAATAAATGTCATAAGAAATTCCCTTACAGTAATTTCCTTCTGCTGTGTTACTGAGCTAAAGCAGTCCGATGGGAAAAGCATCTTTTCGAAGAGATGGAAGGCTCTCTGATGCCCTGTGCTCCCAGGAAAGCACTGCTGCGCAAGTCCTATGATGTTCCTAGAACAAATTGCCTTACTGGCATTTAGGTATTAGCTCCTTGCTTCCATCATCTCACAGTCCACCAAAGCTCAGAGCTCCTTCCCATTGCCTGTCTCTGTGTGACAGACCAACCACCTGACAATACAGGGACTGCCTTACAGACAGGACCTTTCAAGTTTCCCAGGGTCCAACATGAAGAGAAGATTAAAACACAAGCTTTGTGAACACTTACTATTCCCAAACCAAAAACAAATACCCAAACAAAACAAAAACGGCCATAGGGTAGCAGTCAATGGCAACTCGAAACACCAAACTATGTACATCCAAAAAGGGGGATGGTGGGTGGGTACTGCCGATTAAGGCAGTATGTCCTACAGACATTTACGGTTACAAGTAAGGACTTGAGCAACTGCACTACAGTCAACAAACACACATCCTTGCTGGCATTTGGGTAGATTCCCAAAGCTTATCCAACCTGGGAGAAGGATAAGGGTTCAAAAGCCCCAGGAGAATGTTCCTAGTAAAGCCTGCTCTGAATTTTGAAAAGGCATCCAGCTTGCAGTGATTCTTAAAAGGTATGGACAGAGGACCAAGTTGTTCCCTGTAGAAGGCCCTGGTGGATTTGCCTTTATCTTGTCTGGATTCATTATGCCATAGTGGATGTAATCAAACACAATATCAGAGGACAACCAATGTGCAATGGTTTGCTTAGAGACAGCTTGACCATTCTCTGCCCTGTGTAAGAAATGAAGAGCCTTAAAACATTCCTGAAGGGTTTTGTTATATCAAGGTGGTACCTGAGCTGCTATTGCGCATCCAAGGAATGCAGTATCCTCTCCCCTTTATCATTAGTAGATTTATAGATTGATTCATGTTGTATTCGTCTGAAAATTCACTCTCAAAGAGGGGTTAGAGCGTAACACAGCCCTTTCCTTATAAAAAATAAGGTAAGGCCGTCTTTACCATGTGAGCTTCTAGCTCAGACCCACTGTGCAGATGTCAGAACAATAAGTAAAACAGTTTTACACATTATGAGCATCAAATCAGCCTGAGGGGCAGGTTCAAAAGGTGATAATGTCAGTTTTTCTAAAACGAAGTTGAGACCACTGACAAGGAATTTGCTTGCAAGGAGGTCTCATACGCAATATTCTTTTCATGAACTGTTCTACCAAAAGATAAGAAGAAAGAGGGGGATCCAAAGGCAGACAAGCAGAGATGGCTACTAAATGCACTTTAATGGACATACACAATAAGCCATCCTGAAGTATTCCACACCAATATTTCAAGACCAGAAGGATGTTAACCTCAAGGGACCCTCTGTTACCATTTAGGCACCACTAAGAAAACCTCAACCATTTGTAAACATAAGATTTTCCAGCAACAGGTTTTCTGGCCTCCTTTAATACTTGCTGCACATCCTCATTAAACAAGTACCTACATGTAGTCAAGATTGAATCATCCAGGCTGTAAGTTGCAGTTGCTCCAGGCTGGGGTGTACCAGTCATCTCTGAGACTGTGTGAGCAAATCCAGAGTGGGAAAGTGTGTGATAATTGCCCATGGCCAATACCTTTAGAAAGGTGAACCAAGATTGCCTGAGCCAATTGGGGGGGGGGGGGGTGTAGTACAATGATCTTTCACATTTCTTTCTGAAACTTCAGAAGCATCTTGTGAATCAGTGAACAGGGCGGAAACACATACAGGCACATTCTTGTCCAAGGGAACAAGAATGCTTCTGTCCTCCAAGCATGAGTGCAAAGATGTCTGGAACAGAATTTATCCAGCTGTTGAGGCAAATAGTTCTATTTAAGGTGTTCCCCTCATCTGGACTAGATTCTGTATCACCAATGGCTTGAGCTGCCACTGGGTCAGCCCAGGATTTGCTTAGTCTATCTGCCACAACATTTTGCTCTGATGGAATGTATGCCTGAAGAGTCAGAAAATGCTGTAAAGCTAGCTGCCAGGCTATTACTGCCAACTGGCATACAGGGTAAGACACTATCTCACTGTTTGTTGAAGTACCATATCACTGTGGTGTTATCCATAACACACAACCACAGGAAAAGGACCAGGACTCCATTGGTGGTGAAAGACATTTAAGGTGTGGAACACCATCAAAATTTCTTTGATACTGATGTGCTTCTGAGCAAACTTGGGCTTCCAAGTGGGCTGCCATTGCAATCACTGACACAGCTCCCCAAGCAAAGTCAAATGTATCGGTCCTTGATAGACTGTGTCAGAACAGGAGCAATGAAGGGAAGTCCTAGACTGATACCAAACTGTGATCTCCACCATGTAACTCTCATCTGATGAAGTCCAGCACCAGCAACTGGGCTTTCAGGAAATGTACGTGCTGGGTCCAACAATTCTATACATACCACTACATCTTTTTCATGTGGAAACAGGCCAGTGATATCATGAGAATCATGGACACCATCAGTCCTAGAATTTTTAGAAATCTTCTTGCCGAGGTGACATTCCTCCTGGAGAATTCCTGAACCATTGTATGGCAGGACAAAACCCTGTCCTCATCAAGACAGACCATTCTTTGTCAGTTAAGCACACCAGGAAGACAATCTGAGGGTGTCAGGCATGACTTCTGAAGGTTCGAGTTGAAGCCTAGCTAGGAGAGTAAGGTTCAGACCTTCTATAGTGATTCCAAACACCTGGATACAGATGCTGCACAGATCAGCGAAGATCTCCAAGTTGTGAAAAATGTGAATGGCAAGAGTCTGACAGTGAGCCACTACTGCAGCAAGGTATTTTGTAAACACTCAAAGAGCAGTGGATAGCCCAAGGGGTAATGCAGAGAGCTGATATCGGAGATTTCTTGTCTGGTTCTCACCATCTCCTAAAGAGATAAGCAATGGGATTATGATGAGCATTCTTCAACTACAGGGTCACCATGAAGCAGTGGTCTGTCAGAACAGAAAGCACTAAGGGACCTTGATAAAAACATCAGAAAGGATAGGTACAATATCATTCTCCCAACAACTGTTAATGGAGACAAGGAAAAGTCTGGACTAGAAACCTTTCATTCTCTATGAATGAGGGATCAGCTCTATGATCCTAGAGCCCAGGGAGGGAATAACGAAGTCTGGTCCAGTGGGTGAGAGAACGCCCCTGAACAGAGGTGGATGTTCCTTCCACTGCCACCTGTAACGTCTGTCCATGAAGATGAACACAGGCTGCCTTCATGAGCTCTCACTTTCAAGACAGGGCACCCAGAGGAGAACCTGAGCAAGAAGAGTGCCAGACCATGGCACAGTCATAACTTTTAGGAAAGAAACCCCCCTTGTTAGCTTTGGCACAGTTCTTGTTCTGCCATTTCGTTTTGGTGCCTTGGTTTTTGTTTGGCTGGGATTTCTGCTTGTTAGGCCACCAAAACTTTCCACCTTATTGGAGGGAAACTTAGGAATCTAGAACATTTTAAACACTCATTGCATCACTATCTGTCATCCCAGTGTTTTAGGAACAGATTAGCTGCTGTACCAAACACATAATCAAAATCAAACAGAGCATTCAAAACCTCATTTTTTAATTAATCAGGAAAGTTTTAGCTGTGCAATGAAACATACCTCCTTGCCACCACTGATGTAACTGCATTTCTAGAAACAGTATCACTATTCCCCCCAGCACTCTTTAAAAGCATGTTTAGATACTTTAAAAACATTGGAAATTCTCTCTTTTGCATGGTCTTTCTGCTCAGCAGGTAATGATAAAGCAAACTCATCTAAACTACATATACACCGCAACACAAACTTCCACATAAAACACTCATTGGTAGTTTAAAAGCTACTACTCTGGACTGTGCCAGCCCCCTCCCTGAGTTTCTTGCCACTTAGTTTATCTTGAGGGTCTGGGTTTGAGGAAGATGTGATCTATTGACAGACGAAGGTCGCTGGGGACACAGAAGAAGGGCCTACAGACACGGGGGGGGCTTGGAGGCCAGACATGGCAGAGCACACCCCGCATTTCTTAAACACTTTTTTTAGGCAGTCACTCAGAAGAGAGAACTGCAAGCTTCTTAAAGCATCCTCCAATGCTAGGATCAAGGGAGGGAAGGCTGCCACTTCTGGGGCTTCATCCTCAGAAAGATCTGATCTCAGAGGCAGCTGATGATCACTCCCAAATGAATAAATCTCTTCATCGAGCCAGCAAATTTGGGAAAAGGAAAACGTCTGCCTGGGTTTTTGAACTGGTTTGCCCTGAGAGGAAACAGACTGGTCAGACTTTGACCCTTCCAAAACCTCAGATTCAGGATCCTTGGGTTGTTGAACAGTGGCTGGGAGCAGTGTTGTTACTCATAACCCATATATGCAGTCTGTAACCAATGGCCTGAACAATGGATCTAGCCATAGCCACCAGCTCAGGTGAAAACAGAGACCATTGCCTGCAAAGTAGTGGGTCTTTCCTCTCCTTTTTGCATGCACTACACTAGCTGGAGAATCTCAGGGGAAGACTGTCAACACTGGCAACATGTTGAGTACCCCCGACTTCTCCTACACCTAGAGAGTTTGGCTCGCCCATACCTGAATCAGGCAAAGGTACAGCCCCAGAAGTGGTGTCTGATCCTCACATCATGCACAGTTGTGGCACTCGTCAGTTTTAGCCTCCAGATCCCCTGGTGTGGTGGGAGTAGTCTGAGAGCATGTCCAAGGCTACTGTGGAGTCACAAGCCATAGGCTGGGGCATATTTCTTTAGGTGCCCTAGTGGTAGAGTCCATAAAAAGTCAGGGGACAAAAAAAACTAGGCAGAGCAATACCAATAACTGCTGCAAAATCAGCCCAGCAAAAAATGTCCAAATCCCACTATTCTCCCTCTAAACAGTAATGTTTATTTATTTATTTATTTAATTTTATTTTACATGTGTTTATTGGGACTGTCCAACTGGATACATGTCCATTTTCAGCGGTGGCCCGGGGAGAAAAGCTCCACATAGACAAACATATAGATTACACAGAAATTAGGAAACAATTATAAAAACAAAGTGATCATATACAATGGCTAAGTAGTGCTCCCTAGCAGGGACTCACAATTCTCATGGACAGACACAATTAAAAGTAAGAGACATCAGATTGGAAGCAGAGCTTGGTGACATAGTTACATGTTATCATAATTACATATTATGCTTTCAGTTTGTAACTTAATCAAGGCTGGTACATGGGCATAGCCAATTCACTTTGAGATGCTGTTTGAGGGTTTTTTTGAAGAGACTTTTGGAAGACTGTAGGGTTATATAGTTTGGCAACGAATTCCAGGTTTTGCCAACAAAGTTGGCAAAAGTACAGTTTTGTACCTACCATAAATGTAGATGTTCGAGTGCTAATACAGCTGCAGTAATCACAGATAGGTTTTCTGCCGTCGGTCCTCGGTCGGCCGAATTCCAAAGTCTAGGTCCGGCGTCGGTTGCTGTCACTTTCTTTCCTGACGTCAGTGAGGCAGGGTTATATAAGACACAGCCGACGCCATTTTCTTCAGTCTTTCTTGCCCCAGATGTCAGGTGCCCCCAGTAGGAAGGCAATACATAAATTATATTTATATACATGCAATGCAATATAATCAAAAATCAGTAGTTGCAAGCAAATATACCATAGAAGGATAACCCAATCAGGTTGTATGAGGATGGGTTAGGCCCTAGGCCTTTACCAAGAGGGGAAGGAGGGAGGCAAAACTGTACTGCAGCTGTATTAGCATTCGAACATCTACATTTATGGTAGGTACAAAACTGTACTATGTTCATCTTGCATACAGCTGCAGTATTCACAGATGGGTAGAATCCCAAAGGTACGCACAGGGTGGTAGGCACTAGGTGGAACTGGGATGAGCCAGAATGCCCTGCAACACAGCAGTGGCAAAGCCTGCTCTAGTTTTGGAATATAAAGGCAGGTGGTAATGTTTTGTGAAGGTATGCACAGAACTCCAAGTGGCTGCCTCCAAAATATCTTTGCTAGGAACTCCTCTGAGGAAGGCTGTAGAGGTAGCTGTGACCCTGGTGGAGTGGGATCTGATGCCTGTAGGGACAGATTTTCCATGATAGGAGTAACAAAACCGTATGCAGTGGCCTATCCATTTTGAAATTGTCTGTTTGGTAACTGGCTTCCCTAGAGCTCCTACAGCATAGGACACAAAAAGTTGTTCTGATTTCCTGAAAGGCTTTGTTCTGTCCAAATAATAACGTAGCTAACTATGGATGTCTAAGGAGTGTAGCAGCCTTTCCCCTTTGTTTTGAGGATTGGGGTAAAAGGTAGGTAAGTGTATGGCTTAATTTAAAGCTACCCTGGACACCACTTTAGGCATAAATGACGGGTTGGTTCGAAGGGAAACCCTGTCCTGATGGAAGATGAGAAAGGGCTGCACAGCCATGAGGGCTTGTAGTTCCGAAACCCTACGAGCTGAGGTAATGGCCAGAAGGAAAGCTGTTTTCCAGGACAAATATTGCAAATCTGTTGAGGCAGCTGGTTCAAAGGGAGGCAATGTAAATTTTTCTAGAATGTAATTAAGATCCCATGCTGGCACTGGTTGTTTCCTTGGTGGTCTTATATTCTTAGCCCCTCTGAGGAACTGTCTTAAGAGTGGGTGAGAGAATACAGGTGGATCCGTGTTGAATTCTGCAGAAATGGCTGAGGCATGGAGTTTTATGGAGGAAAATGAAAGTCCACTTTTCAGCAGCTCAGCTAGATACTGTAATACCTGAGGCAAATTCAGTTTTCTAGGGTCCTGGCCTTTTTTCTCATTCCAAGAGCAAAACTGTTTCCATTATGTGGAGTAATCCTTTCTAGTAGATGGCCTTCTGGCCTCCAAAATTACATCCTGCACCTCTTTGGGGAGTAGGGTCTGTTGTGGTGTTAAGGAATTTTCCATGCAGCGAGATTGAGTGTTTTCAGCTGACTGTGAAGCATTTTGTAGCTGTGCTGAGTCAGCAGAAGAGGCATTAGAGGTAGGGGCCAGGGAGGAGCATGTGTTAGGCTCCTCAGGAGTGGGTACCAGTGTTGTCTTGGCCAGTCTGGAGCGATCAGTATCATCTTCGGTCTGTCTGCTCTTGCTTTCAAGAGCACCTTGGGCAGAAGAGGCAGAGGTGGGAAAGCGTAAACTGTCCATGCTGTCCAACTGAATGAAAGGGCGTCCACTCTCCAGGCCTTTGGATGAAAGGTCCTTGAACAAAACCTTTCCAATTGATGATTCCTGTGGGAGGCGAAGAGATCTATGTCTGGCCTCCCCCACGCTTGGATTATCTTTGTAAACACTTGCAGATGCAACTTCCATTCGTGTGGATCTGTCATATTTCTGCTTAGATTGTCTGCCAGCGTGTTTTCCAAGCCTGGCAAGTACTGTGCTTGAAGTTCGATTTGCCATTCCTGAGCCAAGTTCCAAAGTGTCATGGCTAGTCTGCACAGGGGGTATGAATGTGTTCCTCCTTGTTTGTTTATGTACCACATTACTGTGGTGTTGTCTGTTCTTATCAATAATTGTCCTGGATGCAGGAGGTCCTTGAAAGCTGTAATTGCATTTATTACTGCTAGCATTTCTTTTTGATTGATGTGAAGGTGCTTTTCCTTTTGGGACCATTTGCCCTGAATGCACCTGTCTGTCATGTGCGTCCCCCAGGCGTAATCGGAGGCGTCTGTTGTGATGACTTGATTTGCTTGAGGCTTGCAGAATGGGAAACCTGTGTTTGTTTGACATGCTTGGGCCCACCATAGAAATTCCTTTTGCAAACATGGAATTATTGGTATTATTGTTTCCAAACTGTGGCTGTGTTGAGACCATAGGTTTTTTAGGTACCATTGAAGTTTCCTCATATGCAACTTTGCACATGGGATTAAAAGAATGCAAGATGCCATGAAGCCCAGAGCCTGCAGGATTTTCCTTGCAGTAAGCCTGGTACAATTTGCTAGTATTTTGAAGTACTGAGTTAGTTGCCCCTGTTTTTCTGGCGTAAGATAAGCCATTTGGGTGTTTGTGTCCAAGTTGGCACCCAGGAAAGTTATTTTCTGAGATGGTGTTAGCCTGGATTTCTCTTTGTTGATTGTGTATCCCAGAGAATTCAGTAACCGTGTTGCATAAGCCAGATGTTCCAGAAGTATGTGCTTGCTGTCCGCTTGGATCAGGCAGTCGTCCAAATAAGGGTAAATTTGTATCCCTTGAAGTCTGCAGTAGGCAATTACTGATGCCAGGCATTTCGTGAATACTCTGGGTGCAGTAGATAAGCCAAAGGGCAATGCAGAGAATTGATAGTGGATTGAACCTGCAAGAAATCTGAGGTATCTTCTGCAGCTTTGTCTGATTGGGACATGCATGTATGCCTCCTTGAGGTCCAATGTTACCAGCCAAAACTCCTTGCCCAGCATGGGAAGAAGCTGCTGTAATGTGAGCATCTTGAATTTTGGTACGAGTAAGAATGTGTTTAGGATGGATAAGTCCAAAATGGGTCTCCAGTCGGTTCCTTTCCTTGGTACCAGAAATAGCCTGGAATAAAAACCTTGACCTTGTTCGTGAGTAGGTACCTCTTGAATAGCTTTCATGTCTATGAGCTTTGAAATTTGTAGTTGTGCCTCTGCCCTTTGATTGTGTGGCAGGTTTGGCATGCCTCTCATTTTTGGGAGAGTGTGAAAATGAAATCTGTAGCCTCTGCTTATAACGTCCAGAATCCATTTGTCTGTTGTGACAATATGCCAATTTCTTGTAAATAATGCCAGCTTTCCTCCCAAGGGTGCTGCCAGCTGAGACTTGCTTGGCATAGAAAGGAGGAAGTCATTGGGTTTGTTTCCTGTATTGTTGTGCACTGTCTTCGCCACCTCTTGGTGCTGGAGTTTGCCATTGTCTGCCTCTATATGATCCTTGTGATTGCCCTCTGCCCCTTGTGCGCCTGTATCTACCTCTTTGGGGCTTGTCCGTGGCTGGAAAGGACCAGTTTTTAGATGGCCAATTTCTGCTAAAACGTGGTGGTTGAACCTGTAGAAAAGCTTTGACAGTTTGCATAGATTTGGCTTTTTCTTCCATTTTCTGTAGTATCTCCTCAGCATTAGTACCAAATAGCACATCCTTTTGTAAAGGAGCATCTAGTAGTTTAGCTTTCACATGATCAGGCAAGATTTGTTCCCTAAGCCATGCATGTCTACGAATGACTGAACCTGTAACAGCAGCTCTACTTGAGGCCTCTAGGGCATCATAGCCACATTGTAAGGTGTGTTTACCCACTTGTTCTGCACTATGCATCATATCCTGCAACTCCTTCAAATCTGGTTGTTCAGGTTGAGACATTTTATTTCTTAATTGTGATAACAGAAACTGCTGATATTTAAGCATATGAAACTGACAATTTAAGGCCCTCATGGCTAGGGTGGCGAGGTATATACCTTTTTCCCCACCTTTCTAAGGATCTTGACTCTCTTTCGGAAGGTAGTGGATTCTTAGCAGTAGAGGCCTTCATTCCCTTGGGGCCTTGAGAAATTGTTTCAGGGTCAGCATTATGGCTTTTGTAAAGAAATTGGTGAGAGTTAGGAACTCTGTAGTACCTATCAGGCTTGACTGGGGCAGGAGGCAGGGAATCCGGATTAAGGCAAGCCTCCGAATAAACATCATCAAGTACGTCCAAGACAGAAGGTATCGCCAGAGGTCTGTGTTGAGGTAACAAAAGAAATTCCCCAAGTCTTTTCTTGGAATCAGAAAAGTCTTGGCCTTCCCAATGGAAGTGTTCCCTCAAGGTGTGCAAGGTTTCCCCAAAAGAAAAATCCTCAGGAGGAGATACAGAAGGAATGGACTGCTCTGCATCAGAATCTTCAAAAGGGGAGTAAGAGTGTTCCTCTACATCAGAATGTTCTGAAAAAATGGAGCCCTGATCAGAAGAGGGAGAATCTTCCTCCACTCTGGGTCTCTTGTCTGGAGGGGGTTGGGAACCCCTGATAAGAGTAATTAAATCCTCAGCCATTTTAAGCATCTGCTTTTTAGGCATGGGGCCTGGTGATGGGCCCTGTGCACCAGGCCTCTTGGGATGCCTGGCTGATTTGGACTTAGTAAAGGCCTTAATGGAAAAGGAAGATGAGGGTCTAAAGACACCATGGGTGGAAGTGGACCTGTCCACATTAGGAGGCTCAACACTCACAGTGGCTTCGGTGGTTGTAGTCTGGGTATGGGCCGAGGTACCAGCGGTCTTGGTTACAGAAGACACCGCCAAAGAAGTGTCATCGGTAGTCAGGGACTGCATAGGTGTCTCGCTGAGAACCGGACCACGTGTAGCCGGTTTTGGCGTGGTGTCGGTGGGGACCGCGGACCTCGCGTGTCGGTCCTTGTCCTTGCGTTTTTTGGACAAAACGGTAGTCGGAGTCTCCAACGACATTTTATAATCAAAGGCTTTACCAAAAAAGTGTTGGGCGAACTCCGCCCGACGCTTAATAGTGCGTTTATTGAAAGTAGCGCAAAAGTGACAGCCCGAGACGTCGTGGTCTGGGCCTAAACAAGGTATGCAGAGGGAATGGAAATCCTTATGCGGTATTTGCTTCCCACAAGAAATACAATTGTTAACTTTTTCTGATATCAGTCTGAGGCAAGAAAAGTTTCCCCAACGGGGTACTTAGCTTTAATGAAGACTTCGGTTTCCAATTTTTCGTAAATTCAGGAGCTGGCCGACCGGCACTTGCGAACTGCTTCTGCTTCGGGCACCGAACGGCAAAAAAGACTGAAGAAAATGGTGTCGGCTGTGTCTTATATACCCCTGCCTCACTGACGTCAGGAAAGAAAGCGACAGCAACCGACGCCGGACCTAGACTTTGGAATTCAGCCGACTGAGGACCCGCCTGACGGCAGAAAACCCATCTGTGATTACTGCAGCTCTATGCACGATGAACATCAGGGATTCACCAGCAGAGTTATTAGCTTTGTGGGTTTGGACCAGTACTTTATCAGCTGACTGTAGGGATCTCAGGTTGCTATATGGCTTAATATTTTTAAGTGAGGAGGTATCCTCAGGGTGGTACAAAATTTTCTGCGCTATTAAGAGTTGATTGAATTAAGCTGGGCAGTTCTACCCACTCTAGTTGTTTATGGTTCTGGCAGTGGTGGGTTCTATAGGTGGAGCCAGTGGCAAATCTGGCAATATGATTGTAGCTATGGGACAGCTTACCTAGTTCGGATTTGTTGAGGTATGAGAGTACAGGCGAGGCATATAAAAGAGTAGACAGTAGGTGTGATCGGGCGATTGCAGTCCTAGCCAGTGGGGTTAAAAATGTCTTGTTTCTATACAGTGATCCAAGCTTTTATTGATGGTTGGTATGGTTTTGTTGACCTGTAGGTCAAATTTGAGATTAGTGTCTATGATAACCCTTAGCAGTTTGGTGTGATGATCTGGGGAAATAGTGGTACCATTGTTAGATGTGACAGAGACTGAAAGTGTGGTAGATCTACTAGTGGGGGAGAAGAGTAGAAGTTTAGTTTTATTGGGGTTCAGTAGTAGGCATTGGTTGGTGAGCCACTTCTCGATAGTGTTAAATGTACTTTGGGTTAAGGTTTGCAGTTTGGATGGGGAGGTGGCTGAGCAGATCAGAGTGGAATCATCTGCATATTGAACGCACGTAGCTTTAGGGATAGCAGTGTGAAGGTTGTTGATAAAAATAGAGAAGAGTAGTGGACCTAGTATGGACCCTTGAGAGACACCAGGTGTGAGAGATAGCTGGATAGAGAGTTTGCCCTGCCATAATACCACCTGTTGTCTACCAGTCAGGTAGGACTGGAACCACTGGATAACGGGCTTGTTAAGGGAAACAGATTTTAGTGAAAGAATGAGAAGTTCATAGCTGACCATGTCAAAGGCTTTTGATAGATCAAGAAAGAGGGCGGAGGTTAGCCTATTGTCATTCCTGTTTTGGTTTATGGCAGTAGTAAAGGAGAGGAGGGCTGAGGTGGTGCTGTGGTATGGCCTGAAACCATGCTGAGAGTTGAATAGCAAGTTATTCCGTGTAAGGTATTGCATTAGTTGCTTGTACACATTTCTCCATTATTTTGGTTAGTGGGGAAAGAATGGCAATGGGTCTATAGCTGGATATGTCTGTAGAGCTACCACCTTTATGGAGTGGGATGACATGAGATATTTTCCAGAGGGAGGGGATAGCATTTTCGGATAAGGTTCTGTTGATAAGGATAGATATGGGATATGCAATGGCATCTGCAGCTATCTGTAGGTACTCTGCAGGGAGGAGGTCAGCAGCAAAGGTGGTAGGTTTTAGTTTTTTTTTTAGAAGTGTTTTGATAAAACTAGTGGATATTGGTTGGAAGCTAAATTCGGGGTGATTATTGAGCAGATTAGGCATGTGGTTTAAGTTAGAGGGGATTAGTTGACTTGCTAGGGATCGGATTGTTTCAGTGAAAAAGTTATTAAAGGTGTTAGCTATGGTCTCTGGGGAAATATGAGTGTGGTTAGCCGGGGTTGGGGTGGTGGAATGACCTGGACAAAATAGTTGATTTAAGCCTGCCCAGAACTTTTGAGGGTTGTTGTGGTGTTTTTGTAGGAGATTTTGGTAGAAGCTTTTTTTATCCAGTAAAATTGATTTTTTGTATCATTCCTGAGTTGACGATATTTTAGAAGGTCAAGTGGGGCTTAATTGTTCTCCAGCTGGCAAAGGCTCTGTTTCTAGTTTTGATTTTAGCTTTGGTATCTTTTGTGAGCCATGGTGCTGTATTTGATCTACTTTTTATTGTACGTGCTGGAGCATAGGAATCGAGGATACTTAGGAATTTAGTGTTAAAGTGATCTATACCCTCCTCTAATGTTAGATTTTTTAGCTTTGACCAGTCAAACTGCTTTTAATTTGTTTTGTAATATAGCAGCATCAAAGTTTTCCTGTTTCTAACTGTTTTATATTTGGGCAGGTGAGGGTTTCCTGCCTTATGTTTTATGATATAGGTTAGATAATGGTCGCTGAGGTCATCAGGGAGAGTACCAACTGTGTACAGTTGGGGTTGGTTATTAACTAGGATCCAGTCTAGGATTACTTTCCCTGTTGTGTGGTTTGTTTATCCTAGTGGGAGAGGTTATGGTCTGTTTAAACCCAGATAAGTTTATATGGGTGAGGGGGGGGGGTCGGATGAGCAGGGGTGCCAGTCAGTGTTAAAGTCACCAAGAACTATGGTTTCTTGGGGATAGGCAGTGGAAAACCAGTAAAGGCTATCCTCTAGGGTATTTAGGTTGTTGTCTGGTGGAATGTATGCACATACAATGTTCAAGTGTTTGTTTTGGTTAATCTATAGCTTGGTTATGAGGAGTTCTGCATTACTGAATTGGGGAGGTTGAATGGTGTCTCTACAGTTAGAGTATTTTTCTAAAGGACTGCTACCCTACCTCCTTTCCTTGTAGCACGGTCTAACCGGTGAATATTGCACCTTTGAGGTAGTATCTCATTGTCAGCAGTACCGGGTTTTAGCCAGGTTTCCGTAAGACACAATGTCTGGGGAGTGGGTTGCTAGGATGGCGTGTAGGTTGGGAATCTTATTGTTAATACTTCTAATACTTAGGTGAAATGCTAGGAGGGAACTAGTGGGAGTATACATGGGTAGCTTGACTGTGGGGGTTGTGGTAGGGGAGTGGAGGTTATTGGGTGTGGGTGGGCCAGGGTTGGGATAAAAGTCCCCATGTGTTATAAGGTTATAGTGACAGGATATTCTAAGCTTTAGGAGTTTGTTTATAAGTGTTATATAGTCTTTGTCTTTAGGATTATGTTTTGTGGCTGTACAGGGGTGGTATTTTACTGAGGGTGGTATATTCAGTGTGCTGGGGATGGTAAAGTGTTTGGTGTTGTGTTTTTACTTGTGGGTATCTGTTTGACCATTTGGGCAGTGACTACCACGGTCAAGTGTTTGTTCGTAGGCAGTGAGATGGTAAAATAGAAACAGTATAGGCATTATGATAATTAGTATTTTTTTGCTTGTTTGCATTTTGTTGGTGGGGGTAGGCCAAATTTTGATGGCTGACTGTGCTAACAGAGTGTGGAAGAATGGAAGAGAAGGAAATGGTTAAGGGGAGGGTTGTTCAATGATGTGTGAGGTGCCGATTGGTACTTAGCAGGAGGGGAGTGGCAAAGTTTGGTTTAAATTTAGCAGTAGTGGGGGCGGGTGGAATTTGGGGTCAGGGAGCGGAGCGGGGCTAACACGGGCTCAGAGAGTTTCCTTGGGCTTTTGGTTTGTATGAATGTATGTAAGCAATGTTTTGGCTGTATTTTAATTTGTTTCATTTTTTTTTTTATTTTTACACCAATTTTCAGGCTAATTTTAATAGAATCCTGGGGGAAACTAACAAATTTAGTCAATATGGAGGGAGCCAAATTACTGTGGGGACAGCCTAAATGTGCCTTTAGACCCAGGTCAGCAGTAAACAGTACATAGGATTTGTTATATGTTTTTAGTACATTATAAGTTATTAACCTTATCAAATTCTAGGTCGGACTTCAGAGGGGATAGTTTCCCAGAGTAGCTTCCTTTCAGGCAGGAGATTATTTTTACTGGGGTAGTTTGTGGGAGTCTGCCTAGAAACAGAAATTATTATGAGTAAGACCTTATCAGCATACATAAGTAGTCATCAAGCTTGCAGGCATTTCATATTCACTTACACTATGAGTTATATGGTAATCATGTGAAGTCTACTTCTGCAGGGTTACGATTCTAAACACCACACTGAATAAAATGACACTAGTTTCAGCAACACAGTTCAAAAGTATAAAATATATATGTAAAGTCTTCCAATTTTTTCAAAAAATAAACTAATGAAAAATCAGACACAGATAACTAAAACACCACAAAACTGTTGCAGACAAGAAATAAAGCAAAAACCTGGAAAAAAGTCATCGGAAATGTTTAATGCATCAAATCCCTCCAAAACCACGATTTAAACAAAAAAAAATTTAAATGCTGTAATCCTGCTCAATCACTTCAATTAATCCTGGTACTATTACTTTTGGTCTGCTTGACATTTATACTGGCTTTTCTTATTCTGCATCGTTTATCTTGCCATTGGTCAAAATACCAGCTTTCTGTAGGGTACTTTGTGGTGTATTTTGGAGCATGGGAGTGAAATACCTCTTTTTACAGACTGCATAGTCTTTCCTGGTTTCCCTCCAGTGTTTTAAACACCTCATATGCAGGGTGTCAAAAGAGAAGCTCCTCCTCCACTGGGGCATTAAGGAGCTCTGCTTTAACATGGCTTGCCAAGGGCTATGTCCTCAACCAAGCATGCCTCCTTAAGACTAACCAGTAGATGCTGCCCTGTATGATGCAGCAATCATATCACAGTCACATTTAATGGACTACTTAGCCACCCCATAACCTCTGATTACTGTCCTCTACCTAGACAGCCTTTTCCTTTACATGGGACAGGACAGTCCCCTGTTACTTAAGAGAGCAACTTTAGCAATTATACGCACTGAAGGCTAATGAAGCAGAAGTGTAGATCTTGTTTACAAATCTAGTGAGAATATTACTCTTCCTATCACTACTTCTTCTTTCGGCTTTTCCCCATTAGGGGTCGCCACAGCGGATCACCTGTCCGCTCATGATTGGCATGGTGTTTTACAGTGTCAAGTTGCCAGCCCGATGCCCAACCTTCCACTGAAGGCACACACAATCACACCTAGGGCCAATTTAGAGAATCTAATCCACCTACAGCATGTCTTTGGGATGTGGGAGGAAACCGGAGCACCCAGAGGAAACTCACGCGACCACAGGGAGGACATGCAGACTCCGCACATAAGACACCCCAGCCAAGGATCGAACTGGAGAACCTCTTGCTGTGAGGCAGCAACGCTAACCGCTGCACCACCGCGGCCGCATCAGTAGGTGCGTTCCTGGTTCACACCACAGTCCCCCCTCCCACCACCACCAGAAATCATGGGCACCACAGCTGGATCAGCAAAAGAGTTTTTATAAAGGTATCTGATGATATCCCAAACCCAGTAAAAGTGGTTGGATATCCTGGCAGCAGGGGGCTAGGAATCTGGCAGCAAGGATGTAATTTGCAAAGACATCCTCAAAGGATTCAATGACAGCAGGAATGGTTAAAGACTTGGGTTCAGGTAGGTTCAAACTCCCTGTATCTTGTCTGGACCAGAATTTGCTCTGCATCCATTTAAAAAAAGCTCTCATTCTATGAAAGCATCTCCTAAATTTGACATCCCCTTGTAGATATGCAGAAAATTGGATGGCCTCAGTATCAGACTCTTACGGGGGGGGGGGATATGACATTTCATTTCATTGACATGGGTTAGTTCACCTATGAGTCAAAAGATTCAAAGTCCTTGGGAGGAGAAAGAGTCCCTTTTCCTCTTTTAGAGAAGGGACCCTCTGACATTGGTGGTTGCTCATATGAAGGCTGTAGAGTCTTCAGGAAAACAAAAAAAATTCTGTACTAGCCTAGGACAGAGAATTGGATGAGGTCTCATTCAGCTCATGTTGTGGTAAACTGCTAAGTTTCTGTTTTCATCTGGACTGCCTAGTTCTGGAGGTGGAGGTAGAGACTGCTTCAAAGATTTTGGAATGGGGCTAAACATCTACAACCTCAATCCTGGAACTGCTGATGTTAAGACAGCTGCATACTGAAGGAATACCATTCCTCATCTTTGACTACAGATGACGTAACCAGAGGTCCACAAAGAGGCTTCTGGACAGTCCAACTGGTGTAGGTATCCAGCTCAGAAACACACGGCATCATCCATGCACATGGCAGCCACAAGAGGAGTAATGCCATAGGCCTCAGTTAAAGCAGATGTCAGTTGTAGATCCCTGGATCCAATACCGTCCAGCCTTAGGGGGCCTTTTACCTAAACGTAATCAGCTTTCCAGTACTCCTTTCCTTCAACACATTTCTCCAAGTGACCTCCCCCCCGAAAAAAAAACAAAAAAACTCAGGCTCCCGGCAAAAAAGGCATTCGCTTTATGCTTCAATGTATGCCCCTCACCAAGGGATCACTGACTTAATTCAACTAGGCAGACACAAACTGCAATTATAAACAAAGTCTGGCACACCTCTTTACTAGAAGACACTGTTTTTAACTCAATGAGCACAAGCTGACACTCAATGGGTGCCTGTTTTTTTTTTTTTTGTTAACTAAAGGACATTCAACTGCATACAACCCATAATGAAATTTAAAGGTAAAAAACACAGTCTCTGATCTATTATCAGCCAACTACTATACATTACATGTGCCTGCCCTATCAATGGCAAAATGAACTTTTCTTACAGCACACATACAAGCACCGTTAACAACTGATACATGTATTTTTCAATGGAATTTTCAATATTGGGCATTAAAAGTAATATTCTGGTCAGAATCCTAGTGCAAAGTAGGTTAAGTTTATATTCACTTCCTGAACACACAACATAAATGACACTTCGCTAAATGTAACCAACTGCATCTATGTCTGGAAATAGTTGCCTAACCCACAATCTTATATGGCTGCAAAATGTTATTATAAACAAAAATAAGAAGTTTTGCACCTACCATAATGTTCCATGTTAGTTGTCTTCATCTCGCCTTCTTTCTTGCTGTTTGGGATCGGAGCCGATCCTCGGCTCCGACTCGGCCATCTTCAATAGTTCGAGAGCTGTTTACTGGCTCGAGGCTACCCCTTATCCCATGATGCTTAGTGACAGCTACCCAGATCTCGTTTGAAATAGCTAACCCATACATAATATGAGAGAAACCAGTTATCAAAAAAATGGTTGTTCCATGCATCCTAATATCTAGAATAGGTTAGGAAGACCTAGCCAGAAGAATAACAATAAAGGAATACTCAGCCAGTGAAAAAATGACTCCTCTCGATCCACTAGGATGGGGGGAAAGAGGGAGGAACGCAAGAAAGAAGGCGAGATGAAGACATGGAACGTTATGGTAGGTACATAACTTCTTAATGTTAAGTTGTCTATCTCGCCTTTATTCTTGCTCTTTGGGACAGCGTCCCTTAGCACCTAACATCCTGGGTGGCTAAGTGGAACAGACTCTTCAGAACAGTGGAACCAAAGTCAGCTCTGCTCCGGGAGACCATATCCACCTTGTAACGAGAAATAAAGGTATGACGGTTTGCCCACGTGGCAGCTGCACAGATGGAATCCATGGGCAACCTAGACTGAAAAGCTATGGAGGCGGCTAATACTCTAGTAGAATGACCTTTCGGTTTAGTTGGTAACTCTATTCCGTAACTGGTAAATAAATGTAATAGTGTGGGACAACCATCTGGATAAGGTCACCTTGGAAACTGGGAGACCTTGTTTGTTTAAGGCATAAGAAAGGAATAATTGGTCTGACTTTCTTATTTCTTTAGTTCTATGTAGGTAAAAATGTAATTATCTGTGAACGTCCAATTGATGAAGCTTACACTCTGCCTTGTTGCTATGATTGGGGAAGAACACAGGGAGATCTATAGATTGATTTAAATTATTTTCTGAGCAGATTTTAGGAAGAAACAAAGGATTAGTTCTCAGAGAAACTCTGTCCTTATGAAACACCAGGTAAGCAGGACGAACACATAGTGCTTGAAGTTCTGAGACACGCCTAGCTGAAGTGATAGCAACCAGAAAGAGTGTCTTCCAAGACAGAAACTTGATGGAGCAGGATGCTGCCGGTTCAAAAGGAGGCAGAATTAAGGAAGTTAGGACTAAATTAAGGTCCCAAGGAGGAGGGGGAATCTCTTACTGGAGGTCTAAGACGAGATGTTCCTCTCAAAAAAGCTTTACAGAGCTTATGAGACATGATGTTAGAATTTGGCAAACCGATATGAAAGTAGAAATGTCTGCTAATTGTACCCTAATCGTAGTGGAAGCGGGCCCGGAGTGAAAAAGTTGTGCTAGAAATTCAAGAATTTCGTGGACTGGGGCTGAGAAGGGATCCACATTCCTAGACTCTGCCCAATAAGAAAAACGTTTCCATTTGCTAGCATAAGTTTTTCTCGTTGTAGACTTATGTGAGGAAACGATAATCTCACGGACTGCTGGGGAAATGCTGGGAAGCCTGGCTAAGGTTGGAAGTGGAGCAACCAATCTGTGAGCTGGAGAGTTTGGAGGGATTGATGCAACCCGCCTGACTGATGAATCAGGAGATCTGGAATCGGGTCCACAGTCCAGGGCTGATCGAGAAGGTGGGCGTGCAGGAACAGGAACCATATCGGTCGGGGCCAGTAGGGGGCAATAAGGATCATTTTGCAACTCAACGATTTTGCTTTCTGTACGAGTTTTGGTATCAAGGGAAATGGAGGAAAGGCATAAAGAAGTCCCTGAGGCCAACCTTGGACTAAAGCGTCTTTGGGTATGTAACCTGGAAGCGGAAAAAGGGAGAAGCAGTTGCTGCATTTGCTGTTGAAAGGGGTGGCAAAAAGATCGCAGCAAGGCTGTCCCCATTTGAGGAAGATAAGATCCACAACTTCCTGATTCAGAGACCAATTGTGAGGCATGAGGATAGCTCTGCTGAGCCTGTCCGCTATTACGTTGGATCTCCAAGGGATGTGCGTCGCAATCGGAAAACCTTGGAAGGAAATCGCCCACTGCCACAGTCTTGAGTGCTTCTCGACACAGGGGGCAGGATCTGGTTCCACTCTGCTTGTTGATGTACCACACCACTGACATGTTGTCTGTTTGAATTGCAATGGTCCCTGAAGGAAGAGAGTCTTGAAGGGCTTGCAACGCTAGGAGCATGGCTCTCATTTCTAGGATATTTACGTGCAGATGGTACTCGTGAGGTTACCAAGTGCCTTGGACTGTCCTGCCCAGATAATGCCCCCCCACCCTATCAGGGAGGTGTCTGTAGTCACTGTGGCTACCAGAGGGGCTGTATGAAAGGTCTGCCCTGAGTCACTAGTGGGGAGACCATCCACAAAGAAAGGTGCCTTTTGCATGCCTCCATAATCAGGAACATGTGAGACATGGGTAAACTCCTGGGAAGACCACTGCATGAAAAGAAGCCACTGGAGAACTCTCATGTGGAAACGTGCATGCTAATGGAAGTAGAAGAATGGCAGCTGCCATGGAGCCCAGAGTTTGAAGGACATATCTGATTTGGATCCTTTTGCTCTGCATAAGGATTTGCACTTGTTGACGAATTGTGGACACTCTTTCCAGTGGTAACCTTGCGAACATTTCCCTTGTGTGTAATTCTGCTCCTATGCAAGTGATAGACTGACAGGGCAACAAGGCAGATTTTTCGAAATTTATTGTAATACCTAGCTGGGTGCAAGATGTGACTGTATAATCCCACGCTAGTAAGAGTTGATGCCTGGTGGTAGCAGTGAGGAGCCAGTCATCTAGATATGGAAACACTTGGAATCCTTGACGTCTCAGGTGAACCGTGACCACTGCCATACATTTGGTGAACACCCTGGGGGCTGTGGTGAGACCAAAGGGCAGAGCTCTGAACTGGTAATGACTGGCCCCCACCCGAAAGCGAAGAAATTTCCTGGAGCGTCTGTCCATCTTGATATGGTAGCACGCATCCTGAAGATCTATCGAGCACATCCAATTGTCCTGACCCAGGAAGGGTAGAATGGACTGTAGCATGACCATCCAAAACTTTGTTCTTTGTACAGATTTGTTTAGTCTGCTGAGATCCAGAATCGGTCTCCAGTCCCCTGTCTTTTTTGGTACCAAAAAGAATCTGGAGTAAGTTCCGGATCCGTGTTGGTCTACGCGGACTTCCTGAATGGCTCTTTTTTCTAGCAGTTTTGAAACTTCTATTACTGCTTGCTCCTTCAGATTGGGTGGAACATCTGGAAGGGCCTTTTTTGACTAAGGGGAATGTTGGAAGGGAATTTCGTAACCTCCGGATATAATGGATAGTAACCATCTGTCTCTTGTTAAATTTTGCCAGGCTTTTGGGTACAGCGAAAGTCTTCCCCCGACTGCTTCCAGAGGTGAGCAGCCAACCCTTCAGGGATGATGGAAGGGCTTGTCAGAGAAGGATTCTCTGTTGCCCTGGTTCTGCGGACCCCCTCTGCCATGAGGGCGGCATCTATTACTGTTTCCCCCCTCTGCCTCTGGAGGAAAAATCACCACGTGTGTCAGGCAAAGCTCCCTGAGATTTGCGGAACATCCTCCCATTCCTCTGACCCTTGGGGTAAGGTCTAGAGGGAGTGGAAAAACAGACTCCCATGGCAGAGAGAGTCTTGCCTTCTTGCTCACACCTAGTCAACGTATTTTCACCTGTGGCCCAAAGAAAAGGAGCCATCAAAGGGGGTATTGGTGAAGGACGCTCTAAAGAGTTCCGCAAAGGGACACAGCTGCATCCAAGCATGCCTCTGGAGGGCCACACCCGTGTCCATGGCTCTACTCGCTCCATCAGCTGCATAGGAAATGAGCCTCATGGAGGAGTTAACTACAGAATTAAGAGTCGCTAGCTGCAAAGCTACTTTGGCTTGTACTCCCTCAGCTGTAGGATCTTGAAGGGTATCTCCAAGCTCTTTAAGGGGATCCCTTTGAGGGCGAGTAAAATGAAATGGATAGTTCAGGGACCTCATGGAGAAGGTCGATGAAGCAAACATTCGCTTTCCGTACCTGTCCATCGTCCTAGACTCCTTGTTAGGGGGATGAACAGATGAAGAGGTCTCTGCTAACTCTTTCTTGGTGGCTGCTGCTACCACCATGGCATCAACAGGCACACCTTTAGAAAGGAATTGCTTATCCTGGGGGGCTGTAATAAATTTATTAGGTCTCCTCGGAGTTGGTTCCACTGCGTCTGGAACTGACCAAGCCTTTTGCGCCACTACAGACATAAGTCGATCAAAGGAGGAGAAACCTAGGAGGTGGAAGGTCGGGAACCGAAAGAGTCCAGGAATACAGACCCATCCTCGGTAGGAACTAGGGGAGTCCAGTTCCCCCTCTGCCTAAGCATTTCAAGGATGTCCGAAAAGGAAACATCTTCAGAGGGGGATCTCTGGGACCAGTCCAATTCATCTAAGTCTGTATCAGAAGTGACAGACTCAGGGGAGTCAATGTGCTTCCTCTTGCACTTCTTCTTCCGAGGGGGCTCCTCTGAGTAATCAGGGGAGGCCTCGGAAGAATGGGAAACATCCAATGGGGTGTCCTGGGGCATCGGTTCCCTACGCTTGGGGTTTGAAGGAGGAGCAGAGGTTGGCACAGACACTACGGGGGATGGAGCCGATGGAGCTGGTAGTGGAGCTGTGTCGGGGGACAGCACACTCCGCATGACCTCAAAGGCGTCCCTGCCTCGAGGCAGAGAAAGCTCCAGTTCCGAAGAAATAGGAATCTTTCTCCTCGCCGAGGGGGATGGCTCCGAGGCCAATTTTGGAGCCGAGCTTACCTGTGCCGATGCTCCGAGAGGGAGAACGGGGTCAGACAAGGGTCCGATGCCACTCGCCCCCTCAGAGCTGACAAGGGAGCCCTAGTGTCTAGATTCCTCGATCGAAGGAACTATCGAGGTAATCGGAGCCGAAGTCGGAACCAAAGGAAAAATAGTGATCGAAGCCAATGGTTCCACTACTCGAACCCCAACAAACTTCGGCTCCGAACTCAATGGAGTCGGAGGAGGAACAGAAACAGAGGTGGATGGAGCTGATAACTGTTGAGGAGGGTTAGAGAATATTTTTTCTAGTGCCTGTGATTTAAGCAACCTACTTACTACTCTCTCCACATCATGATCAGACAGCCTAGAGGATCGAGAGGAGTGTGAAGAATGGTGGCTACGTTCACTTTGCAATAATGGAGACAGAGGAGCCGAATGAACTGACTCTAATGAAGGGGACCTCAGCCTCTTATGGCTCCAAGACGGTGCCGAAACATCCAATGGAGCCGACTGAGGGGTTGTCTTGTCGGTGCCAGCCAGAACAGACATACTCTAAATCCTGTACAGGAGTCAGCTCCGAAGGTGGAGCCGACGGTTTAGTGGATTTTGGGGATTTCACTGGCTGGGAACTCTTTTGCTAGTGAATCCTGAGGTTTTAACAGACCCCTAAGGATCAATTTGTTCTTACGCTCCTGCAGGACTCTTGGACTAAAGGCATGGCAAATAGAACAAGAGTCCTGCAGGTGAACAGCACCCTGACAATAAACGCAACTAGTGTGCCCATCTGTCAGAGACATTTTCTGACAGCATGAGTCACACTTTTTAAAGCCAGATACTTTAGCTTCCTTAGACATGACCCAACTACAAAAACACTAAGTACCACAAGGGAAACACAGACAGACAAATAAGTACTACTCTAAACAAGCCTATAAATATATATAACCTCTTTTTTTTTTAACGATAGCAGAAAAGGAAAGGAGAGCCTCTAAGTTAAATGGCTACCTAGAAAGTAGGGGGAGGGGGGAGAACTCTAACTTAATCGAGTTCTAAATCAAAGGGAAACTAAGAAGAACGAAGTATTCAACAACACGTACAAAATAAAGCTACAAAAAGTAAAATATCAATTAGTTTAAAGGATTTAAGAGAATATTATTACACAAAAAATTGAAAATATACAAGCCTGAGCCAGAAAACGACACACCTCGCAACTGAAGTGGCAAACGAGATCTGGGTAGCTGTCGCTAGGCATCATGGGATAAGGGGTAGCCTCGAGCCAGTAAACAGCTCTTGAGCCATTCAAGATGGCCGAGTCGGAGCAGAGGATCGGCTCCGATCCCAAACAGAAAGAATGAAGGCGAGATAGACAAATTAACATCAGAAGTTACTTACTCACCATAACATTCCATGTGTGTTGCCCATTTTCATTTTCTCAATAAGTGGGTTTGGATCCGAACCTCGGATCAACTCTGCTGCTTTTTACAGATCATGGATGCTGAAAACTCTCAAGCTCCTCCTTCACCCATAAAGTCCTAGTCCCCCTCCACACTTTAGATCTTGTTTACTGACCTTTTTGCCAATTAGAAACTAAGGAAAAAAAATTAAATGACAAATCAAATCACTGGGGGTCAAAAAGCAGGAACATTGTTTCTGTTCGTTACTTCTGGAAGAATGAGAAGACACTAACAAAATGGTAGGGAGCTAGAGGGAGGGGAGTTGAGGAAGAATGTAAATGGACAACACAGATTGATCATCATAGTGAGTACCAACCACCTGAATCCCGGGCGGACTTTAAGGAAGGACATTCCTGAGTACTGCTGAGATGAAGGTTGCCCTTCCCCTAGAGACCAGATCCAATTTGTAATGAGCAATAAAGGTATGAGGATTAACCCAAGCTGCAGCAGTACAAATATCGTCCATGGAGGATCTGGATAAAAATACTGATGAAGTTGCCATGGACCTGGTTGAATGGGTTCAAAGGTTATGGCAAAGACAATCTCAATTTCTTGAAGACAAAGGAAATGCAATCAATTAGCCACTTGGCTAAAGTTAAGTTAGTAACTGGCTTACCCAATTCTGATTCACAAAAGGAGACAAATAATTGATCTGATTTTCTGAAATTTTCTGTTCTATGTAAACAGAAACATAACTGTGCGTAAACATCCAACAAGTGCAACACATATTCCCCTTTGCTGGTGAAATTTGGAAAGAAAACTTGAAGATCGATTGATTGATGTTGTATTCTGACACCACCTTAGAAAGGAAGTATAGGTTGTTTCGGAACAATACCCTATCAATGAAAAATCAAATAAGGAGGCTTAGAAGATAGGGCTTGAAGTTCTGAGAATCTTTTAGCAGAGGTTATGACTACTAAAATGACAGTTTTCCAGGTTAAAAATTTTAGTTCACACTTCGCTGACAATTCAAATGGAGAATGAATCAAAGTTGTAAAAATAAATTCAAATTAGGTACCGGTGCTGAAAAGGGCTAATGGCTTTTTGTTGTGCCCAAGAAACAAATCTTTTCCATTTACTTCTGTAAATCTTCCTAGTAGAAGCTTTATGGGCAGACAGAAAATGTGATGGACAGGGAAGGACAGCCTGGGTTGTCTAGCTATCAAAGGGAGTGTAGAAAACATACAGTCAATTTTAAGCCTAAAATGTCCCAGTGAATCATGTCTGTTGCATAAGACAGGAAGTCTGGAATTGGATCCAGAATCCATGGTGGGCAAACTAGAGGTCAAAGAAAGAGGAACCAAACCGGACGAGGTCAATAAGGGGCAATGAGGATGATTGTGCTCTTCAATCAAGATGCTTTATGGAGAAACATGGGGATTAGAGGAGTTTGCGTGCAATCACAGAGGAGACTGGAGGTGGACCAATCATGGAGGAGAGCATCTCTCTGTGATTCCCCCAGTGGGGGGGGGGGGGGTTAGGGCAAAGAACCTGCTGCACTTATTATTGAGGGAACATGCAAAGAGGTCGCAGCAAGGATAACCCCACTGGTGGAATATCTTTTCCACACCTCTCATGTTGAGAGACCACTCTTGAGGCAATAAATGGACCTGCTCAACTTGTCTGTTATGTTGGATTTCCCAAGAATGTGCACTGCTATCAAAAATCAACTGGAGGAGATCACCCAATCTCACATTGTCAGTGCTTCGACACAAGGGGAAAGATCTGCTTCCTTCTTGTTTGTTGATGTACCAGACCACTGACATATGACTGAATCGCTACAGTCCCGGAAGGAAGTGAGTCTTGAAAGGCCTGCAATGCTAGGAGGACAGCTCTCATTTCTAGGACACTGACATGCATGTTGGCCTCTTCAAGGGACCAGGTGCCATGGACACTTTTCCAGGAAGTATCACCCCACCCCCACCCCCAACCCCCCCCCACACACACACAATTTGGGAAGTGTCTATAGTCACTATGGCCTTGGGCTGAGGAAGGGTGAAGGGGTGGCATTCTAAAAACTCATCTACGTTAAATCCACCACAAGAAATTTTTTTCCTGCCAAAGTTATTCTAATCTGAGTGGACAAAGGCTAGTGCAGAATACACCACTGAGTCACTTGGGCACACTGAAGAATTCTCACACGGTATCTTGCTAATAGAACTAGAGCTATTGCAGCACTGACCCCAAGGCTTAGATCAATCAAGCTGATAGAAAAGAATTTTGGATTATCTTTTTGACTTGGAATCAAATAGTCTGTACCCTTAGCAAGGGAAGTGAGGCTGTTACTGATACGGTACTGAACAAAGCCCCTAAGAACTCTAATACTTGAGATGTCTCTAGCTTGGATTTGTTGTGATTGATGGCAATTCCCAGGTAAGAGCACAGATGGTGAACGTAACCTTGTGCTTTTATCAGGAGATGCAGCTCAGAGCATTTATGAGCCAGTTGCCCAAGTAAGTTAACACATTGAATCCCTGCAGTTTCAAGTTGGCTGCTACTACTGCCATGCATTTGGTGAACACCCTGGGGGCTGTGGTGAGAACAAAGGGGAGAGGCTCTGAATTGGTAATGACTGGCTCCTAGCCAGAAGCATAGGTATCTTCTGGATTGTCTGTTCATCTTTATGTGATAATACGCATCCTGAAGATCTATTGCTTACAGCTAGTCATCCTTGTGCAGGAAAGGCAAAATGGACTGAACTATGACCATCTCAAACTTTGTGTATTGAACTGAGTTGTTCCAATTGCTGAGATCCAAAATGGGTCCCCAGTCCCCTGTTTTCTTCAGCGCTAAAAAGAATCTTGAGTAGGGTCCGGATTCTTTCTGGTCTGGGATGACCTTTTGGATGATACTTTTTTTCTAGCAGCTTTTTTATTTTTTGAGCTGATACTTTCCTCTGACTGGGTGGAACATCAGGAATTTTGTTTATCATTAAAGGAGGTGAAAGGGAAAAGGGTATTACATAACCTTTGAAAATAATCCTCTGCACCCACTATCTTTTATAATTTCTAGCCAGGGTCTCTGGTGCAGGGTTAGACAACATTAGACTGCCTCCACAGGTGTCCAAATTGTGCCTCCTTTCAGAAGCTCTGGTAGGATCCATCAGAGAAAAATGTCCCTAGATCCTTGGTTCTGCGGGCCTCCTTTGTTGCATGGGTAGCGTCTTCCGTTAAAAGTCCCCCGCTGGAACCATCTCCACGTGGATCATGGAAAGGACCTTGGGACTTTCTGAACCACATTTTTCAACCACCTCGTTGATGCCTAGAAAAAGTCCTTCAAGGAGTCAAAAATATATTCCCACTGCAGACAGAGTCTTACCATCATATTCACACTTGGATGGTATGTCTTTAATCTTGGGGCCAAACAAAAAAAATTCCATCAAAGGGAGCATTAATGGAGGAGGACTTGAAGGGCTCCACAAAATCATACAGGCGCATCCATGCATGTCTTCTAATGGAAATACCTCAACCTACTGACCTTGAGGTACCTTCAGCTGCATGTGAAATGAGCCTCATGGATGAACTTGAAATGGATAGTGGGGTAGCCAAGTGTAAGGCAATAGAGCTCTCTGCCTCAGAAGTAATGGTCCCGGAGAGAGATTTGATAAGTTCTTTAATCAAATCCCTCTGCAGTCTAAAACTGTGCCAGGTGATTCAGTGAATAAACTGCAAAAGTCGATGAGGGATATATATGTTTCCCAAATCTGTCCTGTGTCCTAGATTTCCTGTTAGGGGATAAACAACAGAGGAACTCTGTTCTGTGAGTTCCTTTTTTGCGGCCACCACTATGACTATGGCATCTACTAATACTCCTTTACTCCAACATTCCCTACCTTTGGGTAGTGTTCAGGAGCCTGTCTGGCCTCTTGAGGATCAGCCAAGAGTCAGGTTCCTTCCATGCCCACTGAGAGATCAAATCAATGAGCTCATCAACGAGTGAAGTAGCTAGGAGGTAGAATGGCCAGCACCAAAGGTTTCCAGGAATACCAATTCCTCGTGGGAAGGGTGGTCGTTAGACCAGCCATCCCTTTGTTTGAGGATCTGCAGGATGTCTCCAAAGGTGACTTTGTCAGGTGATGATCTTTGGGACCTTTTTCCCTCATCAAAAATCAGTATCTTCTGTGATGGACTCTTGAGGAGGCTCTAAATATCTCCCTTTTGCCCTTTTTCTTAGGGACTTCTTCAGTGGGATGTTCCAGAGAAGTATCAGAAGAAATGAACACATCCTGTTGAGTAGCCTGGAGATCTTGGACTGGCTGTCCCTGTGGAGTAGAATGTTGAGGCTCAAGACACAAATACAGGTGTGTTTGGGAAGAAGGAGCGAAGCCAAGGGGGGTGGAATTGTCCTTCCTCTATGAACAGAGAAAACTCTCTCCACTACCTCAAAGGCAGAATGCCCTGGGGAGAAAGAAGTTGATGGTGCTGAGAAGACTTGCTTCAGGACCACTGGCTCCTTCTGATTCAAAGACAGCCCACTCAAAGTACATATTGAAGCAGATCTGTCCAATGCCGAGGCTCCAGGGGGCAGAGACAGCTCAGGCAACTTCAGAGTCGACTCCAACACGTCTGATCCGGCAATGACACTACAGCTCCAAGAGTCGTCCAGCTCTGACACAATCGGAGATGGTCTACTCAGAAATGGTATCAGAGTGGAAGATACAAAGATCTTTGGCTCAGACACAGATAGCTGTGGGATTCTCAGATCCAAGTGCTTTAAAACCAAAGGTCAGATCAGAGGAGGAGCCAAAATAGGTGGAGTAGTACTGAGAAATGTTTCGGGAACAATGGGGTAGGAACTGGATGAACTCCCATCTGAATTTGTACAGAGAAATTTCCTCATCATTATATCCACATCGAGTGGGCGAATGAAAAGGGAAAGCAACTGAAGAGGTCCTGGAAGGGTGACACCCCTCTAGGAAAGGTGATGGAAGGTGGGAGGGTACAGGATCCAGAAATGAAACACATCAGGTTTGAGGAAGCTTCTTCCAATTAGTGTGTGTCAAATCAGACAATGTAGATCTGGCATTAGAAGCTGTCAGATCATTGGGTTCCATTAACAGATCTGATGAAATCGGACCCAATCATTTAGATACCTTAAGGGGTGGGGTTCTGTACTAGGGGCCAAGCTCTGAGCAGAAGATCCAGAAGGGTCCAAAGTATGCTTCTTGGCCTCTTTTTTTCTCTCCAATTTCTTGGGGGCTTGAGCCCCAGATATCATTTCAGAAAAGGTGGTAGGAAGTAAACTTTTTAGAAATGGTTTATTTTTATGATCCACCAGGGCCCGAGGATTAAAGGCCTTACATATCTCATAAGATGCATTCAACCAGGCTGGGCCTAGACAGTAAATGCATAAATCATGAACATCTGATAAAGGGACTTTGTAGTCGCAGGCCTTACATTTCTTAAATCACGATGGTTTTTCAGCCATCCCAGAGGAAACTCCCACTAATAAGAAAAAGGAAAAAAGAGTTTTTGTTAGAAAGAAAAGAAAGTGAAAAGTTACCAACAATAGTAACTGAAGGAGCTACTGCAAGGGTATATAAAAAGATAGGAAAAGAAAAACACCAACAATGGTTCATAGGTAGGTACTAGGCTATTGGCCCTAGGCCCTATACAAGCCCAGCCAAAAAGGTACCCTGGCTTTTGCCACCCAAGAAAATAATTTTCCTGTGCCACTGTCGAGCAGAGCTACAGAAGTGATCCCCGGAGTGAATTTCCTATTTCCCATCCAATCATCAAGATTTGTCTTGAAGAGTACTAATGAGGAGCTTTGTTTGATATAGATAGGTAGTTTATTCCAGAGTAAGGGAAGTCTCTGGGACAGGAATCTATCCCTCTGGAATGTTCTGTTTATTGTGGTGATGAGGTTTAAGTCCCTAGAGTGTGTAGCTCGGAGGGATTGGGATTTATTTAAGTGGAGCATGTCCAACAGCTCTGGGTTTGACACAGCTTTGTATGTTAGGCAGAGATCACCTCTGAGTAGGTGATATGCGATGGAGTAAAGCTGGAGTTTTTTGAGACGGTCTGCATATGGCATCTGTTTGAGGCTGGTAATCCTCTTTGTGAGGTATTTCTGCTGCCTTTCCAATTGTTGTAGATGTCTTGTGAGGTACATAGCAAAACGGGTGTTGTACTGTATAATGGGTCTAATGAGTGATGGAGTAGAGGGGAACATGACCTCTTTTTTCTGGATGAGAAACCTTTTGTGATGAGGTGTGCCACGTAGAAGGATTTCCTGACTACTGTGGCAGTGTGATTATCAAAGGAGAGACTACTGTCCTCCTGTGTCCCAAGGTCTTTTATCACACTTTCGGTGTTAAGTATACTATCACCTATGTTGTAGTTCATGGGTACAGAGTTTTTACCAAAGGGGATGACAATGCACTTTTTGGCATTGAGTTTGAGGCCATGGCTTTGACACCAGGCATCTGTCTCAGTGAGGTGCTTTTGTAGGATGTCCACATCGTTAGGAGTTTTGATTATGGCTCCTAGTTTGCAGTCATCTGCAAACTTCATTAGCCAAAGACCTTCTATGTTAGCCTGTACTTCAGAGAAGTAGATACCAAACAGGAGAGGACCCAGGACTGAACCCTGTGGTACTCCACTTGTCTGAAGTCGGATTTGGAGTCTACTTTCACAGTGTGGGTTCTGTCAGTGAGCCAGTTGGCAACCCATCTTATGACATAGGAATTTATACCTAGTTTAGTGAGTTTATCTATAATTCCAGAGTGGGGGATGGTGTCAAAAGCCTTGGCAAGATCTAGATAGGCTGTGTGAACCACCTTACCCTCGTCTACGGCTTTGGTGACTATTTCAAAGACATCTATCAGGTTTAGGAGACACAATCTGCCTTTTACAAATCCGAACTGGGTGGGGTCCAGAGTCTGGAGATTACCAATGTCTTTGTTTATAAGTTCCATGATGATATGTTCTATGGCCTTGCAGACCAGGCTTGTCAGGCTACTGAGGCGGTAGTTCCCGGGGTCCGTGGTGGCTCTCCCCTTTGTGGAGTGGGATAATCGTCGCTGTGTGCCATTCAGCGGGCACAAAGTCTGAGGTGAGGCTATGATTGAACATGGTACTTAGGTGGGGTGCCAGTTCGTACTGTAGTTCATGTAGAACGCAGCCTGGGATGTTGTCTGGTCCCATGGATGCTGTGTTCTTGGCTTTGGAGTGTGTAGTCTTTACCTGTGTAGCTGTGATTACAGGAACTTTGCATTCTTCCGGTATAGAGATAGGCCCTTTAGGGAGTGAGAGGGGGGTAAAGTTAGCACTGTACCTATCTGCCAGGATGTTGGCAATATCAGTTGGGTTTGTATATTTAGTGCCATTGTGCTGTAACTCAGAGCAGACCTGAGTGTTGCTATTGAGATTCTTGACATAGCTATAGAATGCTTTGTGGTTGTCTTTAGAATCAGTGGCGATTTTGTTTTCATAACTAGCTTTGGGGGATTTTATCAGGGATCACAGCTTCTTACTGAGGCTGACCAGGGAGCTCCTCCACTCATTGGATTTTGCAACAGTTTCTTCTTTCTGTTGTACAGTTTGTTTATGGCAGGGGACCACCAGATTGGCTTCCTGGAGGATAGGATAGGAGGATGGTAATGTTAATTTACACAAAGTGTAAAAAGGGTAAGAGAGGAATATTACAGAATACAAATGATAAAGGCTAGATATATAAAATCTACTTTTCACTCTCAAACTAACACCAAAGCTCAAGAGCTAACAGTGACCACATTTGCACATGAAGGTGGCAAACAAGATCTGAGGTATGGAGGAGGACTAGGGCATTACGGGTAAAGGAAGAGCTCAAGAGTTTTCAGTATCCATGAACTGTAAAAAGTCTCCAAGTTGGATCTGAACCTATGTGTTGAGGAACACAAAAATTGACATCAGATCATATATTTGCCATTCAGACTGCAAAAACTGGTAAACGACACTAATAAAGTACAGTTATGTAAGTTAACATACCATAAAAGTAGATGCTCAAATGATCACTGCTGTAAAAACCTTAGATATATGGGTTATATCTTGACAAGGATATAACAGACAGCTAGCTTCAAAAGCTCTAAGACACCTTCCACAAACCAAAACAGTCAGTCAAATTGAGCTGCGCTTACTAAAAAGACAGGTTTAGGTGCCAACCTTTCAGACATTTTGCCAACAGAGATAGGGGGCTAAGCCCTGAAAGGACAATGCTAGGAACAACAGAAACTAAGTGTTCACACCCTGGCATAAATAAACTAACAAACAAGGGGAAAGGAGGGAGAAAGTGGCTATTGCAGCAGTGATCATTCTAACATCTACTGTTAAGGTTAACTTTACTTACACAACTGCACTGTGTTCATCATACTGATCACTGCTGCAGTAGCCATTGTTATACGGCTAGATTACCATATCTTAATACATTTGGGAAGTGGAGCAGGAAGGGTCCAGGTGCCCCTGGATAATGGTCCTAGCAAAGCCTAATGTACAACAAGAGAAGGAATCGAGCTTGCAATGCCCTGTAAGCTTATCTACTGAGGAACAAGTTAATGCTTCTAGAAAACTTCTAGAATTCAACCCTTTCCAAAAACACACAGATGAAGCCAAGGCCCTAGTAGAATGGGCCTTGACCCTGCCTGGAACAGTACAATTGTGGCAAGTATAACAAAAGATAATAGCGTGAGACAAAATCATTTTGAAACAACACAGGTCATCCTATCTTCTAAACCTACACAAGAAATAAACGATCCAAAAATCTGAAAGATTTAGCTCTGTCAAGATGATACGAGACTTGTCTGTGGAAATCCATGTTATGCAGCATCTTTTCTTCCTCATTTAAGTTCAGGAAAGAAAACAGGGAGATGTATAATTCAGCTTAAAATAAACTTGGGTACCATTTTAGGCATAAAAGAAGCCCTGTCTCTGTGGAAAATGAGATAAGGTTGACTGACCGTAAGAGCTTGCAACTCGGTTACACTTCTTGCGGGGTTCAGAGCAATCAGCATAACAGTTTTCCATGTTAACAATCTCAAGTCAGACAGATTAGCTGGTTCAAATGGAGCATATGCTGCGCAACACTCCCTTCAAAAATATTTTGACATGTGAATTCACTGAAAGAGAAGGATCCATGAGCAGATATGTTGAAATGGCCATAAAATTAACCTTAATACAGGAGTAAGAAAGCCCATAGGATAGTAACTCACATAAAAATTGTAAAACCAGAGAACAACTAGCCCTGAACGGGTGATAAGTTACTTTGCTGGCATGAACTAGAATGCTACTGACATTTGCTAATATATGATTTTCTAAGTAGCAGGCTTTCTTGCCTCAGTTAGTACCTGCAGTACATCCTCAGTAAATAGGTGCCTAAAGGGAATGAAGATTCTAACATACAAGGCAGTCAGTGAAACTTGGATTGGGGTGGGTGTCTAAAAACCCATGTGAGGAAATCTATTCTGTGAAGAAGCATGCGCTAATTGCACCTGGCCATTTCCAAAAGAAAGGAGTCACCATAATGACCTTGGGAAATTCCTTCTTATTCTTCAAAAGTACCCTGGACATCAGTGAAAAGCGTGTGGAAAATCATACAGGTACATTCTTGTCCAACGAAAGAAAAAGGAATCTGTCTTCCAAATCTTCTTGCATGGAGTCCTGGAGCAGAATCTTGTCAGTTAAATTGTTCAGAGCAGAGGAAAATAGGTCTAACTTGAGGAATTCTTCACAGATGGGATCAAATCTTGAAAGACTCCCTGATCTATTTTCCATTTGTGGTAATCTACCATTGTTCTATTCCATTTATCTGAAACAAAGTTTTGCTCTGACAGAATGTAGGATGACTGCAGAGTGAGACTGTGCTATGAAGCTATATCCCAAGCTAACAGTTTGCTAGTCTGCAAAGGGATATAACCTGGTTCAACCTTGCTTACTGATGCATCACATGACTGTCGTACTGTCGGTAACAACCTGAAGAGGTCTAGGGGACCAAAGATGATTCAGAGAGCTGAACACCTTGATCAGGGCAAGCATCTTTTATATACTTATGTGTTTGCATCTGTCCTTGGTGTCCCACACACCTTGAACTTTTATCCCTCCTGAAACTACTCCCCAAGCAAAATCTGAGGCATCTGTAGTGACTGACTGCTTTGGAACAGGGAAGGAGAAAGGAAGACCCAAGGTTTAGGAATATTTGCTGCCTCCTCCAAGTGATTTTTCTTCTGACAAATCCCTACACACTGGGTTTGAAAAGACAAAATGGATTTCTCGTGTGGAGTCTTGCCGAGGGTATCATGAGAATCAATGATGCTGTGAGTACCAAAATCCTGAAATATTTCCTCACAGTGATTAAATCGGAGTGAAAAACCTTACAAACAGATCTAGATGTAGATCTATCCCCCGAGGAATAAAGCTCTTTAAAGTGAGGAGTCTAGCTGACACCCCAGGACCCCAGGTGTGAAGCAGTCAAAAAAAAAAAGACTCGAGTGTTCTCTTGGATATTCCTAGCTTGTGTAAGAGATCTCTCATCCAAGAAAGAATCCTGACACTTTGAAAAAGAGACTGCAAGATGGAAAAGTGTGGATGCCCTGTAGCTTGCAATGAGCTACAACTGGAGCTAGACACTTGTTGTCATCAGTCACAGTGCAGGAACAGTCCAAAGGGTAGGGTAGAGAACTGATACTGTGATCCAGACAAACAAAACCTTAAGAAATGTCTGAATTCTAGATGAATAAGGATGTGATGAGCATCATTTAATTCTAGTGTTATCGGGAAACTTGAAAGATTATTTAACATGTTGTGAAGTGACATCTTTTTGAACTTGGGCAGTATCATAGGATCATAGGTTAAGTATTAGGCTAACGGCCCTTGCAAGCCATTTTGAGCCTAGCCAGTTATCACGTGTGAGATTCAAACCCTGTACCTTGTGTTTGTAAGGCAAACACCTTAACCGCTAGGTCACCCTCCCAACCCGAACAAAACATCCAGAAATGGTCCTCCAAACATTCATTTGACATTAAAACATCCTTGAATAAAAACTTTTCGCAATCTGGGAAGGAGGAACTAGTTCTAATCACTCCCTAGGACAGCCGGAGTTGAAAGATAGAAGTAAATAAAACAGTCTATTCTGGAGGATGATGAATTACCACCTGAAAAGGAGGGATTTCCTCCCACTGCCACTGTAACCTTGATGAAGGAGCTTCAGAACCCATTTGTCTGAAACTATCTTTTACCAAAGAAAAGTGGAGAGACAGACTTTCTGGAAGGGAAAAGGAAGTACCATTATAGAAGGGAGCTCCAAGGTCCCTTAAACAGTCACTCTGACTAGATGGACTATCCTTGGTTATGGGGGGAGTTCCCAAATTATTTTTGTAATCCCCCCCTATCATTTCTTCTTAAATGTCTGTTTAGCAGCATTTTGCTGAGACTGTTTACTCTTTTTGCTAAAATTGGATTAGAGGTTAGAAAATCTGTTAGTAAATTTGGAAAATGAGGGCTGCAAAATCAGAGATTCCTTGTATCAACTTATCCCTTACACCACATTTTCTGAAAACCTCTGTAACAAAGGAAACCAAAAACTAAATCTCTATTCTGAAGAGAATGTGAGCTTCTGAGAATGCAGTCAAGCAAACCTCCTCAAAACACAGTACCAGTGGCCATCGCCCTGGAAGAGCAATCTGAGTCACTTGCGGCACACACATGTGCACACACACACACACACACACACACACACAGACACACACACACACACGCGTGCGCACACACACGCAAGCGCACACACGTCGCGCACACACGTGTGTGTACACACGTGCACACACATATGCACGCGCACACGTATGCACACACGAGCACGCACACATACGCATGGGCACACATGCACACACATACGCATGTGCACACATGTGCGCGCGCACACGCACAGAGTAAACTATGAGTAGCAACTTGTACAATGGAAGAAACTAAACCATTTTAAAAAGATTTTTCTTCACAAGAAGAAACTGGAGACAAAAATTCCTCATACTTTCACAATTAGATACATATGAGCCTGACTATTCAAAGCATACACTTTTCCTGCATACTTATTAATAATTTTCCCATCTTTGTCAGAAAGAATATCATTGAGTAGAAAAAGTGTTTAGCAGTAGTAGGATTAACAAATTACAGCTGTATGGTCGGGTTTGGGAAGTGTGTATGAAAACTTAGAAGAATGAGGAGCTTTATATATTCTGTCTTTTAACGGGTAAGCAGGCTGACCATCAGGAAAATTGCAAGCAGTGACAAGCACACACCCTCCAGACCTGACAGAACTGGGGAAATGGGTGAAGGTTCTGGAAATTCCTTCCTGTTGCTCATTAGTAGTTTTCTGAAGGACTGAGAAACCTCCGTGTTCTCCCACTGAAAACACTGGCATATTCTGGAAATATTCTCAGAAAAAGAAACACCAACAAGGCGAATCAGAAACTGAGCTCTCCTCAGCATCTGCTGAGGAGAAAACCCTGCATCTGTCACTAGATTGAGACTCTTGACTCTCTTCAGGAAAAGAGGTATGCCTTTTTGTTTCACCAGAAGCAACCTTATCAGAAGGATCAACAGCCCGAATTAAATCTTGAGCCAGACCCAGTAAACTCCTCCTAAGGAAATTTGAGGAGGAGCAAATACGTGTTTAGTTTTCTGTTTCTTTTTGATGGGAAAAATGGGGCCAACTGTGTTACTAGTGACAACGGAAGCTTCCCCAGGAATGGCACTACATTCTGACTAAAGAGGGAAGCCTTCCCCATTCCCTTTCCCAGATCCGACAAGAATGACAATGCCTTGTCCACAAAAGGGATCCCAACAGCCCCAGAGGACATAGATTCATAGGTTGGTACAAGGCTATCGGCCCTAGGGCCTATACAAGCCTAGCCAAAAAATTCCCCGGATATTTCTCATAATATTTACTTCCCTGGACCCCTGTCTAGCAGGGCGACTGACGTGATCCCTGGGGTGAATTTCCTATCTCCCATCCAATCATCAAGGTTCCTCTTGAAGAGGGCCAAGAAGGTGCTCTACTTGACATGTACGGCCAAGTCTATTCCAGAGTCTGGGGAGTATCTGGGTCAGGAACCTATCCCTCCAGCATGTTTTGTTCATTGTGATGACAAGGTTTAGATCCTTGGAGAGTGTGGCTCTGAGGGATTGGGATTTCTTTAAGTGGAGCATGTCTAACAGCTCAGGGTTTGACATGGCCTTGTATGTTAAGCAGAGATCGCCTCTGAGTAGATGATATGCCACAGAGTATAGCTGGAGTTTTTTTTTTTTTTTTTTAGACGGTCAACATAGGGCATCTGCTTTAGGCCTGTGATTCTTTTAGTGAGGTATTTCTGCTGCCTTTCCAGCTGTTGCAGATGTCTTGTGAGGTACATAACAAACGGAGCGTTGTACTCTATAATGGGTCTAATGAGGGATGAGTACAGTGGGACAATGACCTCCTTTTTTGGGGATCAAAAGCCTTTGGTGATGAAGTGTGCCACATAGAAGAATTTCCTGACCGTTGTGGCGATGTGGTTATCGTAGGTGAGACCACTGTCCACCTGTGTCCCTAAGTCTCTCATCACATTTTTGGTGTTTAGTGTACTGCCACCTATGTGGTAATTCATGGGTACATGTTTTTTCCCAAAGGGGAGAACTATACATTTCTTGGCATTAAGCTTGAGACCATGGCTCTGGCACCAGGCATCTGTTTCTGTAAGGCTCTTTTGTAGAATATCCACATCATTTGGGGATTGAAAAATGGCTCCCAGTTTGCAGTCATCTGCGAACTTTGTTAGCCAGAGTTCCTTAGTGTTGGCCTGTACTTCAGAGAAGTAGATGCCAGACAAGAGCAGTCCCAGGACTGAACCCTGAGGTACTCCACTTGCCACTTGTCTGGAGCTGGATTTCGAGTCTGCTACTTTTACACTCTGGTTTCTGTCAGTAAGCCAGTTGGCAACCCATCAAGTGATGTAAGGATTTATGCCCAGCTTAGTAAGTTTATCTACGACTCCAGAGCAGGGGATGGTGTCGAAGGCCTTGGCGAGGTCCAGATAGGCTGTGTGGACCCCACCTTACCCTCATCCACCACTCTGGAGACTGATTCGAAGAAGTCAATCAGGTTCAGGAGACAAGATCGGCCCTTCACGAACCCAAACTGGGTGGGGTCCTGTGTTTGAAGGTTGCCAATGTCTTTGTTTACAAGTTCCATGACAATGCATTCCATGGCCTTACAGATCAGGCTCGTCAGACTGAAGTGACAGTAGTTCCCTGGATCCAAGGTGGATCCCCCTTGTGGAGTGGGATAACTGTAGCTGTATGCCACTCAGTGGGCATGAAGCCTGAGGTGAGGGGGATTAAACATGACACTTAGGTGAGGTGCCAGTTCATTGTGTAGTTCATGTAGTACACAGCCCGGGATGTCATCTGGTCCCATGGATACTGTATTTTTAGCTTTGGAGAGTGCAGTTTCTACCCGTGTGGTCGTGATTACCGGAATTTGGCAATCTTTTGGTATTGAGATGGGCCCTTTAGGGGGTGAGAGGGGGTGAAGCTGGCACTAAATTGATCTGCCAGGATACTGGCAATATCCTTGGGATCAGTATATTTAATGCCATTCTGTTGTAGCTCAGAGCAGATCTGAGCATTGCCATTTAGATTCTTGACATAACTATAGAATGCATTGTGGTTGTCTTTGGAATCTTGGGCAATTTTATTTTCTTAACTAGCTTTGGAGGATTTTATAAGGGATCTCAGCTTCATACTGAGGCTGGTAAGAGAGGTTTTGTATGCTGGGATTTTCCTCTTTTCCGCAACAGTTTCTTCCTTCTGTTGTATAGTTTGTTTACGGCAGGGGACCACTAGATTGGCTTCCTTTTTTTTGAGAGCGTCTTGGTTCTATTTGGCATGGCATGATTCATTCACGAGTGGATGTGCTCATACAGTGCCTTAGTGTAGGATTCAGCAGTTGAACTTTTAGCTCCCGTCTGCATGGGTGCCATAAAGTTTGTCACTTCTGACTTAAGTAGCAGAAAGTTGGCTTTGGAGAAGTTTTTGACGGAGGTTCCCATACTGGGAGGTGGGGGTGGGATGTAGATGTCAAGGGTGATTTGCTTATGGTCAGACCTGACCAATGAGGGGGTGACCACTGGTGTGGAGCATCTATTTCCCATGTTGGTAATGACCAGGTCTAGACTATTGGAGCCCCTGGTGGGACAATAGATTAGTTGATCCAGGGCATTGGAATTTATGAATTCCAAGAACCGTTGGGAAAAGGTGTTGGTACAGAGTAGTTTTCGCAGTCAATGGCAGCGTAGTTGAAATCACCCAGTATTAGGGTGTTTGGCTGTATCTTAATATTTTCCAGTATGTTTAGAAAGGTGTAGTGAGAATCTTGGGGCATGGTGGGGGATCTGTAGCAAGCTACAATTTGGATTGCAGTCTTACCTAGTGTTAGCTGCACCTGGAGAATTTCAGATGCATTGTGTTGGGCAACTAGCCTGGAGGTGTGAATATCCTTGGTGAATATGGACACTCCACCTTTAGTGTTTTAATCTTGGTTTGGTGGCCGAAAAGTGTGGTAAGAGTTGTCGCCTGGTATTGCAGGGGTGCTCTCTGGAGTCTTGAACCAGGTCTCAGTTACTGCACAGATATCTATGTTCTCCATTTTGAGGTTTAGACTTCTAGCATTGAGTAGCATTACCTTCAGATTTTGCATGCTTGTATCTATTATGGTGGTAGTTTTGTCCTTTGAACCTTGCCTAAAAAAGGCACTATAGGGGTGGCAAGAGCTTTAGCCAGTAACCTGAATCCCAGGGGTGACAGGTGCAGACCATCTCTGGCAAAGGCATCGTGGTTTGTTGATCATGTCGTCCCAGGCAGACAGGTACTGGATCCCCTTTGAATGACACCAGAAGCTTAGCCAACTGTTGAAGTCAATCATTTTGTCCTTATACTGTTGTATCATTCTGGGCGAAGGCAGGATACTACTCAGGGCTAGGGTCATATCTGCCTGGGTCACATGATCCGAGAGCTCTTCCATGTCTCTTTTCATGTAGTCCAGGGAGGTACGTCTCAAGTCATTCACTCCAACATGGACAATGACAGAGTCATATTTGTACTTGTTATGGAGTGACTTGAGTGCATGCGTTATGTGGCAGATCCTGGCACCCGACAGGCAGCTGACTGTAATTTTCTGTGCCTGACTATAGAGTCACCTATGACTAAAGTGCTGGGTACGTTGTCTTGCCTTAGGGGCTGTTGTTTGGTGGCACACTGGTGTTGTGAGCTATGTGTCACTTTGGTTGTGACTGGTGTTTGTTTGCGTTTCACCTTCAGAGGTCTTTGTTGATTGGGCAGGTTAATGTTATGGGCCTCCGCATATGTGGGTTTAGTTTTGCTATGTGTGGGTGTTGATGGTGCGGGTTTTGAAAGGCTATGTACTCCTTGAGGTGTAGTGCAGGTGTTAACCTTCTCCTCTTGACTGTCTAGCATAATCTTGGCTGGAGAGAGCTTTGCTTCCAGTTTGGCTATGTAAGTGCATCTCTCACAGGTTGTAGTGTTGGGTGGTAGGAGGAGAGGGTTGCTTGTGTACATGAGGCAGTTGCTACATTGCCCCAGTATGCCAAGATTCACCAGGTGGACAGCAGAAATAATCGGAAGCTGACCCTTGGACATGCCTGTTTAGGTGCTTTTTTTGTAAAGTACAAGAGCTGTTTTCCGTTACCTTTGCAAGGTACTTTCCAATTATAAGCGATTTAGTGCCGACGATTAACTTCTCCTTATTAACAAGAAAAGTTGAGTGCTTGTATCAGTTTAAGGCTTCCTAGTGCTTTCCAGCAGGTTCTAGAGCAAGTGCTAGTCACAGGGGTTCAGATTTTAGTGCCACTACTGAGAAACCAGCTAGTTTTAAGGGAAAATTTGAAGAGCAGAATCTCTGGCACCTGGAATAGTTTAACCGTAGCCCTGTGGTGCTGCACGATGCAAAAAATGCGCAAACACATGCATTTTTAAGCCAGAAAGTTGAAAGGGATAGAAATCAGCCCAAAATGGCTAAGAAAATTACAATTTCAGAGCTAGAAACCACTCCTCTAGTGTTAGATAGGCAGTACAATGCTCACCACTCCCACTGGTAATCGGTAGGACTTCCCTCTACCACAACAAGGTCAGGATAGCTCTGAACACAGGAAATAAAGTCCTGAAACCAGCACAGCCTGGGATCTGGACTATACTAGCTAGGAAAGGCAGGAAACAAGCAAACAAGATAGTATTTTTTTGGTTTTTTTTTGGGGGGGGGGGGTTGGTTAAAACAGGCTAAACAATACAATAATACAGTAAATAAACACAGAAAAGGCCAACAACATGGCCAGCTTCCATTGCTGTTTTTAATCCACTTTCCATTTTTTAGCAATCAAAAGGAGAGAGACAAATGTTTTATCATTCTAAATTGCTTGTTAGCTTAACAAATTTCTTGTTGCGTTTTTTGGAGGGAAATTGATTATTTAATTGATGGAAGAAAGTACAGTTGTGTACACTTGCCATAAATGTACATGTTCGAGTGTATTCACTGTTGCAGTCATTACATTTTGGTTATCTGCTTGAAGGTAGCCCTCAGTCAGCCTGATTAACAAAGTCTTGGGTCCTGCGTTGGATGCTGTCCCTTCTTCCATGACATCAGGTCGTCAGGGGTATAAAACATGGAGCCAATGCCATTACAGTTTTTCTTGCCCCAGATGTCAGGTGCCCCCCTAATGGGAAGCAATTAAATATAAAAGTACAAAGATATATCTCCAACAAAAAAAGCAAATGCACCAAAAAGGCTTTTAAGCATAGTAAAGGAAAGTAGAGGTACAGCCAAGAGAAGTTAGGGGGCTGGATGGAGGGTAACCAGGACTGCATCAGTGAATACACTCGAACATCTACATTTATGGTAAGTGTACACAACTGTACTATGTTCTTCGTGTTTCACTGTTGCAGTCATTACATTTGGGTAGATTCCCAAAGTTATGGTTGGAAGGAGGAATTTCGATAGCATTAGGGCTAGCTATAAGGCCCTGCAAGACTGCAGTGGCAAAGCCAGCTCTGGATTTAGAGAAAATTGGCAAATGATAATGCTTGGTGAAAAATATGTACAGAACTCCAGGTAGAAAGCTTCTAGGATGTCCCTGGTAGGGACACCTCTGAGAAAGGCTGTAGAGGTAGATGCAGCCCTGGTGGAGTGTGGTCTGATCCCCTGGGGGATAGGTTTTCCATGGTGCTTATAGCAGAAATGAATGCAATGGCTTATCCATTTAGAAATGGTTTGCTTTGAAATAGCCATCCCCCTCTGCCCCTGCAGCAAATGCCACCAGCAGTTGTTCAGATTTCCTTTGAGGTTTAGTCCTGTCCAAGTAGAATCTAAGTTGTCTGTGCAAATCTATGGAATGCAGTATCCGTTCTCCTTTATTCTGTGGATTGGGAAAGAAGGTTGGCAAATGAATGGACTGATTAAAAGCCACACTGGATACCATCTTGGGCATGAAGGATGGATTGGCTCAGAGGGACACCCTGTCCGCATGAAAGATGATGAAGGGCTCCACTGCCATAAGGGCCTGTAATTCAGATACCCTTCTAGCTGAAGTGATTGCTAAAAGGAAAGCTGTTTTCCAAGAAAGAAATTTTAAGTTTGCAGTAGCAGCTGGCTCAAAAGGAGGTAGAGTGAGTTTCTTCAAGACAAAATTAAAGTCCCAGGCTGGGGTTGGAGCTCTCCTGGGTGGTCTCAAATTTCTGGCCCCTCTGAGGAACTGCTTGAGCATTGGATGAGAGAATAGGGGAGGTTCTGTGTTATAATAAGCTGAAATGGCTGAGGCATGGATTTTAATGGAGGAAAAAGACAGGCCCTTGTGAAGCATCTCAGTTAAGTATTGTAAACTCTGAGGTAAATAGGGCGTTGCTGTGCTTATCCCTTGAGACTTGTTCCAGGCAGAGAATCTTTTCCATTTTTCAGCATAAGATTTTCTAGTACTAGGCCTCATTGCCTCTAAAATGATATCCATCACAGGTTTGCTGAGGGATGGTAAAGCAGAGATATAGTAATTAGCCAGGCTGCAAGGTTCAGTCTTTGAAGCTGAGGGTGCAGAATCTGTTTCTCCTGCTGAGACAGCAGGGAAGGAGTGTGAGGCAGGTGCCATGGAGATAACCATGGCACACTGCGCAGGAGGGGGTACCAGTGCTGGCTCGGCCAGTCTGGAGCAATCAAAATCATCCTTGGTTTGTCCTGTTTGATTTTTAGTAGTATTTTGGAGAGCAGAGGCACAGGGGGGAAGGCATAGACTGATAGGTGTTTCCAGCTGAAGGACAGAGCATCCACTTTCCAGGCTTGTTTGTGGAGAGTCCTTGTGCAAAATTTATCCAATTGGTAGTTCTGGGGAGAGGCAAACAGGTCTATATCTGGGGTCCCTCATTTGCTTGTCAACATGTTGAAAATCAGTTAGTTATGTACTCACCATAACGTTAGATGTATGCAAGTCCACCTCGCCTCACATTCTTCACTTGTGGGTTCGGAGACGAATGTCAGCTCCGACTCGGCCTATATACTAGCTCGAAAGTCTTTGATTGGCTGGGCTAAGATGGTATCCCGCAATACACTGCTCCACATCCCCAGATCGAGTTTGCTGCCAACAGAAGTATCGTATCCATCGCCCACACACACACACACACACACACACACACACACACACACACACACACACACACACACACACACCCATAACAACAAGGTCCAACAAATTATCCAAAGGGACTCTGTAACCTCAGAAGTACAAGGAGATCCCCCAAAACCTCCAGGCGTGGGGGACGGTGGGGGGGTAATGAAGAATGTGAGGCGAGATGGACTACATACATCTAACGTTATGGTGAGTACATAACTAACTGATGTTATGCAGTGCTATCTCACCTACATTCTTCACTTGTGGGACAGCGTCCCTAGCACCTACATCCTGGGTGGCTCAATGGAAAATACTCCTGAGCACTGTGGAGCCAAAAGATGATCTGCCCTGGACACCACATCCAATTTGTAATGGAAAACAAACATGCGAGGAGAAGCCCATGTTGCAGCTGCACATATATCATCCATCAATAACCTAGCCTGAAAGGCTGTGGAAGTGGAAACTGCTCTGGTAGAGTGTGCTCTGACTGGAAAGGGCAGGCTCTTTCCCCCCGCCTGATAAATAAAGGAAACGCAACCAGTTATCCACCTAGAAACGCTGACCTTGGAAACCGCAGACCCCAAGAGATTCTCTGAGAACGAAACGAAGAGCTGGTCTGACTTCCACCAATATTTAGTCCTGTGTAGATAAAAGCGTAGTTGCCTATGAACATCCAACAGATGAAACTGGTACTCTGCCTTACTGGAGAAGTTTGGGAAGGAGACAGGCAGCTCCACGGACTGATTAATATTAGATAAGGAAGCCACTTTGGGAAGAAAGGACTGATTTGGTCTGAGAGAGACTCTATCTTTATGGAATATCAAATATGGGTGCTTGACTGATAGGGCCTGAAGTTCTGATACTCGTCTAGCCGATGTGATAGCTATCAAAAAGGTAGATTTCCATGTAAGAAATTTTAGATTGCAGGAAGCAGTGGGCTCAAAGGGTGGTTGAGTGATGGCCTGCAGAACAAAATTGAGGTCCCAGGGCATAACAGGTTGAGATGCAGGGGGACGAAGAAGAAAAAGAAGAGTGCCTTTCAGGAATGCTCTACACAGCCTGTGTGCCATTAAGCTAGGTTCATAAGCCACATGATAATTCGAAATAGCCACCAGCTGAACTTTGATGGTGGCTGAGGCAGACCCTTGGTAGAATAAATGAGACAAAAATTCCAAAACAGAATCAATAGGGGCTGTGTAGGGGTCAATACCTTTGGACTGGGCTAGAGTAGATCTTCCTAGTGGACGGGCTTATGAGAGGACGAAAGAATATGGACCACGTCTGGAGAAAAATTGTGATACCCGACTACGGATGGAAGTGGAGTAGCCAAGCGGTCAGCCGCAGGATCTCCAGGGAGGAGTGGAGCTGTACCGACATATGTGTCAGCAAGTCTGGACGAGGGTCCAGAGTCCAAGGTGCGTCCACAATGTACGGTTGAAGGAAGGGGAACCATACTTGTCAAGGCCAGTGTGGCACGATCAGAATCAATCTGCTTCCCAAGGATAGCGCTTTCTGAATCACCCATGAGATAAGGGGAAACGGAGGGAAAGTATACAGCAGACCCGAGGGCCAATTGTGCGCAAGAGCGTCCCTTGGAGATTCCCCCAGTGGGAGGATCAGCGAGAAGTAGCTGCTGCATTTCGCATTGAGGGGGCTGGCAAACAGATTGCAGCAAGGCTGACCCCATTTGCTGAATATACTGTCCACCACCGGGCGGTTCAGGGACCACTCGTAAGGCATGAGGATCGCCCTGCTTAGCCTATCTGCAATCACATTGGTTTTCCCCGGGATGTGCGTTGCCACCAAGGCCCGTTGGGAAGCTATCGCCCAATTCCACACTCTCATGACCTTCCTGCATAGTGGGTACGATCTGGTTCCTCCTTGTTTGTTGAGATACCACACTACTGACATGTTGTCTGAGTGTATCGCAATAGTCCCTAGAGGAAGGACATCTTGAAGTGCCTGCAATGTTAGAAGCACTGCCCTCATCTCCAGGACATTTATGTGCAAGTCTATCTCGTGCTCCTGCCACGTGCCTTGGACCATCCTGCCGAGATACTGCCCCCCCCCACTCTATCCGGGAGGCATCCGTGGTCACTGTGGCTACCGGGTTGGGTGGAACAAAGGGTTTTCCTACGTCTAAGTTGTTGGTGCATAGCCACCAACTGAGGTCCTGCTTGCATTTGCCTGTGATTAAGATAGGATGGGATAGCGGTAGTCTTTGGAAGGACCATTGGGCGAATAGGAACCATTGTAGGATCCTCATATGTAACCTCACTAACGGGACCATCATGATAGTAGACGCCATTGTCCCCAGTAACTGAAGAACTAGTCTTGTCCTCACACGTGTCAGAGGCATCAGCATCCGAACCTGTCGTTGCAACCCTGCGATCCTCTCCATAGGTAGGAACGCTCTCAACCGAATAGTGTCCAACTCTGCTCCTATAAATGAGACACGCTGTGAGGGTATAGCAAGGCAGATTTTTTCCAGTTTATTGTGATGCCTAACTGGTGACAAAGATGGATGGTAGTATTTCTGTTTTGAAGAAGTAGATGCTTGGTGGGGGCGGATAGGAGCCAGTCGTCCAGGTAAGGAAACACCTGGAATCCTTGACGTCTCAAGTGAGCCGTCACCACGCTGAACACCCTGGGGGCTGTGGTGAGACCAAAGGGCAGGGCTCGAAACTGGAAGGGCCAGGCTCCCAGCCGGAAGTGTAGATGACATCTGGATGCTCTGTCCATTTTGATGTGGTAATAAGCATCCTTCAGGTCGATGGAGCACATCCATACTTCCTTTCCCAATAACGGGAGAATTGATTGTAGCATGACAATCCGGAATTTGGGCTTGTGTACGTAATGATTGAGTCGGCTGAGATCCCAAATGGGTCTCAGGTCCCCCGTTCTTTTCGGCACCAAAAAGAATCTCGAGTAAGTCCCTAATCCGATCTGGTCTGGGGGGATGGATTGGATGACTCCTTTTTCTAGCAGCTGAGAAACCTCTGTTGCTGCATGACCCCTTTGACTGGGTGGAACGTCTGGGATCCTTTTGACGGGGGGGGGGGGTGGAGTGAAATGGGATGGTGTAACCTCCGGCGATTATCCCTAATACCCATCTGTCCTGGGTGATGTTGACCCAGGCTTCCTGATACCGGGAAATTCGATCCCCGACTGGCTCCGGAGAAGCACAGCCAGACACACCCTCAGGAATGAGAGTATGGGGAACCATGAAAGGAATCACGGACACCAGAATTGCGGGGGCCCCCTCTGCCTCTGGGGCGACGTCGCCCTGAATACGACCCCCCTCCCCTGCCTCGGGGGGGGGGGGTGTCTCACCCTGTGCGGTAGGAAAAGACCTTTGTGATTTTTTTGAACCACATTTTTCCCCCTCGCTGAGCCTTGGGATAAGGCCTCGACGGGAGGGAAAAACGGACTCCCACGGCAGACAAGGTCTTTCCCTCTTGCTCGCACCTGGTGAGTGTGTCTTTCACTTTGGTCCCAAACAAGGAGGAACCATCGAAGGGGGCATCAGTAAAGGAAGACTTAAAGGCCTCCACAAAGTGACACAGGCATAGCCAGGCTTGCCTCCTAAGGGCCACTCCTGAACTAGCCGCCCTACTAGCTCCCTTGGCCACGTACAAAATCAGTCGCATGGACGAGTTAGCAATGGAGGTGAGGGTAGAGAGCTGAGCGTTGACAGTCTGAGCCACCGCCTCAGGCACGTTACCTGTTAAGAGCATCTCCTAACTCCTTAAGGAGATCTCTCTGGAGCCGCGTGAAATGAGACAAATAATTCAGCGACTGCAAGGTAAAGGTGGTTGAAGACCATGTACGCTTCCCGTACCGATCCATAGTCCTAGACTTCTTGTTAGGAGGATTGACCGAAGAGGAAGACTCAGCAACTTCCTTCTGTGTGGCAGCCACCACCACCATAGCATGCACCGGGACTCCCTTTGTTAAAAATTATTTTCCTTGGGGAGCAGACAAAAATTTGTTGAGGCGTCGAGGAACAGGCTCCACGGAGTCAGGAGTCTCCCACACCCTCCGACAAATAAGGTCCAGGAGCTCGTCAAAGGGTGGAGACACCCAGGAGGCTGAGGGCTGAGTGCCAAAGGCCTTAAGGAATACTGACTCATCCTCTGAGGGGGTTTTGGAGGGCCAATCTCCTCTATTTCAAGATCTCCAGGATATCGGAGAACGAAACGTCCTCCGAGGAAGACTTAGAGGACCCCTCCAATTCCTCGAGGTCAGTATCGGAAGTGAGAGACTCGTCCTGGGAGTCTTATGTGTTTCCTCTTGCACGATTTCTTTCTGGGGGGTTCCTCAGGCACAGGCTCTGAGGGCCCCTCAGAAAGAAGGTGACCACTAGTGGGGGTATCCTTAGGCCCCTGCACTCTACTATCCAAGGATAGGTGGGTGTCAGAAGCTCTCGTCAGTGTTGTGGGGGACGGAAGAACCGATCCGAGAGAAGTAGCTGACCTAGCCAGTGCGCTCCGCATAGCCTCTAAGGCGGGACCTCCCGAATCGGAGGACCGACCGCCTTCCACGGCCATGACCAGGACCGGTGTCCCCACAGCCGAGCTTGGCGACCGGCTCAGACTCTGTTCCAAAATTAACGGAGCGGACGCAGACTCAGTCGACACAGCTACCTCCTGCGGCCCCAATGTTGGTGGAGCCGAGGAAGCAGGCTTGACAATGGTAATTTTACAAGGTGGCTCCGAAGCAATAGATGGAGCCGGAGACCTTTTCTTGGATTTGGAGGATTTAGACTTCGACTGGGAGCTGGGAGCCGAACCTAAATCCTCCTCAAAGGACAGTTTTAGCAGTCCCTTTAGGATCAATTTGTTTTTCCTATTTTGGAGCACCCGAGGACTAAAGGCATGGCAGAAACTGCACGACTCCTGAAGGTGGATGGCTCCAAGACAGTAAACACAGACCGAATGTCCGTCTGTGATAGACATTTTATAGGCACACTTTGTACACTTTTTTAAAGCCCGAGGGCTTATGCTCTTTTTGTTCCTTAGACATGCCAAGCCAACAACTGAAGCAGCTGCTACTGACAAAAGGCGGGAAACCGCTGACACAGAAAAGTACAGTTTTGTACCTACCATAAATGTAGATGTCCGATAGGCATGCATCTGCAGTCCTTACAAATGGGTTGTCCTGTCGTCAGGCAGCCCTTCGGTCGGCCGGATTCCAAAGTCTGGGTCTGGCCTCGGCTGGTGTCGCACTTCACCCGACGTCATAGCTGCAGTTCTTCGGGTATAAAGGCAGCAGCCGACGCCATTTTCCTCAGTGTTTCTTGCCCCAGATGCCAGGTGCCCTCTAGGAAGGCTAAATTTGGATAAATACAAATGGTTCCAAATAGTAGAGAGCAAACAAAAATTAAGCATGTATGTACATATATACAAACAAATACACCATAATAGATTCCCCCAGCTAGCTACAAGATGGGCAAATACCCTAGGAGTACCACAGAGGGGAAGGAGGGTGGGTAATCCTGACTGCAGATGCATGCCTATCGGACATCTACATTTATGGTAGGTACAAAACTGTACTATGTCCTTCAAGGATGCATCTGCAGTCCTTACAAATGGGTAGAATACCATAGCCAAACTGGGGAGGAGGAGAAAAAGATTATGGTGTAGTTAAGATCCCTTGCAAAACAGCAGTGGCAAAACCTGCTCGGGATCTGGAGTATAAAGGTAAATTATAATGCTTGGCAAATGTATGCACGGAGCTCCAAGTAGCAGCCTCTAAAATGTCTTTGGTAGCCACTCCTCGTAAAAAAGCTGTGGTAGTGGCTGTAGCCCTTGTAGAGTGAGGCCTGATGTTTTCTGGAGTTTTCTTCCCATGGTAGGAGTAACAAAATCTAATGCAATTTCCTATCCACTTCTGTTTTGAAATTGCTTTTCCTTCCATTCCTGTTGCATATGCTACCAGTAGCTGGTCAGTTTTTCTATTGCTCTTGGTCCTGTCCAGGTAGTAACGTAATTGTCTATGTACATCCAAGGTATGCAACAGTCTTTCTCCCCTGTTCTGTGGGTTGGGGAAGAATGTAGGTAGGTGGATAGCTTGATTTAGAGATACCCTGGAGACCACCTTTGGCATAAAAGTAGGATTAGTTCTCATGGACACTCTATCTTGATGGAAGATCAGGAAGGGCTGTACTGCCATTAATGCCTGTAGCTCAGATACCCTTCTTGCTGAAGTGATTGCAAGCAGGAAAGCAGTTTTCCATGATAAGTACTGTAATTCTGCTGTTGCTGCTGGCTCGAAAGGAGGGAGTGTCAACTTTTCTAGCACAAAGTTCAAGTCCCATGCTGGTAATGGTGGCTTCCTAGGTGGCTTTACATTTTTAATCCCTCTCAGAAACTGCCTGAGCAGAGGATGTGAGAAGACTGGAGGATCCAAGTTGTATTCTGCTGAAATAGCTGATGAATGAATCTTAATGGAAGAATAGGACAGGCCGTTGTGGAAGAGCTCTGCCAAGTATTCCAGGATGTTAGCTATGTTTACCAGTGACACATTCTCTCCTTTTGCAGTACTCCAAATGAGATATCTTTTCCATTTTGCTGAATATTTTTTTCTTGTTGAGGGTCTGCGAGCCTCTAAGATAATGTCTTTAACCCTTTGAGATAAATCTGGGTTATTTGTTCTTATGCAATGTTCCAGGCAGCCAGCTGCAGTGTTTTCAGGTTTGGATGCAGGGTTTTGAAGTTGTTCTGTGTTAACAGCAAGGAAACTAGGGGTAGAGGCCATATTTGTTCCCGAGACATACTCCTCAGTAATGGGTACCAATGTTGCCTTGGCCAGTCTGGAGCTATCAGGATGATCCTTGGACGGTCTTCTTTGATCTTCAATAGCACCTTGTGCATCAAAGGAAGAGGTGGGAAAGCATATGTTGTCAGGTTTTTCCAACTGAAAGATAGGGAGTCCACTTTCCAAGCAAGTGGGTGGTACGTCCTTGTGCAAAATTTTTTCAGTTGGTGATTGTGTGGGGATGCAAATAAGTCTATTTCTGGTAGTCCCCATTTCCCTGTAATGGTTTTGAAGATGTCCGGATGCAGCATCCATTCGTGGGCATCCGTGGTAGTTCTGCTTAGGATGTCTGCTAGTATATTTTCTTTTCCTGGCACAAAAAGTGCTTGTAGCTGAATGTTGAAGCTCAGTGCCACATTCCAGAGGTCCATTGCCATCCGGCATAGAGGGTATGAATGTGTGCCTCCCTGTTTGTTGATGTACCACATAACTGTGGTGTTGTCCGTCCTTATCAGCAGTTGACCCTGTCGAAGAAATGGTCTGAATGCCTGAATTGCCAGTTTTACTGCCAGCATTTCCTTTTGATTTATGTGTAGGTGCAGCTGGTCTTGAGTCCATAAGCCTTGTATGCACTTGTCCCGCATGTGTGCCCCCCAACCGAGGTCTGAGGCGTCTGTTGTGATGGTCTGGCTTGGTTGAGTGCTGTGGAAGGGCAGTCCCTTGTTTGATTGACAGGCCTGAGCCCACCATTGGAATTCTTGTTTCAGGCATGGAATTATTGGAATTTGGGTTTCTAGGCTGTGCTTGTGCTGAGACCATAGATTCCTTAGGTACCACTGTAACTTTCTCATATGTAGTCTGGCATGTGGAATCAATATTATGCAGGATGCCATGCAACCGAGAGCTTGCAGGACTTTTCTTGCTGTTAGCTGGTTCTGCTTTGTTAATGCCATGAAGTAGAAAGGGAGTTGCTCTTGTTTTTCTACTGTCAGGAATGCCATTTGTTTTGATGTGTCCAGATCTGCACCCTAGAAGGTTATCCTTTGGGATGGTATCAGCCTTGACTTTTTTATATTGACTGTGTATCCCAGGGCTTGTAGTAGATGAATGACCCTTTCCAAATCTTTTGTTAATTTGTTTTTGTTGTCCGCTTGTAACAGGCAGTCGTCCAGGTAAGGGTAAATTTGAATTCCCTGAAGCCTGCAATGAGCAATTACTGATGCCAGGCATTTCGGGAATACTCTGGGCGCAGTAGATAAGCCAAAGGGCAATGCTGAGAATTGATAATGCTCTGATCCTGCAAGAAATCTGAGATATCTTCTGCCATTTGGTCGTATGGGGAAGTGCAGGTATGCCTCCTTGAGATCTAGAGTTACCAGCCAAGACTCCTTGCCCAGCATGGGAAGAAGCTGCTGTAGGGTCAGCATTTTGAATTTTGGAACAATGAGGTATGTGTTTAAAGCGGACAGGTCGAGAATAGGTCTCCATTGGTTTTCTTTTCTTGGTACCAGGAAGAGTCTGGAGTAAAATCCTTGCCCTTGTTCCATAGATGGTACCCTTTCTATAGCTCTCATCCTTAGTAAGTAAGTTATTTGTTTTAGAGCTTCTGTCTTCTGATTTGGAGGTAGGTTTGGCATTCCTCTCTTCCTTGGTAGAGTATGGAAGTGAAACCTGTAACCTTGGTCTACTGTCTGTAAAATCCATTTGTCTCCTGTGATGTAATGCCAGTTTACTGAAAATAAGGCTAGCTTCCCGCCTAGGGGTGCCTCTAGTTGTTCCCTGGTAGGCGGTGCCAGAGCCAAGTCACTGTGATTGTCCTGTGGAAGTGGTGGTGGCTGGATCTGTGGCTGTACCTCGCTGGTTGTTAGCCTGCCACTGACGTCCCCTGTAGGCACCTCTGGATTGACCCCTGCCTCTTGAGCGCCTATTCCTGCCTCTCGGAGCTCTGGAGGTGTCTGGAAAGGACCAATTCTTGGAAGGCCAGTTCCTGCTAAACCTTGGAGGCTGGACCTGTAAGAAATCCTTGACTGTCTGGACAGATTTTGCTTTGTCTTCCACCTTCTTCAGCACCTGCTGCAGGGAGCCAAACAAATTGAGCTTATCCATGGGAGCATCTAGGAGCTTTGATTTAACATGGTCTGGTAAGGACTGCTCTTTTAACCATGCATGTCTTCTGATCACTGTGCCAGTCATGGCTGATCTAAAGGAAGCCTCCAGTGCATCATAGCCGCATTTTAAGGAATGATTACTGACCTGTTGAATGTTATGTACCATTTCCTGTACAGATTTTTTGTCTAATGGTTCATCCAAGGACAGTTTTTTAGTTAATTGGTCTAACATAAATTCCTGATACTGAATCATGTGGAATTGACAGTTCAAGGCCCTAGCTGAAAGAGTAGCAGAAGTGTAAACTTTTTACCCCATCTCTCTAAGGCCCTAGATTCCCTTTCAGAGGGGAGGGGGTTTTTGGTAGAAGTAGCTGCTACAGCCTTGGGTCCCTGGGAGATAGTTTCGGGATCTGCAAAAGGGGCCTTATACAAATGATAATGTGTGTCCGGAACCCTGTAGTACCTATCGGGCTTAGCAGGGGCCGGAGGAAGAGAATCAGGAGCAGTACAAGCATCATTAAAAGCATCATCCACAACAGTAAGTACTGGAGGAATGGCTAAAGGCCTATGTTGTGGCAAATGCAGAAAGGTTCTAAGCCTTTTCCTAGAGTCTGAAAAATCCTGGCCCTGCCATTGAAATTGTTCCCTCATAGCATGCAAGGTTTCCCCAAAAGAAAATTCCTCAGGCGGAGAGGCAGAAGGAATGGACTCTTCTGCATCAGAGTCCTCATAAGGAGAAAAGGGGCCCTCTGGAGGGTTTGAATTATCTGATTCATCAGAGGAGCCATCTGAAGAAACTGGCTCAGGGGGCTCTACTCTAGTCCTCTTCTCTGGAGGTGGGTGAGAGGCCCTGTCTGGATGTGGTTGGGATCCCCGGATCAAAGAAATGAGATCCTCTGCTAGACTAAGCATTTGTGAACTAGAACTAGGCCTGTGAGAAGGGGTCTTAGCAGGCACAGTTTTGGTAGTTTTTGCTGCTTTAGCCCTGGCAAAGGCCTTAATCGACATGGATGCAAGAGGCCTAGCAGCTCCACGTGCAGGGGTAGAAATATCCAAAGGGATAGTATCAGATAAATCCTGTGAACCTGTAAGAGCAGGTGGGATTTCAGTAGCAGTTTCAGCCAAGCTGGAAGAGGCCTCGGTAAGTGGCAAGCTTTCGGCCGAAGAACCGTGGACTCGGTTTCAGCCGAAACCGAGACACTCGCGGTAGGCTTAACCGCGGTTTTGGACGAAACCGCGGACCGCGAGTGTCTGTCCTTTTCCTTGCGTTTTTTAGAAATTTGCGTAGTCGGAGCATCCGACGGCATAATGTAAGCAAAAGCGGAGCCGTAAAACTCTTCAGCAAATTCCGATCGACGTCTAAGCGTCTGTCGGTTGAAAGAAGCACAGGCTAGACAAACTGCTACGTTGTGGTCTGGGCCTAAGCAAGGTAAGCAGCAAGAGTGGAAATCTTTATGAGGTATTTGTTTCCCACAAGTTAAACAGTTATTCACTTTTTCTGACATCGGCTGAGGCAAGAAAGAGTCCCCAACGGGGTACTTAGCTTTTTAGAAGTCTTCGGTACTTGTAGTAGTAATCTCTGGTTCTGACCGACCGGCACTTGCGAACAGCTTCTGCTTCGGGCGCCACGCGGCAAGAAAGACTGGGGAAAATGGCGTCGGCTGCTGCCTTTATATCCGAAGAACTGCAGCTATGACGTCGGGTGAAGTGCGACACCAGCCGAGGCCAGACCCAGACTTTGGAATCCGGCCGACCGAAGGGCTGCCTGACGACAGGACAACCCATTTGTAAGGACTGCAGATGCATCCTTGAAGGACATCCAGTGAACACGAAAAACACAACCAAGGCACAGGGGAGAACCTCTAAATAAAACAGTTCTCAACTTAAAAAAGGAAAAGCACCTAAAGACAGCCAGACAAACACCACAAGGAGGACTAGGTCCTCTAACTTAAACGGGCCTAGCCCGAGGGAGCAAGGGATACCACACACAAACACACTCGCAACCTACAAAAAGTAATGCAGCAAAAGAACTTTGTGTATACACACAATAAGCCAAATATTAGCCAAAAATCTTCACAAGAAAGAGGTTTTTTGCAATACTTAGCCACAGCCAAGTCGAGACCACATCCAAGCTCTACAAGCGGCAAACGAGATCTAGGGATGTGGAGCAGTGTATTGTGGGATACCATCTTAGCCCAGCCAATCAAAGACTTTCAAGCTAGTATATAGGCCGAGTCGGAGCAGACATTCGGCTCCGAACCCACAAGTGAAGAATGTAGGTGAGATAGGACTACATAACATCCTTTGTTCAAGTTTCTACTCTTGTGGGTCCATGAGGTTTCTGCTTAGTCGGTCTGCCAGTGCATTTAATTTTCCTGGCAGGAAATGAGCTTGTAGGTGCACTTGGTAGCTCAAGGCTGTGTTCCACAATGCCATGGCTAGTCTGCAGAGGAGATAAGAATGTGTAACCCGCTGCTTGTTTATAAACCACATAACAGTGGTGTTGTCCGCCTTTACCATTAGTTGTCCTGGAAGAATGTGGTCCTTGAAGGCTGTCAGAGCATTCTGTACAGCTAACATTTCTTTTTGATTGATAGGCATGTGCATTTGACTTGGGTTCCATTTGCCCCGAATGCACTTCCCTGCCAGGTGAGCCCCCCATGCATAGTCTGATGCATCTGTTCGGGTTTGGGCAGCAGGGGATGGTGTGAAAGGTAGTCCCTTGTTTTGGTGGCAGGACTCTGCCCACCAAAGGAACTCTAGGTGTAGGCATGGTATGATAGGAATCATTGTTTCTAGGTCTTGAGAATGTTGACACCATAGGCTTTTTAGATACCACTGTAGATTCCTCATATGCAGTCTTGCATATGGAATTAGAAGAATGCAGGAGGCCATGAACCCCAAGGCTTGCAGTATTTGTCTTGCAGATAGCAGGGTTTTTGTGGCCACTTGTTTGAAGTAGGTTGTCAAATGAATTAGTTTCTCTGGGGTGAGGTAAGCCATCTGGGAAGTTGTATTCAAGCTTGCTCCCAGGAATATAATTTGTTGACAGGTGTGATTTCTTTTAGTTTATGGTGTACCCCAGACAAGTTAGAAACCTTTTTACAAAGGCCAGTGGATTCAAAAGTATGTCCTGGCTTTCTGCCTGAATTAGACAATCATCCACGTATGAGTACATTTGAATATTTCTTTGCCTGCAAAATGCAATAACTGGAGCTAGGCACTTTGTGAATACCCTGGGCGCAGTAGATAAGCCAAAGAGCAGTGCAGAGAACTGATAGTGCGTGTAAGTCTGCTTTGAAGCATAGGTATCTTCTGCAAGATTCCCTGATTGGGATGTGCAGGTATGCTTCTTTTAAATCTAGTGTTGCCAACCAGGCATCTTTGCCATGCATAGGAAGTAATTGGTGAAGAGTCAGCATCTTGAAGTTTTGAATCACCAAATAGAGTAGACAGGTCCAGGATAGGACGCCATGAATTGTCTTTTCTGGGTACCAGGAAAAGTCTTGAGTAGAAACCTTGTCCCTTTTCCTCTTCTGGTACCAGTTGAATAGCCCCCATGCTTAAGAGAGAAAGTACTTGTCTTTGGGCCTCTGCCCACTGATTTGTGGGTAGGTCTGGCCACTCACTTGGTGTTGGCAACGTGTGGAAGTGAAATCTGTATCCCTGGGACACTACATTTAAAACCCATTTGTCCTGGGTAATGAGTTTCCAATTATTTGCATGAAGAGCAATCTTCCCCCCCAAAGGAGCAGTCAGTTGATAAGTGCTTGGAAATTTTAAAAGGAAGTCATTGAGACAGTTTACCATAGGGGGGAGTCTTATTCCCCAGATTTGGAAGTGGAGGCCCCCCACTGCTTAGTTTTGAGAGTCCTCTGGGACTGAAACCTGGGGTTTTTGCTGTTTCTGGGTTTAGCTTGAGAAGACCTGGAAGGGGCTGCAAAGGACCAATTCTTAGTGGGCCAGTGTGCCTACTAAATCTAGGAGGCTGAACTTGTAAAAAAATATTTAACAGTTTGCATAGATTTAGCTTTATCTTCCATCTTTTTAAGAACTTCCTCAGCCTTGTTGCCAAACAGGTGGTCCTGATTTAAAGGAGCATCCAACAATTTAGCTTTAACATAGTCAGGCAAAGATTGCTCCTTAAGCCAAGCATGCCTTCTGAGCACAGACCCAGTAACAGCAGCCCTGCAAGAGGCCTCTAATAAATCAAAACCACATTGCAAAGTATGTTTTCCAACTTGTTCGGCAGAATGCATTAAATCCTGTAATTCTTTATTTTCCACACAGTCAGGAATCAACATCATTTTCTGTTTAAGCAGTCCAATAACATGTTGCTGATACTTTAACACATGAAACTGGCAGTTTAAAGCCCTAATAGCCAAGGTTGCAGAAGTGTAAACCTTCTTACCCCATCTATCCAATGCCCTGGAGTCTCTATCAGAAGGGGTAGGATTTTTAGCAGTAGAAGCCTTAATGCCCTTGGGCCCCTGTGAAATAGTCTCTGGATCTGCAATAGGATTTTTGAAAAGGAACTTGTGGGACTCGGGGACCCTGTAGTATCTGGCAGGTTTTCTGGGAGCAAGAGGCAGGGAATCCGGGGCCAAACTAGATTCCGTAAAAGCATCGTCAACAATGTCTAGCACAGGAGGAATAGCTAAAGGCCTATGCTGAGGTAGGAGAAGGTAATCCCTAAGCCTCTTTTTTGAATAAGAAAAATCCTGGCTTTCCCAGTGGAAATGCTCCCTCAAAGTATGTAAGGTTCCCCAAAAGAAAAATCCTCAGGAGGGGAAGCAGAGGTAATGGAGACCTCTGCATCAGAATCTTCATAAGTAGATAAGGGCAAATCCAGATTATCAGAAGAATCAGAAAAAACAGAATCCTGATCAGAAGATTCATAATCAACTTCAGTCCTAGGCCTCTTAGAAGGGGGGGGGGGGTTGGCTACCCTTGATTAGAGTTATTAGATCTTCAGCCATTCTTATCATTTGTTTTTTAGGCATAGAGGCCTGAGCATGTGGCCTGGGCGTCATTTTTTTAGACATGGATTGAGATTTAGGCCTAAGTAAAGGAGGAGGTGTTGGTTTAATATGCAAGTTCGTAGGCCTGAATACACCCTCAGAAGCCGGTGCCTGCACAGCGGCTCCAGACCCATCCAAGGTAGAGACATCCGTGGGTTCCATAGTTGAAGCATCTTGCGGCATACAGGACTCCAAATGGGTCTCAGCAGAGGCGTAGCGGGTATCAGGGGCTGCAAAAGCGCCTCACTGAGTACTGGCGACTGGCTTAGGAGAAGCGTCGTCGGCAGTTTTGGACCTCGGCGGCCTCTGTCTTTATCTTTGCGTTTTTTCGGAATACCGGTAGTCGGTTGGTTAACCGATGACATTTCTGGATAATTAAACAGAGAACCGAAATATTTAGAGGTGAAAATATACCGACGACAGATAGTGTACTGATTAAATAAAACACAAAACCGACAGCAAGGTACGTAGTGGTCAAGGCCGAGGCAAGGAATACAGTACGAATGAAAATCTTTGAGGTATTTGCTTTCCACAAGTATTGCAATTATTAACTTTTACTGACATCGGTAAGGAGCAAGAAAAAGTTGCCCCACCGGGGGTACTTAGCTTTAGTTTAAGACTTCGGTTCTGAAACTCGAAAACGAAAATTTCTGGAGTCGGCCAACCGGCACTTGCGAACTGCTTTTGCTTCGGGCACTGCACAGCAAGAAAGACTGATGTAATGGCGTCAGCTGCATGTTTTACACCCCTGACGACCTGACGTCATGGAAGAAGGGACAGCAACTGACGCAGGACCCAAGACTTTGTTAATCCGGCCGACTGAGGGCTACCCGCAAACAGATAACCCAAATGTAATAACTGCCAACAATGAAACACAAAGAACATCAACCTACTTATAGGAAGTACCTTTGATGTGATTCTATCTGATGAAGTTCATTTGTTTTATTTTGCACAAAAGCGCTCATCTGTTATTCTATCAAAATGTTTTTCTGAACATTGTTTGCTCCTCTCCGTTATTTTTGTTTTATAGTTTTACAGTTTGTCGATTATTTTTTGTATTACCAGTCTTAACCAGTTGTCTTCCTGGCTCCCTTTTGAGTGGGGTGGGTCATGAGACCATATATAGAACAGGTTGTCTGAATTGGTTTGCTACATTCTTCAACACAATGGCATTCACTTGACACCAATGACTACCGTAGTATTTTTTTACACATTTTTATATCACTGAATGACTTAAATAGTGCATCTGTTTGATGTTTTGTTAAATAGTTAATTTATAACAGTGCACACATCTCATAACTTTAATAAAAAGATAAAACAGAACAAAGCTTTCAACTCACAGGGGACTTTGTAAAAAGGTTGTACATTACAATCCCATCAATATGTATATACATATATATATATATATATATACATATATATATATATATATATACACATATATATATATATATATATATATACTTTTGAATACAAGCCAGCGAATAAAAATTCAAGGTATAGTCGTATCTAAAAGTAATAATTATCAGTGCAAATGAGCATTTTAAAGAAATATCAACTCAAAAAACTTAATTATGAACATATCAACATAAATTACTTGTACAAATATTTAAAAACCTATATATATCACTTTACATATGTCTGTCTTTCTTTTAATAAAGGTTTAATACTGTTTTTACTATTCAACCCTGGTGGATGGTTTGCCCTAAAATAATTTATCCATCTATAGTCTTCAACTTCAGTTTTATTAATCAAGTCACCTAATACCAACAGAGATCTTAGCTAACACTCTAAATTTAAATGCATATTCAGTACCACAAGCATTAATATGTTTGAATAAGGCATTTGTTTCAATTTATTACTTTTAGACATGTGACAGTACCTTGATTTTTTAATTCACTGGCTTGTATTCAAAATTGTATATATTGATGGGATTGTAGTTTACAACCTTTATACACCGAGGAAGAGTCTTGTGCAACTTGAAAGCTTTGTTATTCTATTTTATTTTACCTTTTATTAAAGTTTTAAGGCATCTGCACTGTTTTTTCACACTCTTGATTACTTGCTTACAGTAGTTCATTTAGCTACCAGAGCATTTTGTATTGTTTTAAATAGTTAATTTATAAAATCACCAGATTTGTCAAGGCTGAATCATACTTTCAGACTACAACTAGGGAATTACTCTTGCCTTATCATAATGGATAATGAAATCTGGTGAGATTTTACCAACAGTCAGCTGCTGTTGCCTTTAAATGAATGTAAACTTCTGTCACCGCATTACAGATTTTTCAGTTCAATAGGAATGCATTAGGAATGTGTCTGGGAATGCAAGCTAGGGTCTCATTCCAGGATTTGTGAACCTTTCTGGCAAGTATGGTTAGCATGATGGGAACTAAAGAATGAAATTCAGTCACTTCTCTTTTACGTAAATACAAATTTATTTACTTTCTTTTGCCAAGCTAGTAAAAAATTTAAGTTTTTGTTACTATCTCTACTGGTAAATATCTTGGAACATTTTTGCCAACTGGTCTACTGATTGGGGGGGGGGGGGTTGCACACAAAATGGCAGTCATTACGGCTGTCAGTAAACAGAATCACACACTGGCAAAAAGGGATACAATCCTTCTTAACAAATATCTATTTATACTGTTTAAAGCTTGCATACCTCTTAACAGGAGGTCTCACCTTTAAATACTGTTTATAATGTAATTCAGATTCCTCTATGCATTTCTTATGTGTTACCTCTGCACTAATATAATCAATAATCTAGCTCGCATTTAATTTCTTGCACTTGCCATTTATTTAGTCTGTAAATTACCATTTTTTGGTTTTGGTAACAGTCTGGTTGATCTGGGTTTAAGGCAAGGATTTCACAAACTCTCCAAACTAAAACTCTGAACTGCATCATGGATTATTTGTTCTGTATAGCTTACAATTTACCATAAAAGCAGAAAATCTGATTGTCTAGTAAACTAGGTTCATAGATTAGTACTAAGCTAACTGTCCTTGTGAGCCATTTTAAGCCTAGCCAATTATCCCCTGTGAGACTCGAACCCTGCACCTTTTGTTTGGAAGGCAAACACCTTAACCATTAGGTCACTCTCCCAACTCAGTCTCAGGAAAGTAAAGAACAGCTATCCAATAGTATCAGTTATCTCTTTAATCTGCCTTTTGTAAAATCTGTCTAGGATCCTATTTACTTTACAGTCCAGTTATAGACTTGGACTGAACAAACTCATCCTGGCAAACTGGTGAATTCCTTGTTCTAATGCGTTTCGAATTTTATATCTCAATGGATATGGCATCCACTCATGTTTTCAAAAATTACCACCATACAGTATTTTGAATTTACATTACAGTCAAATTATATACATAGATTGGACTAACTCAACCTGACAAATGGCTAAATTCAGATCTTATATCTCAATTGATATGGCATCTGCTCATGTTTTCAAAAGCTAACACTACAGTGTTTTGAATTTACTCTTTGCTTAGTTCAAAATTATTGGAAAGACAAGATATTTCAAGAATGCTGCACAACTCTGTTTCTCAATGGCAAGATATTCTGTGAAAAAAAAAAAACAATGCAAATTTTCATTTGACAACCTGTTGAGACCTCTTGCAGGTAAATACCACATGTCTACATAAGAAACCAAATCTTAAAGCCAGGTTTCCTTTAACATTCTGGTAAAGTTTCTTAAAAAACATCAGCTGATATAGTGCACAATAACTGCACATAAAATAGTTTTGTCTAGCTACTAATCATCACACATTTTCTAACTTCAAACAATGACTGCAACGTTCCCATGACTAGCCTTGAATACCCTAAAACTGTGAGTTCACTATTGGTGCAGAACTGGAATATTGTTTAATCTAAGATTAGCCAAAAAGGAATGTCACAGTCAGATAATGTAAATAAAATTATAAAAAATGTACATCTGAACTAGTTAGCAAGCATAGAATAACTGGTTGTTTAATGTGCGTAGCATAAAATAGGACAGAATTACTATAGTTGCCCTTGGCTGGTCCACAGCCTCTAAATCTGTAAATGCAAGCAGAGCAGACTGCCTGTATTACACATTACACATACTTTACCTTCATGACATATGCATTAAATATCAAACTAAATAAATTACCCACACATTTACACTATATTGTCCTGCCTTTCTGTGTCTACAACAGTTTGGCTTCTTGACTTATATGAAGTCACTGCTAGAAGGCCTTTCACACTAAATTATTTATCAATTTGCAAGGAGGAAGTATTTTACTTAGCAAAAAGTACAGTTGTGTACACTTACCGTAAATGTAGATGTTAGAGTGTATTCACTGTTGCATTCATCACCTGTGGGTTATCCCTGCTGTGGTAGGCCTCGGTCGGCCCAAATACCAGAGTCAATGTTTTTTTGCGTCGGCTGCAGTCGCCTGCAGTCTGACGTCAGGTCTTCAGTGCTATAAAGCAAGGCAGTCAGCGTCATTACATCAGTATTTCTTGCCCTAACCCATCAGAAGCACAAGGAGATAAGGAAAAAAAGTGTTCCTGGTAGCAAAAATCCACAGTGAGAAGCTTATGTTCCCCCTAGGGGGAAGATGCTATATGGGGGGGGGGGGTGGAGGGAGGGGGAAACAGGACTGCAACAGTGAATACACTCGAACATCTACATTTATGGTAAGTAGTGTACACAACTGTACTATGTTCTTTGTGTTTCACTGTTGCAGTCATCACCTGTGGGAGGATTCCCAAAACTGAGGAGAGGGGTGGAGGATAGGTTAGAGTCGTAGGCATGGGTCAGCAGGGCCTGCAGAACTGCAGAGGCAAACCCTGCTTAGACTTAGAAAAAAAGAGGTAGGTGGGGTAAAGCTTTGTAAAGGTATGGACAGAGGTCCAGGTGGCAGCTTCCAAGATGTCTCTGGTGGGGCCTCTTCTGAGTAAGGCTGTGGAAGTGGAGGCTGCCCTATTGGAATGGGTATGGATAGACTTGGGGGGGGGGTCCATTGTAGTCTGTAGCAGAAATGGATACAGTGTGATATCCATTTGGAAATGGTTTGTTTGGAAATGGGCTTCCCCTCTGCCCCATGGGCAAAGCTGACAAGTAGTTGGTCTGTTTTTCTGAATGGTTTAGTACAGTCTCAGAGTTGTCTGTGCACATCTAGAGAGTGTAGAATTCTTTCCAGCTTGTTTTGAGGGTTGGGAAAGAAGGTGGGTAAGTGTATGGCCTAGTTGAGGGTTACATCAGATACCAACTTAGGCATAAAGGAGGGGTTAGTCCTCAGGGAGACTCTGTCTGCATGGAAAATGATGAAGGGCTCAACAGCCATGACAGTTCTGATACCCTTCTGGCTGAGGTGAAGAAAGGCAGTCTTTCAGAAGAGGTATTTTAATTCTGCAGAAGCAGCAGGTTCGACAGGAGGTAAGGTTAGCTTTTCTAGAACATAATAATTCAGGTCCCAGGGTGGAGTGGAAGGGCCTTCTGGGAGGTCTGATGTTAGACGCCCTTCTGAGCAATTGCTTAATCAAGGATGAGAGAAGAGGGTCTGAATCATAATAAGCAGAAATGGCAGAGGCATGGATTTTAGTACAGGAGAAAGAAAGGCCACTAGTGAGCAACTCGGCTAGGTAATCCAAGATAAGAGGGATGGAAGAATGGGAGGTACTGGCCCCTTTGGACTGGTTCCAGAAGCAGAATCTTTTCCATTTCTCTGCGTATGATTTTCTAGTGCTGGGCCTTCTGGCCTCTGTGATGATGTCTAGGACCTGTTTGCCTAATAGGGAATCCTTGCTGTCTTTTAAGGTATAAGCCATGCTGAAAGATTGAGAGTCTGTAAGCCTGGTTGCAGTATTTTCCCCCTCACCTGGGTCAAGAGGTCTGAGATCAGGGGAAGCTGCTTGGGGTTGTAAGGTCAGGCTGCGCAGTAAGGGGTACCAATGCTGTCTGGGCCTATCTGGAGCAATGAGGATGGCCTTTGGTTTCTCCTCCCTAACTTTGAGCAGTACCTTGGGAATAAGGGGCAGGGTTGGGAAGGCGTACACAAACGAAGTTCCAGGGGAAGGTGAAGGCATCCACCTTCCAACACTAGGAGGTGATACCTCCTGGTACAGAACTTTTGCAGCTGGTGGTTGAGGTGCGAGGCAAAGAGATGCAATTTGAGTTCTCCACTCCTGAGTGATTTACAGAAAGATTTCCCTGTAGAGCTGCCATTCATGGGGGGGGGGGGGGTCCAGTAAGTTTCTGCTTAGGTGGTCTGCCAGAGTGTTGTTAACCCCTGGTAGGTATTGTGCAATTAGGTGTAGACCCATGGAGGTGGCTGTAAGCCAGAGGCTCATGGGTAACCTGCACGGGGGTAAGATTGGGTCCCCCCCTGTTTGTTGATGTACCACATTACTGTGGTGTTGTCTGTTTTGATAAGGAGAATCCCTGGCCGCAGATGGGGTTTGAAGGATATCAGAGCCTTTTGTACTGCCATCATTTCTTTCTGATTGATGTGCAAGTGAAGTTGCTAGGCATCCCAAAGACCTTGGGTGCACATGCCTGCTAGGTGAGCGCCCCAAGCAATGTCTTAGGTGTCGGTGGTGATGGCCTGGTCAGAAGGGCAGAGGATGAAGGGGAGACCCTTGTTCCTGGCACAGGCCTCTGCCCACCAGTAAAACTCTGCCCTTATACATGGGATCAGAGGGAGAGAGGTCGGAGAATGCTGGCACCAAAAGTTCTTTATATACCACTGAAGTTTTCTCATGTGAAGCCTGGCCAGGGCGAATAAGAAGGATGCAAGATGCCATGTATCCCAGGGATTGCAGGAATTTCCTCGCAGTGAGGTGACTTCTAAAAGCCAGCTGGGTAAAGTAGAAAGGCAGGAAGCTCTGCTTTTCTGGGGATAGGAAGGCCATTTGGGATGCTGTGCCTAGCACAGCTCCCATGAAAGTGATCTTCCTGGTGGGGTTTTGTTTTGATTTCTTCTTCTTGATGGTGAACCCTAGGGAAGTTAGGAGTGGTTTGACAAAGAGAAGGTCTTGGAGCAGCTTTTCTTTGTACTCTGCCTGAATGAGGCAGTCATCCAGGTAAGGGTAAATCTGTATACTTCTCTGTCTGCAGAATGCTATGGCTGGGGCCAAGCATTTGGTGAACACTTTAAGCAATAGATCAGCCAAAGGGCAGCTCAGAGTGTTGTGAGCCTACTCTGAAGGGCAGGAATTTTCTGCAAGATTCCCTGATGGGGATGTGGAAGTAGGCATCCTTTAGGTCTAGGGTCACAAGCCAGACATTTCTGTTAGCATAGGCAGCAGCTGCTGCAAAGTTAGAATTTTGAATATGGGAACCACTAGGAGGTGTTCAGAATGGAAAGATCTAGGATGGGGCACCAAGTGCCCTCTTTTCTGGGAACTAGGAATAGTCCGGAATAAAAGCCTTTGCCTGTCAGATCTGACGGGACAGGTTCTACTGCCTCCTGGGATATGAGAGTTTGGACCTGTTTCAATGCCTCTGCCCACTGATTTGGAGGTAATTCTGGGTACCGTCTTGGAACTGGGAGTTCGCTGAAAGAGAATTTGTACCCCTGAGAAATTATCTTTAAGATCCATTGGTCCTTTGTTACAGAAAGCCAATTGTCTTTGAAGAGGGAGAGCCTTCCTCCTAGCTTTTGATGAGAGATGGGAGGGCAGAGGGGGAAGGGGGAGTCATTATGAGTGTTTGCCATAGAAGGTTGGCTTAGCAGTCCCTGCCTTAGAGATGGAAGTGGTCCATTGTTTGCTTCTCTGCTGGCCCTGGGATAGGGGGCCTGGATGGACTGTCCCTGAGGAGCTGCTAGGTGCAAGGAAGGCCCAGTGCTTGGAGGAAAAGTTCCTGCTGAATCTGGGAGGTTGAACTTGAAAGACACTTTTTACTGCTTGCATAGATTTTGCTTAGTCTTCCATCTTTTTAAGCACCGCTTCTGCTTTTTCCCCAAACAAGCGCTCCTTATCTAGGGGAGCATCAATAAGTTTAGACTTGATATCATCAGGGAGAGGCTGTTCCTTCAGCCATGCATGTCTCCTAATAAGAGATCCTGTCACTGCTGCCCTGCTATAGGCTTCTAGGGCATCATATCCACACTGTAATGAGTGTTTGGCCACTTGACAAGCAGAGTGCAGTAAATCTGCTAACTCTTTTGAATTGGCACAGTCAGGAAAGATAGCAATCTTGTGTTTTAACTGTTCCAAAGTGTGTTGTTGATACTTTAATGTATGGAACTGACAATTGAGTGCTCTGATAAATGAGGATGCAGAGGTGTATACTTTTTTTACCCCATCTGTCCAGAGCTCTAGAGTCCTTGTCAGAAGGAAGAGGATTCTTGGCAGAACTAGTCTTAACTCCTTTAGGTCCCTGTGTAATGACCTCTGGGTCTGCAGCAGGATTTCTGTACAGATATTTGTGAGACTCCTGTACTCTGTAGTACCTGTCAGGTTTACTGGGAGCAGGAGGGAGGGCATCAGGGGCGAAGTCCAATTCATGGAAAATATCATCCACCACTTCTAAAATAGGGGGGATGGCCAGGAGTCTGTGCTGGGGCAGGTCCAGAAATTCTCCAAGTCTTTTCTTAGACTGTGGGAAGTCCTGAGATTCCCATTGGAAATGTTCCCTGAGGGAGTGAAGGGTTTCCCCAAAGGAAAGGTCCTCTGGAGGGGAGGCAGCAGGCAAGGATTCCCCTGCATCTGAATCCTCATAAGCAGTTAAGGGACGCTGCTCCTCTTCAATAACTGAATCAGATTCCTCAGAATCCTGTTTTGTCATAATTTCTGAGGAAGGGTGCCTTTTCCTTTTAATAGTAGTGGGTTGACTACCCCAGATAAGAGAGATGAGATCCTCCGGTATTTTATGCACTTGTGCTTGGGGAGGTGGAGCAGTAACAAGATGGTGGCTAGAAGCAGATTTCCTAGGAGTGGCCTGGCTTCTAGTCCTAAGAGAATTCATCGGTCTGAGGAAATGGTAGTCGGATGCAAAGACGTCTGTTTATGTCTAGATTTTGTAGTGCGAAAGGTCTCCTCGGAAGCTGGTGTCTTGGTCGCGGCTCCGGACCCAACTGAGGCAGAGATAGCCAAAGGCTCGGAAGATGAAGAAGATCTCTGTGGCATAACGGACTCTAAAAGGGTCACGGTAGAGGCCTGTGTAGATATCAAATCGAGCATCAGGGGCTGCGAAAGCACCTCACTGAATTCCAGAGAGGTGACTACTTGCTTAGCGGTAGCATCGTTGGAAGGCTTAGCCTTGTGTGGTTTGTCTCTATCTTAAGTTTTTTCAGAACGTCCACAGATTGTTGGCTGATGGACGCCATATCGGAATGCGAAGATGGAACATGAAATTAACTGTCTACAAAAGGAGCTCTACAGCAAATGGTTCTTGCATTAAAGAGGGCACAAAACCAGCAACGGGGGACGTCGTGGTCTGGGGCTAAACAAGTGACACAGTAAGAATGGAACTCTGAGACGATTGTTAACTTTTTAGGACATCTGTTAGTGCAAGAAAAAAGGATCCCTAATGGAGTACTTAGCTTTAGACGTTTTCAGCTGAAATTCAACTTCTAGTAGCAACTGACAGGCACTCGTGCGAACTGTTTCTGCTACGGGCTCCACAGCAAGAAAGACTGATGTAATGATGTCGGCTGCCTTGCTTTATAGCACTGATGACCTGACATTAGATTCCAAGCGACTGCAGCTGACGCAAAAAAAATTGACTCTGGTATTCGGGCCGACTGAGGGCTACCACAACAGGGATAACCCACAGGTGATGACTGCAACAGTGAAACACAAAGAACATCAAATGATGCCCATCTTTTGTGTCAGCATGTATAGCTAGTACAAGCACTCATGACTGGGATCCCAAAGATTTTATCAAACAATTAACATTTACAAACATTCTGAATGATCAGGCTATAAAAATATTTATATCATAACACTCTCCTTTGTTCTGGCGAAACTTCATGCAGGGGAATGGCAGCACCTGTGATTTTGATGGAATGACATATAGCAGCACCTCCCTGGTTCTTAAGTGAAATTTGTACAACATGAAAAAAAATTAAACATTCTAAGCTGTATGTGTCTCAAAAAAACTTAAATTAGATTAAATACTCCATTCATCTATTTTGCATGTCTTGCCCAAATAGTTCACAGAAAGTACAGTTGTGTACCTACCATTAATGTAGATGTTCGAGTGTATTCACTGTTGCAGTCATTACACTTGGGTTATCCTGCTGGCAGGCTACCCGCAGTCGGCCAGAATTCCAAAGTCTAGGTCAGGCGTCGGTTGCTGTCGCTTCTTCCCTGATGTCAGTGCACCAGGGGTATAAAAGATGCAGCAGACGCCATTTTCTTCAGTTTTTCTTGCCCCAGATGTCAGGTGCCACCAAATAGGTAGGCTGTAAAAAAATTTGCCAAAAAGCATGCATGTACTAAAATAAACATTTCCTTCATCTAGAAGCAAATACACCACATAGGTTGTATAGAATAGAGAAGTACAGAAAAGTCCCAGCAAAGAAAAGGGGGATGGTGGGTGGGTAACATGAACTGCAACAGTGAATACACTCGAACATCTACATTTATGGCAGGTACACAACTGTACTATGTTCATCATGCTTCACTGTTGCAGTCATTACACTTGGGTTGAATCCCAAAGCTGAGGTTGGGTGGCTGGGGCTAAATAGGATTAGGAGAGGCTACTAGGCCCTGCAGAACTGCAGTGGCAAAGCCTGCTCTGGATTTAGAGTAGAGTGGTAAGTGGTAGTGCTTGGTGAAAGTGTGCACTGAACTCCAGGTTGCAGCCTCTAAAATGCCTTTGGTTGGTACTCCTCTGAGGAAGGCCGCTGAAGTGGCTGCTGCTCTGGTAGAATGTGGCCTACTGCCCTTAGGCACTGATTTGCCATGTTGTGAATAGCAGAAGCGAATGCAGTGTCCTATCCATTTCGAAATAGACTGCTTTGAGATAGGCTTTCCTTGTGATCCTGCAGCATAAGCTACAAACAGTTGCTCAGTTTTTCTGAAAGCTTTTGTTCTGTCCAAGTAGAATCATAGCTGTCTGTATGTCCAAAGCGTGCAGAAGTCTCTCCCCTTTATTCTGGGGATTTGGATAGAATGTTGGCAAATGAATGGTTTGGTTAAGAGCCACACTGGATACTACCTTTGGCATGAATGTTGGGTTTGTCCTTACAGAGACCCTGTCCTGATGAAAAATAATGAAAGGTTCCACTGCCATTAATGCCTGTAACTCTGAGACTCTTCTTGCTGAAGTTATTGCTAGGAGCAGAGCAGTTTTCCATGATAAAAATTTTATATTCGCTGTATTGGCTGGCTCAAAAGGAGGCAGTGTGAGTTTTTCTAAAACAAAATTGAGGTATCAAGTAGGTATTGGTGCTCTCCTTGGGGGTCTTATGTTTTTTGCCCCTCTGAGGTACTGTTTTCAGTAGTGGATGAGAGAAAATAGGAGGTTCCGTATTGAAATGAGCTGAAATGGCAGAGGCATGGATCTTAATTGATGAGAAGGATAGGCCTTTGTCCAGCATCTCAGTTAGGTACTGTAAATGTGAGGTATATTTGAAACAAGTGGTTCGAGTCCTTGTGCCTGGTTCCAAGCACAGAATCTCTTCCATTTTTCTGCATAAGATTTCCTAGTGCTGGGCCTCCAGGCTTCTAAAATAACATCCATAACCGCTTTAGAGAGAGGTGCGATTTGAGTATCGATATTATCTGCCATGCAGCCAGATTTAAGGTTCTGAGTTGATTGTGCAGAATCTGATTGTTTTGTTGAGTCAAAAGATGAGGAATTTGAGGTAAAGGCCAGGCTGGGCCTTGAGACAAGCTCTTTAGGATTGGGTACCAGTGCTGGCGTGGCCAGTCTGGGGCAATCAGGATCATTTTTGGCCTCTCGTCTGACTTTTAGGAGCACCCTGGGAAGAAGAGGCAGTAGAGGAAAGGCATAAATTGTCAGGGTTTTCCAGCTGAATGATAGAGCATCCACTTTCCATGCTTGTGAGTGATAAGTTGTTGTGCAGAATCTCTGTAGTTGGCAGTTGTGAGGGGAGGCAAAAAGATCTATGTCTGGGCGTCCCCATTTCCTTGTTATCATGCTGAAGACCTGTGGATTTAGTTTCCATTCGTGAGGATCCTTGAGATTTCTGCTTAGTTCGTCTGCCAGTGTATTTTTCGTTCCTGGCAGGAATTGTGCCTGCAGATGTACTTAACAGGTCAGTGCTGTGTTCCACAAAGTCATGGCTTGCCTGCAGAGGGGGTAGGAATGTGTGCCCCCTTACTTGTTTATGTATCACATAACTGTGGTATTGTCCGTTTTTAGTAACAGTTGTCCTGGATGTAGTAGATTCCTTGAAGGCTGTCAGGGCATTCTGTACAGCTAGCATCTCTATTTGATTGATGTGAAGATGCATTTGCTCTTTGGGCCACGTGCCCTGAATACATTTTCCTGCCATGTGTGCCCCTGAGGCATAATCCGATGCATCTGTTGTTATTGTCTGCCTGGCTGTGGGTAAGGTGAAAGGCTGTCCCTTGTTGTGGTGACAGGCCAGTGCCCACCATTGAAACTCCTGTTGCAGGCAGGGAATTAGAGTTATTAGTGTTTCCAGGCTGTGGCAATGTTGAGTCCAAACACTTTTTAGATACCATTGTAGTTTCCTCATATGCAGTCTTGCATATGGAATTGGTAGAATGCAGGATGCCATGAAGCCCAGGGCCTGCAGAATTTTTCTTGCAGGGAGCTGGGTTTTTGTTGTCATCATTTGAAAGTAATGAGTCAGTTGCCTTTGCTTGTCTGGCATGAGATAAGCCATCTGGGCAGTTGTATTTAAGCTTGCACCCAGGAATATTATCTCTTGAGAGGGCACTAGTTTTGATTTCTTTTCGTTTACTGTGTACCCTAGGCAAATTAGTAATCTTTTTACAAACGCCAGATGCTTTAGTAGAATGTCCTTGCTCTCTGCTTGAATGAGGCAGTCGTCCAAGTAGGGGTATATTTGAATTCCTTTTTGTCTGCAAAATGTAATTACTGGTGCCAGGCATTTTGTGAAGACCCTGGGCGCAGTAGATAAGACAAAGGGCAGTGCAGAGAATTGGTAATGCATTGAGCCAGTTATGAATCTGAGGTATCTTCTGCAAGATTGTCTGATTGGGACATGCAGGCATGCCTCCTTGAGGTCCAAAGTAACTAGCCAAGCCTCCTTGCCCAGCATGGGTAGGAGCTGCTGCAATGTTAACATTTTGAATTTTGTAATATCCAGGAAAGTATTTAGGATTGACAGGTCCAGTATTGGTCTCCAGGCTTTGTCCTTTCTAGGTACCAAGAAAAGTCTCGAGTAAAATCCTTGTCCCTGTTCTTGCTGTGGTACACTCTGAATAGCTTTCATGTCCATGAGAGCAGTAATTTGTTTTTGTGCCTCTGCCCACTGGTTTTGTGGCAGGTCCGGCATACCTTTTGATTGTGGAAGGGTGTGAAAGTGGAACCTGTAACCCTGAGAAACAATAGTCAGTACCCATTTGTCCTGGGTGATCATGTGCCAATTTTGAGAGAAAAGTGATAGCTTTCCCCCTAAGGGTGCTGCCAAAAGGAAAGTGCTTGGCATTTGTAGAGGAAAGTCATTGAGACTGTTTCCTAAAAGGTTGTGATTTGTCTGCCCCTCCTTTGGGGGCTGAAGTACCCCATTGTTTAGGTCTGTAGGAGCCTTGGGGCTGAGATCTGCCTCTTGGGCGTCTGTATCTGCCTGTCTGTGGCCTGAAACCGGAAAGGACCAATTTTTTGAAGGCCAGTTTCTGCTAAACCTAGGTGGTTGAACCTGTAAGAAATCCTTTACTGTCTGCATTGATTTTGCTTTATCCTCCATTTTCTTTAACACCTCTTCTGCCTTAACACCAAACAAAGTATCATGCTGTAGTGGAGCATCCAAAAGTTTTACTTTAACATGTTCAGGTAAACTTTGTTCTTTCTACCAAGCATGCCTTCGAATGACAGAGCCTAACTGCGGCTCTACAAGAAGCCTCTAATGAGTCAAAACCACATTGCAAAGTATGCTTTCCCACTTGTTCAGCTGCATGCAATAAATCCTGCATTTCCTTTTTGTCAGGACATTCTAAGTTTGTAAGCATTTTCTGTTTTAACAAAGACATGAGGTACTGTTGATATTTAAGCATGTGAAACTGGCAGTTTAAAGCCCTTACAGCTAAAGTAGCAGAAGTGTAAACTTTTTCCCCCATCTATCCAGAGCTCTAGAATCCCTATCAGAGGTGACAGGGTTTTTTGCCGTGAAAGCCTTAACCCCTTTGGGACCCTGAGAAATTGTTTCTGGATCAGCAGCAGGGTTTTTATAAAGAAATTTATGAGAGTCTGGGACCCTGTAATACCCGTCTGGCTTGACTGGTGCAGGGGGTAAAGAATCAGGAGACAGAAAGAAAATCTCTGAGCCATTTCTTGGATTCTGAGTAATCCTGGCTTTCCCAATGGAAATGCTCCCTCATGGTGTGCAAGGTTTCCCCAAAAGAATAATCCTCAGGCGGAGAGGCTGAAGGTATAGATTCTTCTGCATCAGAGTCCTCATAGGGAGGGAGAGAATATCCCTGATCCGAGGAGGAATCAGAGGAAATAGAAACCTGGTCAGAGGAGTCATAATCAGTGTCTTGCCTAGGCCTTTTATCAGGTGGGGGATGGGAACGCCTGATCAAAGTAATTAGGTCCTCGGCCATTTTAAGCATCTGTTTCTTTGGCAGAGATGACTGTCCAGGAGAATGCTGTACTTGTTTCCTTGTTTTTGACTTTGCCTTGGCTGCTGTAGTGAACTTAATAGTAAGCTGTGAAGGTCTGAAGACACCCTCAGAATCCGATGCCTGCTCAGCAACTACAGACCCATCTGAGGGAATAGTTTCCACAGGCCCAATACCTTGAGTTTCCAGAGGCCAAGGTGTCTCCATGTGGGATTCGGGTACGGCCTGTGGCTCTGAGGTAGCGGGTGTCAGGGGCAGCGAAAGGGCCTCACTGAGAACCGGCGACTGGCCTAGAAGAGGCTTTGTCGTCGGTTTTGGACCTCGGATGCCTGTCCTTTTCCTTGACACTGCGCTTTTTATGAATTCCGGTCGTCAGCTGATCAGACGGTATTATGTAGATAAACTTCGGCCAAAGTAATGTACAGCAAATTCAAACAGACGCTTAATAGTGCACTTATTGAATCTAGCACAAAACCGACAACTAGTGACGTCGTGGTCAGGGCCTAGGCAAGGAATACAGTAAGAATGAAAATCCTTATGAGGTATTTGCTTCCCACAAGAAATACAATTGTAACTTTTACTGACATCGGTCTGGAGCAAGAAAAAGTTTCCCCAACGGGGTTACTTAGCTTTATTGAAGACTTCGGTTCTGAAATTCAATTTCGAAAATCTCAGGAGTCGGCCGATCGGCACTTGCGAACTGCTTTTGCTTCGGGCACCGCGTGGCAAGAAAGACTGAAGAAAATGGCATCGGCTGCATCTTTTATACCCCTAGTGCACTGACGTCAGGGAAGAAGCGACAGCAACCGACGCCGGACCTAGACTTTGGAAATCGGCCGACCGAGGACCCGCCTGACTGCGGGTAGCCTGCCAGCAGGATAACCCAAGTGTAATGACTGCAACAGTGAAACACGAACATCAATGCTGTTGTCTAGTTAACCTCCTTACACTAGCAAGTTAAGACAGAAATTAAGCTCAGTAAATCACTAGTCTCTCATTTATTCATATGTCTTTTTTAAGTAACCTCCATGCATAACTGTAGAGTATTTGACCCCGGTATACTAATATGAGCAAATATTTATTTATTATTTATTTATTTGCAGTTTGTTTTCTAGGATAGTCCATTGGGCTACAAGGAGTCCATTTTCAATGGAGTCCTAGGGAGAAAAGCTCCAGAGAAATACAAATACATAGTAGAGAAAGAGCACAAATCCATAATATGCACTTCAATTAAATGTTAAATACATATTTTGTATAGTTCAAACCCATATTGCACAATTCAAATAGATGTTATACAATACAGAAATAAAAGATTTTCATTAAGAAAATTACATCAGGTTAATTCAGCAAGTATTTTTTTTTTAGGGAATTACAATGAGGTAAGGATGTAAAACTTTAGGAGGTAGTGAGAGGCAACAAAGTTTGGAAAGTTAGGAAGAAAGTGTGGCAGACCTCCCAACCATCCCAAATTACTTGGTTTTTACCGAGTTTTGGGGTCCAAATGAAGGGGTGCCACGATTCCAGAGTGGCACCCCTTAATTTCTGATTTTTTGCTTTTGTTTTTTTTTTTTAGTTTTCGCGCTGTCAGAGCTGATGTCATCACATGCGCGATGACGTCAGCTCCGTCAGCACTACCAGCCAGTCGGAACTGAGCTCAAAGAGCTCACATCATAATTTCCGGCTGGCGGGAAGTGCTTTGTTTGAAAAAGCTGCCGTTTGAGACGCTTATGCTGGCTGGATTTTGTTATGCTTATTTAAACTTCTGCAATGCCGTTTTGGACAGAAACTGGCTGCAAGAGGGTGTTGGACAGAAGTATCTTATTCTGTACTGCGAGTGATGACAAGAGGGTATGGACAGAGCTGCGAGGAGGACTTTGTATATGCTGCCTTGTTTTCGAGAGAGGGACGTTGTATATGCTGACGTTTGCAAGTAGGTAAGGAACAAAGGGTGTGTGTGTGTGTGTGTGTGTGTGTGTGTGTGTGTGTGTGTGTGTGTGTGTGTGTGTGTATATATGTGTGTGTGTGTGTGTGTGTGTGTGTATATATATACTTGTGTTTAAGCCATCACACTGCAACTAGTTAAGTAATAACCATTTAGATTCTTGATTACTCTATTCACATTTGGTAAGTGTCCATAAGAAACAGTGTTCAATGATTTCACATTAGAAATTGCTTCTAAGTTTGCCAGACATTGTAAGTATATAAAGCTTTGAGTTGATCAGAGCAGTTTATCAGGCTTCTGATGTAACTTTGTGAAAAACAAGATCTGTATTAGATTCATCAGTGTGTCACATATATACAGAAACAGAACGAGAACTGAAAAACACTGATGACTTTAACACATTAATGTTTCATAGTCCATGAGATCAAGTTGTCAGTGAAATGTATCTGTGTACTGGAAGCAGATGCACATGTTCTTGAATTATCTGCCATTTATCAACACCATTAAAGTGAATAGCTGCATTTAAAAGGTACATGTTTTTTTTTTATGCTTTGCTGCTTTGATTCATTAAGGGGACAGCACAAAGGTGTATTGAACACCTCTGTGACTAATGTGCCAACTTTGAATGGTTGGATTAGTTCAACAGCACACTAATTGGTAGAAATCCCCCCTGTACAGAGATCTTGGAGATGATCATATTTAAGTTTAGGGCACAAGTGATGGGTATTATCTCACAAAAGAAAAACACAATTTTTCTAATTCTGTGAACCGAATTTCAGACTGGTTGTTTTCATCCAAAATAGGGTACATATTAGTATTCACTGCACAGTTTTCTTAGAGACTTCATTTGTTCATGTTACCAGTTTCAGTGCAGAAACAACTGCAATTTAAAGTATTATAATTACAACTCATTCTAACATTCTTCTGTTTGATTGCTTTTCAATTGTATGCATTTTCATGTACTTTTAGTGTCATTTTCAGTGATAAGGAATATACACTTGATTGTATGCATTTTCATGTACTTTTAGTGTCATATTCAGTGATAAGGAATATACTTACTGAAGCAAAGTAAGCAATGTTAATATATCAATTGTCTTTAAATGATTTGTGAACTCGGTGTTTGCCATAGCTGAGGAGACATATCTTTTTCTGAATTTTATTGACCCTGCCTGGTCTGGAGATAATTAAATTAGGAGGACTTGAGTGTGTCAGTGGTGGGGGGGGTTGCAGCCCACCGTATAAAATGTAGTTTTAAAATGCATTTTTTCCTCTGGTTAAGTTTCTGTCAATGGAGAATCACACTGACTTGTTTGTGTGTTGCTTTGGAAAAAAATACAGTTATGATCTACATTTATGCAGTCTCATCATGGCATAGCTCTCTAATGACATTTCAGAAGGCATGTGTTGTTACCTGCAATGTGGTCATAACTTCCACAGCTTCTTTCTCCTGAAACAAAAGCTAATTTTTCTCTAACTTTTTAGTAATGTAGTAGGTAGAAACTTTGTAGATTTATAGCTTAGTAGTCAATATCACTTAAGTTTCTTCACTGACGTATCAATTGTATGTTAACTACAAATCCTTTATAAAAAGAGTACATCTGGCTATATCCATAAGAATCACGAAACAGTATACTTTAATATGCTATTTTTAGCAGCTAAACTATATATTTTTTTTCTGAATACTCTTTGCACTTTTTAGGTAGTACAAAGGGTATAACAAAATCTAATTAGTATTTAAAAATTGTGCACAGTGATTGTACAGTGCAATCAGCATGCCTATGATAAATCAAGCATGACACATGGGAAGAAGAGTGGCATAATGAAACAATATTAGCAGTCCAGGAAACTATGACTTGACCTACTTAGTTTCTGTATTTTTTGAGAAATACTTAAAAATAACAAGTACAACTGCATTAAATGCAATTAGATTTTAGTACCCAGGGAGAAAAAGCCAGATAATGGGACATTGGTATGGCTGCAGGGGGGCTCTGGTGACATATTTTGGTTGTCTGTTCTTTAGTTTGTGTTTAAAATTAGGTATCCCACAATTCCATTGGAGTGGGCGTGGTTACATAATTATGTATGCAAATTTTATGTTGATCAGCGTACAGATTTGTACCTATTTTTCATGGGCCTTGTCTAGATTTTTGATGTTTCCAGGTTGAGAGGTATGAAGTGTGGTAGAATTAGGTTGTATGAGAGCAAGAGCACTTCCATTGTGAAGTAAGGTGCGAGTGCAGTGATGTTTTAAACAAGGAAAGACTGCTGGTGGTATGGATGGAAGAAGGGAGAGAGTTCCAGAGGCGTGCAAGAAAGGAGGACATCAACTGATTCCCAGCAGGATACGTTGGTTTATGCAATTTAATTAGGTTTTGGGAATTGGATCTTAGCAGTCTATCTGGTTTATGCATTTCAAAGGTATTTGCTAGGGAGGAGCAGAGAGACTATACGAGTTTGTGTGCTTGGATGAGCTGGGTATATGCGAGGAAATTTGGTAATTCTAGCCAACCCTATGAAAAGAATGAGAAGTAAATTAAGGATAACCAAACACAACAGTTCAATGATTGTACACAAGCCTTCTTCAAAAACCTATTCAATCATTTATTTATATTTTTTACATTCAATGGACTGTTTATAATTTTCAACAGTACATGATTCACTGTATTCTTACAAAACTGCCTACTGTAGCCTTAATAAAAAAAATGATATTGAAGCAGTAGTTTTATTAATTATTTACATTTATGGTGGTTAGGAATGTTTTCTGCTGTATTTCACCATGGTGAGCAAATACAGATTTGTGTAGTACTGCATGCTGATTTCCAAATGTATTTTTGGAAAAAATGAGCAGGAAGAGGTAAAGCATCTCAGGCTGTTGAAGGACAAAAATGTTCTTTAGAAAGGAACACTAAACTATTCGGAACAGTTTCAGACGGTCACTGAACAGTTTAGTAAAATACTTCTGAACTAGGTAAGTGCGGTGGTAAAGAAAGGACAGGTCCTTTTGAAGCAACCTCACACTGCCTTACAGCAGTTCATCTAAAAAATAACCTGGAAATGTTCAATGCCAGGCAAGAATACAGCATCAGAGTTTCAGAAAACAATTATGACTTTCACATGCAAAACGAAACAACTCAAAAAATTTAAGTCTGAAAGAACCACAGGCAAGGATTTATATGCATACCATCCTAATAAATATAACTATTATGTTCTTTACATTCAACTCAGGTTATGTTAAGATCATTGCTAATGAAGTAGAGCTCCATGTCTCTGAGAATCAGAAGAGTAGTAAACACACAGGTAAAAATATGAACAGTAGCTGGAAATAAAAAGAACAGATCAATACAGGAGGGCACCCTGGAATGCAAAGGGGGAATAAGTGAGGTAATGTATTCAATTTTAAGAAAGGAGCATGTGAGCTTAGTTCATTATAAACATACGACTACATGATCACTTCATGTATGGTCAGCCTGCAAAATTTCCTAATGAGAAGGTCATGCATACAATATAAATTTCAAAAGGTTGCAGAGGTCAACTGGATGAAAATGCATGAAGTACTTTAATGCAGAAGCTATTTGCTGCAGAACTGAAAAGCAGCACTAGATAAGATATAAAGACATGAGGCATGAATTCTGTATCTTTCTAACAAACAGATCATTCTGGGAAGCAACAAATACATATTTTTATAATGTTTCAACAGAAAGCAGTTTTACGCACACAGAAATCGGGAAGTAACATGTACATGGGGCATACTCACCATAACAGATCCATGTTGTCCCATTTTCATCGGTCCAATGTCTGGGTTGTCGGATCCAACCTCAGCAACTTCTTCCAGAGCTTCGGATCCAAGGCTCAGACTCCTTACCTACCCACAATTCCCTCCTTCTTCCTAATTTCCTCAGATCGAGTTTGCTGACTCTGACTATATAAATGTATTCATGAAAAAAATAACCATCTACAGAAATCAAAGTCAATAACTTAGTGACTATGCCAGTTTGTATGGGTGATATAACCTAAAGCAGACTGAGTTCTTGGTAGAGGCCTGTCCGAGCATGAGAAGTTTACAGGTGACAATTAGGAGGGGAGAAGGAGGGGAGAGATGTTGAACTTGATGAAAATGAGATAACACAGATCTGCCATTATAGCTTCTGAATCCGTTGTCTATCTTCATCTGATTCAACATCGGGGACAGATTCCCAAGTTGCCTAAAGACCCAGGTGGTATCAAGGAAGGACAATGCTGGGAATGGCAGAACCAACAGATGCCTAAGCTATGGACTGCACATCCAGTTTGTAATGAGATGTAAATGTATGAAGTGACCATCTTGCTAAAACACAAATGTCACAGATGGGAATTCTTTCTATGAATGCTGCAGAGGTAGCCACTGCTCTAGCGGAATGGGCTTTTGTTTTCATTTGCAGAGATGAACCCCAGGTCCTTCTATATGAAGGAAATACAGTTTGAAAGTCATTTGGAAATTGTAACTTTTGATAAGTCTTACAAATTTTACTTCAGAAAAAGACAAACAGTTAATCAGACATTCTTAAATTTTGGGCACAGTGCAAGTATAACCAGAGCTGTGTGCATCTAGGTTACATAGCAGATGTTCACCTTTTGAGAGAAATTGTGGAAAAAATGGCAAAACAATGGACTAATTTGAATATGCTCTGGATGTCACTTTTGGAAGAAAAAAAGTATGTGTTCTCATTGTCACTCTGTCTTTATGAAAAATGAAGAAAAATGGCTTACATGACTGCACTTGTAATTCAGAAATTCATTTAACGAATGTAATTGCAATCAGAAAAATGTTTTTCCAACAGAGATACTTAAGAACCACTGATGTTGCTAGTTCAAAGTCCCTGAGGTAAAGACTGGAGCATGACTGACCTCCCATGGGGAAACGGGTCCCTAGTTGGTAGTCTCAGCAAGAAAGCTCCTTTGAGGAAAGCTCTGGAGATTCTAAGAGAAGCAATGGAAGCATCATTATTCCCCATGTGAAAACAACATATAGCAGCCATTTGTACTTTAATAGTTTAAAAACTGGATCCTTGGTGAAAAGGTTCTGAACGAAAATCCAATATTGATGGGAGAGGAGTGGAAAAGGGGTCCAGTCCCTTCAATGAATCCCAGATAGAAAATTTTCTCCACTTATTTTTACAAATGTTTTTGGTTGATTTTGTGAAGTAATAATGTGAACCACTGAAGAGGAAAGCCTGGCATCTCTGACTATCATTACAACTGGAGCAACCATGAGGTTAACTGTTGGGCTTGTATATCCGGTAGAGGCATTCTGGATGGGTGACTCAGAAGATCCGGCCTAGATTCCAGCACCCAGGGTGGGCGTATCACTTCCTTTGTCCTTATTTGAAACCAAACCTACTCGTACAAGAAAGGAGCAATGAGGATCACTTTGATCTTGTACCTTGTCCATCTCTCCTTTTTTTTTTTTTTTTTTAAACACCTTTATTGAATTATCACTTGTGACAGACAAATTTACATTTATACAAAAGTAATCAAACTGCATTAACAAATTAACATTAACAAACATACTTCACATGTTTCTATATAGCATATAACCTAAGCAACATTACATAAATTATTCAATTTCTGCCCACTCTTTTTTTAAACAAAAACATCTTTATTAAACCATCACTTACAACATAAGCAATCATACATTTATATAAGCAAAAACAAAGCACACAGACAATCCTAGCTGCAAGCATTTTGCATCACAAACCATACTGACACACTCCCACTTGCAAACATTATACATCTGCACCTTGTGGTTTTCTGAATTAATTTTGCAGGAGAGGTATTATTGGGAAAAGACTTTGATACTAATTGTATACATCTCTTTGTGACTGCCCGTGTGGCGGGATGAGGGTGAAAGAACTGCTGCACTTGTCTACATACGAGGCAAAAAGGTTGCAGCAATGTTGCCCCCAGTGGATGAAAAGTTCAGCTGCCAGTGTCTAGTTGAGAGATCACTTGTGGGAGAACAGAATTGACCTGTTCAGTTTGTCCACTAGTACATTCGCGATTCCAGGTATGTGCATTGCTATAAGAAAGCGATGGGAAGACATCATGCATTGACATGCTCTTTTGGCCTCACTGCAAAAGTGTATGATCATGTTCCCCCTTGTTTGTTGATGTACCAAATCACAGACAAATTGCCCATCTGGATGGAGATCACACTCATGGATAGGTACTCTAGAAAAGCTTGCAACACTAGAAGTACCTCTTTCATCTAAAATATACTGATGTGAAGGTTGGCCTCTACAGGTGTCCAAGAACCTTGAAGCATCTTCCCTTTGAAGTGCCTCCCCCACACTAGAAGGGAAGCACTTGTGTGTGACATGAGAAATTTGTGGACAAAAAGATTTTTTTCCTTCTGTGACTGACAGAAGTTATTTATTTTATTTATTTATTTATTTATTTTACGTTTGTTGACCGGGCTAGTCCAACTGGATATATGTCCATTTTCAGCAGAGGCCCGGGAAGAAAAGCTCCACATGTAAGCATTTGTAATAACAGGTAAAACATTAAGCATGGTTATAATATATATGTCAAAAATCATTAGATATTAAGTAAAAAGCAGAAGTTGAGAAATAGAGAGTGTATTTTGTTAAGAGTTTCTTAAAGCTAAAAAAAAAAAAAAAAAATTTTGTTCACCACTATTATCCACCACTTTATATGATCTCCGCAAATATGAGCGAAAACAATTTTGAGATGTAGGGGATGAAGACTCTGACCACTGGACTGAATGGATCCATTGTAACACTCTCATGTGGTATCTCGCAAATGGAACTAATGTGATGATAGATGGCATCAAGCCCAACAGATGAAGAATCAACCTTGCTTGTGGGCAGGGATGCTAGATTACCTGAGAAGCTGTTAGCCTTAAGGACAATACTCTTGCTGCTGGGAGTTTGGCAATTTGAAGAGCTGTGTTGATGTAACATCCTATAAATTCTATCTGCTGTGTGGAAAGTAGCTGGGTCTTTGTATGATATTCTGTGATCCTTAAGAGGTCTGCCAGGTGGAGCAGTGTAATTTGTTGTTGTAGCTGTAGATCATTGAAAGTAGTTAGAAACCAACTGTCTTGATATGGGAAGACCTGGAACCCTTGCAGTCACAGATGGGCTACTACCACTGCCATTATCTTGCTGAACACCCGGGCTGTTGTGGTGAGACTAAATGGCAGTGCTATGAATTGCAAATGATTGGCCCCAATCTGGAGAAAACTTCAGGATGGTCTCTGAAATCTTTATGATAGTAGGTGTCAAAGATCTACATAGCACATCCAAACATCCTTCCTTAACAGAGACAATATGGACTGTACTGTGGCCATCTGGAACTCTGCCCATCTCACAAATTTACTGATATGTCTGATGTCCAATATTGGCCTGAGGTGCCCCATTTTCAGAACTAAAAACAACCTGGAACTAACTCTGGATCCCAACTGGTTTTGGGGGGAAGTGCCTGTTGGATGACTCTTTCTAGCAACTTTAAAACTTCTGTTGTTGCATATTCGAAATGACTGGGTGGAATATCGGGAATCTTTAACCTCTTTTTTGGAGGATGTTAAAAGGGAATGGTGTAGCCTCTGAAGATTATCCTTAGCACCCAGAAATCTGATGTAATGTTTTGACAGGCTTGTGGTTGGAAGGTCAAGCGCCCCAAACTGCATCTAGACTACGGCAAATGGGCAACTCTTGAGGGGTGCTGATAGGGTTTTTTTAGTGAAAGGGCAGTGGAAACCCTGATTATGTGGTTCCTCTTTGCCACTGGGGCTATGTCATTTCAAATTACCTCCCCCCTCCTGCTTCAGGGGGAGGGTGTCTGTCTCTAGTAGTGTCATTGTGAAAACTCTGCAATTTTCCAAACCAATATTTTCTTACCACCCCATTCGATTCCTAGAATAGAACCTCTGAAGGAATTGAGAAACTGATTCCTATTGGCAGAGAGGGTTTTACAGTTTTGCTCACTCCTAATAAGAGTCTCTAACATTTAGTCCATTTAGTGCGGACCTTCAAAAGTGGCATTAATGAAGGATGCCTTGAAGCTTTTCACAAAGTCGCATCCAGGCATGATGATGCATGGTAATGACTGTGCCAGCTGTTCTTGCTGTACCATATGCATATCTACATTACAGGTCATTTATAGGGTAAACAATTTGGTGTCCACTATTTTTTGGAAATCCAAAGGCATATCCCCCAAGAGGGACTTGAAAAGCTCCTTGGTCAAGTCTCTCTTAAATGTGCAAAGTAGTTCAGTGCTCTGAGTGCAAAAATCACTGACACACATGCCCATTTCCCTAGTCTGTTCAAGGCTCTTGACTCCCTGTTAAGGGAGTGGACAGAAGAACTCTACTTGGACAGTCTTCTTCATGGCTGCTGCTACTATCATGGTATCTACTGGGGGTCTATTCACCCAGTGCTTCCTATCCTTTGGGGCTACTAAGATCTTGTTTGTTTTTTTGTGAATAGGTTCTATAATGTCTAGGTCTTTCCATGCCCTCTATACCATAAGATCTAAAAGGGCAATACGGGAAACCACCCAGGATGCAGATTAGCCAATTCTGAAAGCTTTGGGGAACACAGATTTGTCCAGGAAAGGAGTTTCAGTGGACAACCTAGGATGTCTCAAAAAGTGACATCATCTTGGGGGGGGGGGGGTCAAGTGGAGCCTTCACATTCTTCCATATCAGTGTCTTCAGTGACAGACATAGGAAGAGAGTCTAAGTGTTAGGTTTGCAAGTCTGCTTCACAGGAACATACCTTTGGGGCTCTGGTGGAGACAAGTAGGAATCAGACTGGGAACTACTGTGTCAAGTAATCTCAAAGCATATGGATTCTGACTGACCCTATAGAGACAAATAAGAGGAATAAGGTACAGGAAGTCAGGATGGATCTGAACTTTGTGTACGCACCTGCCTTCTTGGTCCAGCCAAGGACCCTTTTAACAGCCTTGAAAGCAGATGCAGTGACTGGAACAGAGGAAGCATTCCCTATGAAGGACTCAGGAACTCTCACCCACTCCAATCAAGGTCGGCTCAATGAATGTCCTTGGACATGAGCTATCAAGTGCAGAGGCCCCAAAAAGAAGAAATGACTCCCAACAACCTTGGAGGTGACTCCATCACCAGGAAGCAGAAACAGCCACTTTGGCTCAGAGACTCACAAAATGGCAACATCAGAGTAGGGAGATTAAGGGACATAGTAGGTGCCAAAGATCCCTGAACTGTCGGATTTGATTATGGTGCACTGCAAGGGTTTGGACTTGTGGGAAACAGTTCTGAAAACTTAACCAGTTACAGGGGAAAAAGGTAATGGGATTGATGGGCCTGTACCCAGACCTCCATTCAGGGACTGCACCAGGAGGACTCTCAATTGTATGCGTCCTCAAGAATTTCATCATTTGGTCAACACCCACCATTTCCATAAGACTTCTGGTGGATCGGACCAACCTCAACGATGACACTATTGAAGAAGGTTTGGAAGAGCAGTGTCCTGTAAAAATGGGTGAATGGAGCAGAGGGCTCCACAGAAAATGTAGCACGAGGAGAGGGAGTTTGGACAAAACTTGTAAGGGGCTCCAACTGCCTCAATGTATTAGGTAGCAGGCCAGAAGAACCAGTTGATCTGGAGACCTTTTCTTCAATTTTTCAAGTCTCTTTTCTTCCGTTTCCTCAGACATTTTTTCTGAAGACTTTTCATTTTCTCTATGCTTTTTTTGGACTTATCCTTTTCCTTCTCTTTTCTGTCCACCTGTTGGGGAAGCTGAAGCTGGTCTGGATTCAGAAGACATGGCTAGAGAAAGATCCTGTCCATTGGGGAAGTAAGCCTTTCAAAATGAGTTTTTCTCTCCAGTCTTGAATAGCCCTAGACCCAAAGGCAGTACAAATATCGCAATTAGCCTGTAAATGAGCAGCACCTAAGCAGTAAACACAAAAGGACTGTGGGTCTTACGAAGGGATTTTGTGTCCGCAAGCCAAGCGCTTTTTAAAACCTATGGCTTTGTCTGAAATCATAAAAAAATATTAACTAAGCAACAATCCAAACTTAGCAAAAACACATTAAGCCCAATAAAGAAAGAAAAGACACCAAAAAATGCTAAAGCTAACTATAAAAACTACCAAATCATAACAATCTAACATTCAAAAACTTAACTAACACTACATTATAAATCATAGAAGAAAGAGTCAAAGATAGGAAAAATATCAAAAAGTCTTTTACTTATTGTGAAATACTGAGAGAATTCTCAGACACACATCTGAATTCTGGATGACTCTGCCAGCAAACAAGATCAGAGGTAAATTAGAAAGGATGAGAGAATTATGGGTAGGGGAGGAGTCATAGCCTTGAATCCAAAGATCTGAAAGAAGGTGCCGAGGTCAGATCTGATTGCATCAGACAAACCAAACATTGAATCTGATGAAAATAGACAACATCAGATCAAAACTGCGGTTCATGTGGGAACTTATTCAGTGCTCTGCTGACCTTTCTTATGCAAACAATTCTGCAAATGTCAACTGCACTGCAGCTTACGGGAATCACTTGCCAACTACACTGTAATTTAAGGGAAGTTAAAACTATGAGAACATTTAAATCCCTGTGGGCATGAGGATTTCAGATGAATACAGACCAGGCCTATACCGTTCTTCCATTACACATCAAGCTATGGACTCCACAGTCTCTCCCACACATCAAAATGCACTGCTCAAAGCATTTTCCCCATTCAGTAGCTAAATACTGGAAAAATGCACGCATAAAATGGTTGCAGCTACTTACCATTGGAGGGCGTAAGGGACAGAAGAGTTCTATCAAAGTTGTCCTTTGGAGGGCATACATTTTTGGATTTTTCATGTATCTTCTCTCTCTACAGACAAGAGAGAAATGGTTATGTTATTTTAATTATTTCTAGACTAAACTTTCTTGTGCAATAACACTCTAATCTTACAGAACAGAAAACATCAGGACTCTGCACAGTTGGACGTAATGCAAAGCCACCATGAAGAGACTATTAAAAGTAGGATAATGTTCACACATCAGCACAGCTACAATCACATCCAAATAATATTAAAAACAAAGACATGTTTACCCAGCTCATTAGAAGAAGTAAAGCAATTTTTATGAGCTTCAGGGATACAATGGAACAGAACTTGTTGACTTTAACCCCAGTCTTCTACTGTAAATTTTAAGTTGACAGAACACTAGAAAACAAAGAACTGAACAAAACTAAATACATGACAAACATTTTCTATAACAAGAAAGGTGTCAATATCTCTATAATTTTAATCAATGATGACATGCAGTGGCAATCATACTCAACTAATTGTTTAGGCAGAACCTTACAATGAAATTATCAGCTATCGAAAGAGGAAAAAGATTCCTACTTGCCCCACAGGTTCCTGATCAGAATGGGAAGAGTTTTCCACAAAATCCCGCAAAATTAAATTGCGGCACTGCAATGTCTTCAATAATTCACGGCAAGGCTGCAGTATGTAGATCAGAAATGTATAGGTTTGTTACAGATTATAATAAATCCCATTAGTTTGCAAATTCTAACTGATGGCCATCAGCCACCAAGCTTCTCTACATAGAAAATGGATAAGAACTCATTTTTTTAGTACATGTACCACATTACTGCTGTGCTGTGTGCCATTATCTGCAAAGAATAACAGCAGAAATTCAATTTGAAGACCTAAAACACAGTTTTATTCTTTCAGGCTGAAGGAAATAAGGGGAAATCTCAAGAAGACCAAGTGGCCTGAACCATCAGTGAAGGCAATCTCCGCCCCAAGTCCAAATCATCAATGGTGACCATTTAAAGGTGAAACAAATGACTGAGCCTGGCTGAGAATGCTTCTAGAAAGTCATCTGGATATTTCTTTAATTAAAAAAAGCAGAACTAGAAATTGGTAACCTAGCAAGTTGCAGTGTGTAAGAATGCTTACACTATAATAATGGATCATCCAAGAGTCACTGTAACACTACACCCTGATATCGGTGCTTCATACCTTTATGAGACTTCTGTTCCAGCCAGGAATTTCACCAGGTATACCTGAAACCCAAAGATGACCAATGTTGGTCTCATACCATCATTCCTTTCTGCCTTTGTTGGTATGCGAGACTCCTATACAAAAAAGTCAGTTTTCTTCAGTTTCTCAAACCCCATATGCACTTCAAAGCATCTTGCATTTTCAGTACACAACACTATTCATTTAAAACAAGAAAAAGTAGACAAAGCCTGACTCAAAGGACTTGCAATTCAGAACACCTTTTGACAGAGGTAATGGTTACTAGGAAAAGGGTCTTCCAGGACAGGAATTTCAAGTGTGCAGAACAAGCAGGCTCAAAAAGTGAGTTTTCCAAGTATAAAGTAAATGTCTCCAAGGTAAAAAGTACCATGTAAGAAGGCTTTACAGGCCTTAAAAGAAATAAAGAGGTAGTGATTTCTGAAAAGAAAACAATTCAGCAGGAAAAAATAGGTTTTGCTAAGCCACAAAAAAGCTAGCAGAATGAACTTAGCCCCGAGAAGTTTGGTTTCTAAGGAAATTTTGCCATCAGAAAAAAGGAAGGGGGGAGATTGTAAAGGGGTCCATGTGGCCTGACCCATGTAGTGGGTATTCTAAAGAGGAAAATTTTAATGAACAAGATGATGCTGGTTCGAAAGGGGGCAAAGTCAAAGATGACAATACTAGGTTGAGGTCCCAAGGAGGAGGAGGTTCTCTAACGGGAGGTCTTAGCAGAAAAGTACCTTTTAGGAAGGCGTTGCATAGTCTATGAGACATTAGACTAGATCCTGATTCTCCCACATGATAATTAGAAATAGCAGCTAATTGAACTCGGATAGTGGCTGCCACTGAGCCTTGATTAAAGGTTTCTGTTAGAAATTCCAGGATTAGAGGTATAGATGCTGTAAAAGGATCTATATGTCTTTTGTCAGCCCAACAAGAGAACCTCTTCCATTTGCTCGCATAGAGATTCCTAGTAGTCTGCTTGTGCAAACAGACTAGAATGTGATGAACTCAAGCCTGGCTAAGAGCGAAGTGGAGCAGCCAAACTGTCAGGTTGAGGGTGTGGAGGGCAGGATGGAGCGTTCCTGACTGATGTGTCAGAAGATCTGGCACTGGGTCCAGGATCCATGGGTCCTCCTTGAAGGTAGGGCCAAAGGAAGGGGAACCAAATCTGACGAGGCCAGTATGACACAATGAGAATTAACCTGCGATACAACAACTTTGCTTTCTATATGACCTTTGGAATCAAGGGAAACGGGGGGAAAAGCATAAAGGAAACCCAGGGGCCAATCGTGAACCAGAGCATCCCTCGGTGACTCTCCCAGAGGGGAAATTAGGGCAAAGTAGTTGCTGCATTTGGAATTGAAGGGAGTGGCAAAAAGGTTGCAGCAAGGCTGACCCCATTTGTGAAAAATTTGGTTTGCAACTTCCTGATTGAGGGACCACTCGTGAGGCATGAGAATCGCTCTGCGTAGCCTGTCTGCTATGATGTTGCATTTCCCTGGGATATGCATTGCTGTCAGAAAGCATTGAGAAGATATCGCCCATTGCCATACTCTCTGGGCCTCTCGACATAGAGAGTAGGATCTGGATCCCCCCTGCTTGTTGATGCACCAAACCGCCAACATACTGTCTGTTGAATTGCAATATAGTCCCCTTGGGAAAAGTCCTGAAGTGCTTGCAATGCCAGCAGCACGGCCCTCATCTCTAGGACATTGATATGCAAATGGTACTCATGATCTTTCCAAACTCCTTGAACCGTCTGTCCCAGATAATGCCCCCCCCCTCACCCTATCTGGACGCGTCCATGGTTACTGTAGTGATAGGTTGAGGAAGTACAAACGGTCTGTCCATTGTTACCTGAGTGGAATGAACCCACCACAGTAAATCCTTCTTGCAGGAAGGAGTTATGAAAATTTCGTGAGACATTGGCAAGTCCTGCATGGACCATTGGGCAAAGAGCAGCCACCGCAGCATTCTCATGTGAAGTCATGCCATGGGAAGTAGTGTTATCGTCGCTGCCATAAAGCCTAGGATTTTCAGCACAAATCTTGCCTGTACTCTGTTCTTTTTGAGTAAAATAATCACTTGACTGTGTAGCGTCTGTATCCTTTGAGGTAGTTTTGCCAACATGTCATTTGTATTTAAATCTGCACCAATGAATGTAATATGCTGTGATGGCAACAAGGCAGATTTTTCTGTATTTATAGTAATGCCTAGTTTTGAGAAAAGATAAATGGTGTAGTCTCTTGCTTTGATCAGTAGTTGCTTGGCAGTGGCAGTTAGGAGCCAGTCATCTAAGTATGGAAACACCTGGAATCCTTGGTGTCTCAGATGAGCCGTGACTACTGCCATGTATTTGGTAAACACCCTCGGGGCTACGGTGAGTCCAAAGGGCAGAGCTCTGAACTGATAATGACTGGCTCCCAGCCAGAAGCGCACAAATCTTCTTGGAGCACCTGCCCATCTTTATGTGGTAGTATGCGTCCTTAAGATCTAATGAGCACATCCAATTGTCTTTTCCCAGGAACGGGAGTACAGACTGCAGTGTTACCATCCGGAACTTTGATTTGCTCACCAACTTGTTTAGTCTGCTGAGATCCAATATGGGTCTCCAGTCCCCTGTCTTTTTTGGAACTAAGAAGAACCTTGAGTAAATTCCGGATCCCAACTGGTCTGCGGGGACTTCTTGGATGACTCTTTTCTAGCAACTTTTGTATTTCTAGTGTTGCTTAATCCCTTTGACTGGGTGGAATGTCTGGGATAGACTTTGGTGGTCAAGGTGTACATTGGAAGGGAATGTTGTATCCTCTGGATATAATGGACTGTACCCATCTGTCTTGAGTTACATTCAGCCAGGCTTCCGGGTACAGCGATATCCTACCCCCGACTGCCCCCAGAGGTGGACAGACGGTCTTCCTTTCAGGAGCACTGGAAGGGCCTACCAGATAAAGTATCTCTGTCGCCCTGGTTTTGCGGACCCCCTCTGCTGCGTGGATGGCATCTTCCTTTGTTTCCCCCTCTGTCCCTGGGGGAAGGATCACCACGAGTGTCAGATAAGGCTAGTTTGGACTTACGGACCCACATTTTCCTGCTCTTTTCATCTTTAGGATAAGGTCTGGTAGGGGTGGAAAAACAAACTCCAACGGCAGACAGAGTCTTACCATCTTGTTGGCTCCTGGTGAGAGTTTCTTTTACTTTAGGCTCGAACAATGACGAGCCATCAAAGGGAGTGTCAATAAAGGAAGAACGGAAGGGTTCTGCAAACTCACAAAGGTGCATTTAGGAATGTCCACAAAGAGCTATTCCTGTGCCTGCTGCCCTGCTCGCTCCATCAGCCGCTTAAGATATGAGCTGCATGGAGGAGTTAGATATGGAGGTTGAGGTTGCAAGCTGGGAGTTAACCTTATCAGATAAGTCCTGGGTTGTAGCACCTTGCAAGGGTATCTCCAAGCTCTTTTAGGAGAACCCTCTGTAGTTGCGTGAAATGTGACAAATAATTCAGAGACTGTAAAGGCCGCTGAAGAGAACATACTCTTCCCATATCTATCCATCGTATGAGAATCCTTGTTCGGCGGATGAACAGATACAGAAGTTTCAGCTAACTCCTTTTTTGTGGCAGCTGCCACCACCATTGCATCTACAGGAAACCCTTTAGTTAAGTACTGCCTATCTTCCAGGGCTGTAATGAACTTATTAGGCCTTCGCGGAACGGGGTCCACTGAGTCCAGAGAGTCCCCACACCTTCCGGCTCACCAAACATAGGTGAGGGTCGAAAGGTGGACACACCCAAGAGGTGGAGGGGTGAGAGGCAAATGCCTCCAGGTATACAGAGTCATCTTCAGAATGGAAAAGGGACTTCCAGTCACCCCTCTGTTCTGTTTAAGGATCTCCAGGATGTCTGTAAAGGAAACATCCTCAAAAGGGGGACCTTGGGGAAACTTCTGAATCCTCTAAGTCGGTATCAGAAGTGCCAGACTCAGGGGAGTCTATGTGTTTCCTCTTACACTGTCTCTTCCAAGGGACCTCCTCAGGGGGATGTTCCGGAGAGGTATCGGAAGAGGAGGATACACCCATTGTGGCTTCCTGGGGCACAGACTATTCTGTGGTTGATGGAGAGGTAGTGAAGAAGTGGACACCAGTCCCTTAGGGGGAAGAGAGACTGGAGCCAAAGGTGGAGTAGACTCAGAGGAGAGCACACTCCACATCACCTCGAAGGCACCACGGTCATGAGCTGAGACAGACTCCAGGCCCAAGAGACCAGGAGATCTCCTCGGCACCGAGGAGGGTGGCTCAGAGGCAGATGTACGAGCCAAACTCACCTGAGCCGAGGCACCAAGTGGGAGAGCCGGCTCCGACAAGGGTCCAGCCCAACTCTTCCCCCACTCCCCACCCCCCGTAGCCGACAAGGGAGTGCCGGCCCCCAGGTCCCTCGATGGACGAAAGCCTCGAAGAAACCGGAGTAGACGTCAGATCCAAGATATCAGTAGTGATTACGTGCACCAGTGGATCCAGCACAACTTCCATACTCTCTGGCTCCAAACTCATCCGAGTTGGAGGAGGAATAGGAATAGTAGAAGGTACCACTACCTGCTCCAAGGTCAGTTGGGCTGGGCTTGAAAAAATTTCAGCTAGGGCCCAGGTCCGAAGCAACCTCTTCACTACCCACTCCATGTCCTCATCCGATAACCTGGAGGATCTAGAGGAATGACTGGAAGACTTGTGGCTACCTGCCACCGACTGCAATAAAGGAGAAACCGGCACCGAGCGAACAAGCTCCAAGAATGGTGAATGGTTCCTCTTTTGGCTCTGCAACAGCTCCGATGAGACAGATGGAGCAGAGGGAGCACCATGTTTTTCAGCTCCGATAATTCTCGGCGTCGGCTCAGACACTGGAGCCGATGAAGCAGACTTTGGAGTCTTGTCTGATTTTTTAAACTGATTTCCTTCATTCACTTTCAATAAGCCCCTCAATATAAACTTATTCCTCCTCCCCTGCAAGACCCTGGCACTAAAACTATGACAAATGGAACAGGAGTCTTAAAGACGGAGTGGACCAAGACAGTACACACAAAGCACAGTTGTGTACACTTGCCATAAATGTAGATGTTAGAGTGTATTCACTGTTGCAGTCATTACATTTGGGTTATCTGCTTGCAGTAGCCCTCAGTTGGCCTGATTAACAAAGTCTTGGGTCCTGCGTCGGTTGCTGTCCCTTCTTCCATGACGTCAGGTCGTTAGGGGTATAAAAAATGCAGCAGATGCCATTATATCAGTTTTTCTTGCCCCAGATGTCAGGTGCCCCCCCCCCCCCCAATGGGAAGTAATTAAATCTATAAATACAAGGATATACTTCCAACAAAAAGCAAACACACCAAAAAGCTTTTCAGCATAGTAAGGGAGAGTAGAGGTATAGCCAAAAAAGAAAGGGGGCTGGAGGGAGGGTAACCAGGACTGCAACAGTGAATACACTCGAACATCTACATTTACAGTAAGTGTACACAACTGTACAATGTTCTTTGTGTTTCACTGTTGCAATCAGTACATTTGGGTAGTTTCCCAAAGCTAAGGTTGGGAGGAGGAATTTAAATAGAATTAGGACCAGCTATAAGGCCCTGCAAGACTGGATTTAGAAAAAATTGGCAAATGTTTGGTGAAAGTATGTACAGAACTCCAGGTAGCAGTTTCTAGGATGTCCCTGGTAGGGACACCCCTGAGAAAGGCTGTAGAGGTAGATGCAGCCCTGGTTGAATGGGGTCTGATACCCTGTGGGACAGGTTTACCATGGTGCTTACAGCAAAAATGAATGCAGTGGGCTATCCAATTTGAAATAGTTTGCTTTGAAATAGCTTTCCCCTCTGTCGCTGCAGCAAATGCCACCAGCAGTTGTTCAGATTTCCTTTGAGGTTTAGTCCTGTCCAAACAGAATCTACACTGTCTGTGCACATTTAAGGAGTGCAGTATTCATTCCCCTTTGTTCTGTGGATTAGGAAAGAAGGTAGGCAAATGAATGGACTGATTAAGAGCCACAAGGGATACCGCCTTGGGCATGAAGGAGGGATTGTTTATGAGGAACACCCTGTCCGCATGAAAAATGATGAAAGGCTGCACAGCCATTAGGGCCTGAAATTCAGATACCCTTCTTGCTGAAGTGATTGCTAAAAGGAAAGCTATTTTCCAAGAAAGAAATTTTAAATCTGCAGTAGCAGCTGGCTCGAAAGGAGGAAGAGTAAGTTTCTCCAAGACACAGTTAAGGTCCCAGGCTGGTGTTGGAGCTCTCCTGGGTGGCCTTAAGTTTTTGGCCCCTCTGAGGAACTGCTTGAGCAGTGGGCAAGAGAAGAGGGGGACTCTGTGCTATAATGAGCTGAAATGGCTGAGGCATGAATTTTGATGGAGGAAAAGGACAAGCCCTTATGAAGCATCTCAGTCAAGTATCACAGAATCTGAGGTAAATTGGGCACTGCTGCGCTCATCCCTTGAGACTGTGTTCCAGGCACAAAATCTTTTCCATTTTCCAGCATAAGATTTTCTAGTACTAGGCCTCCTTGTCTCTAAAAAGATATCCATCACTGATTTACTGAGGGGTGGTAAAGGAGAGATTAGGTAATTAGTCAGGCTGCTAGGTTCAGGGTTTGCAGCTGAGGGTGCAGAATCTGGTTCACCTGCTGAGGCAACAGGGAAGGAGTCTGAGGCAGATGCCATGGGGCCAAGTGTGACACACTGCACAAGAGGGGGGTACACCAGTGTTGGCGTGGCCAGTCTGGTGCAATTACAATCGTCCTTGGCTTGTCCTGTTTGATGGCTTGTCCTGTTTGATCTTTAGTAGTTCCTTGGAGAGCAAAGGCAGAGGAGGAAAGACAAACTGATAGGTTTTTCCAGCTGAAGGATAGAGCATCCACTTTCCAAGCTAGCTTTTGGGGTATCCTTGTGCAAAATTTGACCAACTGATGGTTCCGGGGAAAGGCAAACAGGTCTATATCTGGGCTCCCCCATTTGCTTGTCAACATGTTGAAAATCCTTGGTTCCAATTTCCACTCGTGGGTCCATGAGGTTTCTGCTTAGTCTGTCTGCCAGTGTATTTAGTTTTCCTGACAGGAATTGAGCTTGCAGATTCACTTGGTAGCTCAAGGCTGTGTTCCACAATGCCATGGCTAACCTACAAAGGGGGTAAGAATGCGTACCCCCCTGATTGTTTATGTACCACATGACAGTGGTGCTGTCCGTCTTTACCAATAGTTGTCCTGGAAGAATGTGGTCCTTGAAGGCTGTCAGAGAATTCGGTACAAATAACATTTCCTTTTGATTTATGTGCAGGTGCATTTGAATTGGGTTTCATTTGCCCTGAATGCACTTACCTGCAAGGTGAGCCCCCCATGCATAGTCTCGTGTGTCTGTTCACAGGTTCCATACTAGGCTATCTGCCCTAGGGCATTTATAAGCCTAGCCAGAATGTGTTTGGCTTTCGCCACCCATTTTAAATTTATTTTGATATGCCCTTTTTCGAGGTTAGTATACTGTGCCTCTGTCTAACAGTGACACAGAAGTGATACCCGGGGTAAACCTACGATCTCCCATCCACTCATCAAGATTCCTCTTGAAGAGAGTCAATGAGGGACTCTGCCTAACCTGGACTGGGATTTTATTCCAGAGTGAAGGGAGCCTCTGGGTTATGAATCTGTCCCTCCAGCATGTCCTATTTATTTCAGTGCTGAGGTTCAAGTCTCGAGCGCCAGAGCTCGATGGGATTTGGATTTTCTGAGGTGCAGCATGTCCATTAATTCCGGGTTGGACATGGCTTTATACATCAGGCATAGATCGCCTCTGAACAGGCGGCATGCCAATGAGTAGAGCTGGAGTTTCTTTAACCAGGCAGCATATGGCATCTGTTTGAGCCCTTTGATCCTCTTGGTGAGGTACTTTTGGGGTCTTTCCAATTGCTGCAGGTGTCTGGTAAGGTACATACAAAAAGGGGCATTGTACTCAATTGGGGATGAGTAAAGTGGCACGATGACCTCCCCTGATCTAGATGTGAATCCCTTCATCATTAGGTGGGCTATATAAAATGTTTTTCTAACCACTTTGGCCACGTGGTTGTCAAATGAGAGATTGCTATCAACTTGGGTCCCCAGGTCCCTAATTACTTCTTCTGTACTTAATGGATTACCACCTATGTGGTAATTTGTGGGCACTTTGTTTTTGCCAAAGGGGATGACTATACACTTTTTGGCATTTAGCTTGAGGCCATGGCTCTGGCACCAGTTGTCTGTTTCTATGAGGCCCTTTTGGAGGATGCTTGTGTCGGCTGGAGAGTCGATTATGGCGCCCAGTTTACAGTCATCTGCGAACTTGGTCAGCCACAGTCCTTCCATGTTGGCCTGTACCTCTGAGAAATATATACCGAACAAGAGAGGTCCCAGGACTGAGCCTTGTGGGACACACACCACTTGTAACTGGTTTGGAGTCTGACATGGCTCCAGCAATTCTAACCATGTGGGTTCTGTCCTTGAGCCAGTTTGCAATTCATCTAGTGACATAGGGGTTTATATTTACGCTGGTGAGCTTATCTATAATGCCCGAGTGGGGTATTGTATCAAAGGCTTTTGCGAGGTCCAGGTAGGCTGTGTGGACCACCTTCCCTCCAATGGCCTTGGTGACAGTTTCAAAGAAATCAACCAGGTTTAAGAGGCAGGATCTGCCCTTAAAGCCTAACTGGGTAGGATCCAGTGTCTGTAGGTCCCCAATATCTTTATTTATGAGGTCCATGATGATCCTTTCCATAGCTTTGCAGACCAAGCTAGTCAGGTTTACGGGGCGATAGTTTCCAGGATCCGTGTTGTTAAGGTTTGGATGGCAGGGGATAGTGTGAATGGTAGTCCCCTCATTTGGTGGCAGGCCTCTGCCCACCAAAGGAACTCTAGGCGTAGGCAAGGTATGACAGGAATCATTGCTTCTAGATTCTGAGAGTGCTGACACCATAGGCTTTTGAGATATCATTGTAGTTTCCTCATATGCAGCCTTGCACATAGAATTAGAAGAATGCAGGAGGCCATGAACCCCCAAGGCTTGCAGTATTTGCGTGAAGAAAGCCATCTGGGAAGTTGTATTCAAGCTTGCTCCCAGGAATATAATTTGTTGACAGGGTACCAGGTGTGATTTCTTTTCGTTTATGGTGCACCCCAGACATGTCAGCACCCTTTGAACAAAGGCCAGAGGATTCAAAAGTATGTCCTGGCTTTCTGCCTGAATTAGACAATCGGTTCAGCTATGGGTATATATTTGAATATTTCTTTGCCTGCAAAATGCAATGACTGGAGCTAGGCACTTTGTGAATACCCTGGGCGCAGTAGATAAGCCAAAGGGCACTGCAGAGAAAGTACAGTTGCGTACACTTGCCATGAAAGTAGATGTTCGAGTGTATTCACTGTTGCAGTCATTACATTTGGGTAACCTGCTGGCAGGTTGCCCTCAGTCGGCCTGATTAACAAAGTCTTGGGTCCTGCATTGGTTGCTGTCCCTTCTTCCATGACGTCAGGTCGTCAGGGGTATAAAACATGCAGCCGATGCCATTACATCAGTTTTTTCTTGCCCCAGATGTCAGGTGCCCCCCAAATGGGGAGCAAATATAATTAAAGACACACAAAATATACCGCCAATCCGAAAAGCAAATACACCAAAAGGGCTTTTAAGCATAGTGGAAAGAAAGTAGAGGTATAGCCAGAGAAAAATAGGGGGCTGGAGGGAAGGTAAAGTACAGTTTTGTACCTACCATAAATGTAGATGTTCGAGTGTTCACCCTGCTGCAGTCATCACACTTGCGTTATCCTGCCGTCAGGCAGTCCCGCAGTCGGCCCGAGTTCCAAAGTCTTGGTCCGGCATCGGTTGCTGTCGCTTCTTCCCTGACGTCAGTGTGCCAGGGGTATATAAGAGGCATCCAACGCCATTTTCTTCAGTTTTTCTTGCCCCAGATGTCAGGTGCCCCCAATAGGTAGGCAATATATATAGTGCTGTATAAAAATGTACATATAAAAATAAAACAATACCTTCAGGCACATGCAAATACACCACAGAGGTTGTATAGGATAGAAAGGTATAGATAAGTCCAGCTAGTTCAGAGGGGATGGAGGGAGGGTAACCTGGACTGCAGCAGGGTGAACACTCGAACATCTACATTTATGGTAGGTACAAAACTGTACTATGTTCATCGTGTTACCCTGCTGTAGTCATCACACTTGGGTTGAATCCCAAAGCTAAGGATGGGTGGTGGAGTTAAACAGGGTTAGAAGAAGCTAGTAGGCCTTGCAAAACTGCAGTGGCAAAACCAGCTCTAGACTTAGAATATAGAGGTAAGTGATAGTGTTTGGTGAAGGTGTGCACTGAACTCCAAGTTGCAGCTTCCAGAATATCCTTGGTTGGCACCCCCCTGAGAAAGGCTGCTGATGTAGCTGTAGCCCTGGTGGAGTGGGACCTAAATGTTAGCAGGTACCGGTTTCCCATGATGCGTGTAGCAGAAACGTATGCAATGTCCTATCCATTTTGAAATGGTCTGTTTTGAGATGGCTTTTCCTTGTGATCCTGCAGCATAGGATACAAAGAGCTGGTCAGATTTTCTGAAAGCCTTAGTTTTATCCAAGTAGTAACGTAATTGCCTGTGAATGTCCAAAGAGTGCAGGAGTCTTTCTCCTTTGTTCTGGGGATTTGGAAAAAAGGTGGGCAAATGAATGGCTTGGTTTAGGGCCACACTGGATACCACCTTTGGCATAAAGGAAGGGTTAGTTCGTAGAGAGACTCTGTCTTGATGAAAAATGAGGAAAGGCTCCACTGCCATTAGTGCCTGTAGCTCTGAGACTCTTCTAGCTGAAGTTATTGCTAGTAGCAGAGCAGTTTTCCATGAAAGAAATTTTAAATCAGCTGAAAAAGCTGGTTCAAAGGGCGGCAGTGTAAGCTTTTCCAAAACAAAGTTGAGATCCCAAGTAGGTGTTGGTGCTCTCCTGGGCGGTCTTATGTTCTTAGCCCCACTGAGGTACTGTCTTAGGAGTGGATGTAAAAATAAAGGAGGATCTGTGTTGTAATGAGCTGAAATTGCTGAGGCGTGGATCTTAATACATGAAAAGGAAAGTCCTTTGTGCAACATCTCAGTTAAATATTGTAGAATCTGAGGAATGTTTGGATCAAGGGGATTTTGGCCTTTAGCCTGGTTCCAGGCGCAAAATCTTTTCCATTTGCCTGCATAGGTTTTCCTGGTGCTGGACTTCCTGGCCTCCAGAATGACATCCATAACAACTTTGGATAGAGGTGTTGGCTGGTTGTTTAGGTAATTTGCCATGCAGCCAGGTTTAAAGTCTTGAACTGGCTGTGTAGAATCTGATGGTCTCGCTGGGTGAGCAGGTGAGGAATTTGTGGTAAAATCCATGGTGGGCCATGAGCCACATTCCTTAGCACTGGATACCAGTGCTGGCGTGGCCAGTCTGGTGCAATGAGTATCATTTGTGGCCTCTCTAATCCGACTTTCAGCAGTACCTTTGCTAGAAGAGGCAGTGGAGGAAAGGCATACACTGTTAATGTTTTCCAACTGAATGAGAGGGCGTCCACTTTCCAAGCTTGTGGGTGGAATGTCCATGTGCAAAATTTTTGAAGCTGGTAGTTTTGGGGGCTGGCAAACAGATCTATGTCTGGGTGTCCCCATTTTTGAGTTATCATTGCAAATACTTGTGGATCTAGTTTCCACTCGTGGGGATCCATGATGTTTCTGCTTAGGTCGTCTGCCAATGTGTTTTTCTTTCCTGGCAGGAATTGTGCTTGTAGTTGAACTTGGTAAGACAGTGCTGTGTTCCACAAGGTCATTGCTTGCCTGCACAGAGGGTAGGAATGTGTGCCCCCTTGCTTGTTTATGTACCACATTACTGTGGTATTGTCCATCTTTATTATTAGTTGTCCTGGGTGTAAGAGGTCCTTGAAAGCTGTTAGAGCATTCTGTACTGCTAGCATTTCTTTTTGATTGATATGTAGATGCCTTTGATCTGTAGTCCATTTGCCCTGAATGCACTGTCCTGCCATGTGTGTTCCCCAGACATAGTCCGATGCATCTGTTGTCACAGTTTGCCTGGCTGTGGGTAAGGTGAAAGGCTGACCCTTGTTGAGGTGACATGCCTGTGCCCACCATAGAAACTCCTGTTGTAGGCACGGAATGAGTGGTATCATTGTTTCCAAGCTGTGGCTGTGCTGAGTCCATTCGCTTTTCAGGTACCATTGTAATTTCCTCATATGCAGTTTTGCAAATGGTATTAGTAGTATGCAAGATGCTATGAATCCCAAGGCCTGCAGAATTTTTCTTGCAGGGAGTTGGGTCTTTGTTGTCATTATTTTGAAGTATTGAGTCAGCTGTTGTTGCTTGTCTGGCGTGAGATAAGCCATCTGGGCCATTGTATTCAAGCTGACACCCAGGAATATTATGTTTTGTGAGGGCACTAGTTTTGATTTCTTTTCGTTTACTGTGTACCCTAGGCAACTTAGAAGGTGTTTGACAAATGCCAGATACTTTAAAAGAATGTCCTTGCTTTCTGCTTGAATAAGGCAGTCAATCTAGGTATGGGTATATTTGAATTCCTCTTTGTCTGCAGTATGCAATTACTGGTGCCAGGCATTTTGTGAAGACCCTGGGCACAGTAGATAAGCCAAAGGGCAGTGCAGAGAATTGATAACGGGTTGAACCTGCAATGAAGCGGAGGTAACTTCTGCAATTTTGTCTGATAGGGACATGCAGGTATGCCTCCTTGAGGTCCAACGTTATTAGCCACGCCTTCTTGCCCAGCATGGGAAGAAGCTGCTGTAGTGTTAGCATCTTGAATTTTGGTACTTGCAGATAGGTGTTCAGAATTGAAAGATTCAGAATGGGTCTCCATGCTTTGTCCTTTCTTGGGACTAGAAAGAGTCTTGAGTAAAATCCTTGTCCTTGCTCCTGTGTAGGTACCTGTTGAATGGCTCTCAATTCCATGAGAGCTGTAATTTGTTTTTGTGCCTCCGCCCATTGATTTGGTGGCAGGTTTGGCATTCCTTTTATCCTTGGCAAGGTATGAAAGTGGAATCTGTATCCTTGTGAGACAATGTTTAGGACCCATTTGTCTTTTGTGATGATGTGCCAGTTGTTTGCAAAAAGTGCTAATTTTCCTCCCAAGGGAGCTGCCAAGAGAGATTTGCTCGGTAGTTTGAGGGTTGAGTCATTGTGTTTGTCTTCTGCTAGCTTGGGGCCTATTCTTCTCCTCCCTTCTGGGTCACAGTACCCCATTGGCGAGGTTTGTAAGGGCCTTGTGACTGACCTCTGCCCCTTGGGCGTCTGTATTTGCCCCTCTGTGATCTATCAGAAGCTGGAAAGGACCAGTTTTTTGTTGGCCAATTTCTGCTAAAACGAGGGGGTTGTACCTGTAAAAAATCCTTGACCGTCTGCATAGACTTTGCCTTATCCTCCATTTTCTTTAAAACCTCTTCTGCTTTGACACCAAATAATACATCCTGCTGTAAAGGTGCATCCAATAATTTTGCTTTAACATGATCAGGTAGGGTTTGGTCTTTTAACCAAGCATGTCTACGTATGACAGACCCAGTAACAGCTGCTCTACAGGAAGCTTCCAATGAATCAAATCCACATTGTAAAGTATGTTTGCCCACCTGTTCAGCTGCATGCAACAGATCCTGCATTTCCTTGAATTCAGACTGTTCAGAATGTGTGCATATTTTTTGTTTTAATTGAGACATTAGGAATTGTTGATATTTCAGCATGTGAAACTGACGATTTAATGCTCTCATAGCCAGAGTAACTGAGGTGTACATCTTCTTTCCCCATCTATCTATGGCTCTGGAATCCCTTTCAGAGGGCACAGGATTTTTAGCCATAGAAGCTTTAGCCCCTTTGGGTCCCTGGGAAATTGTTTCTGGGTCAGCCACAGGGCTTTTATAAAGGAATTTCTGCGAGTCAGGTACTCTGTAGTATCCGTCTGGTTTGGCTGGAGCAGGAGGTAGAGAGTCTCGATTTAGACTAGACTCCAAGTAAACATCATCCACAATGTCTAAAACTGGAGGGATAGCAAGTGGTCTGTGCTGGGGTAGTAAAAGGAACTCTCGGAGCCTTTTCTTAGAATCACAGTAGTCCTGGCCTTCCCAGTGGAAATGTTCCCTCATGGTATGTAAAGTTTCTCCAAAGGAGTAGGTCTTCAGGGGGAGATGCTGAGGGAATACAGTCTTCAGCATCAGAGTCTTCATAAGGAGGAAAAGCGTAATCCTGTTCCTCAGAAGAATCTGAGGAAATTGAAACCTGGTCAGAGGAAGCATAATCCTCCTCTTGTCTTGGTCTTTTATCTGAAGGAGGACGAGAACTCCTGATTAGGGTAATCAAATCTTCAGCCATCTTAAGCATCTGTGTCTTAGGCATGGGGCCTTGAACTGGAGATGGATATACAGTCTTTTTTGGTTTTAATGGAGTTTTAACCTTAGCATAAGATTTAATAGTGAGTGTAGTCGGTCAGAAGACACCTTCTGCAACCGAAGGTGTTTCTACTGCACTGGGATCTCCTTCTGCTCCAGTGTCGGAAGGGCCTAATGAAGATGACTGCGACGGCCTAGTACACTCCGTTAGAGAATCCACAGCTGTCTGGGGTTCCAATTCTGCGGTCGTAAGGGGCTGCGTAGGCGCCTCACTGAAAACCGGAGAACTGGCGACAGGCCCAGCAGAGGCCTCGGTGTCTGGCTTGGTCCTAGGCTGCCTGTCCTTATCCTTGCGTTTTTTATGCATGCCGGTCGTCGGCTGCTCCGACGGCATGATATAATTAAATTTCCTACCAAAGTAATGCTGTGCGAAGTCAAAATGGCGTTTGATAGTTCGTTTATTAAACCTAGCAGAAAACCGACAACCTGTGACGTCGTGGTCTGGGCCTAGGCAAGGAATACAATAAGAATGGAAGTCCTTATGAGGTATTTGCTTCCCACAAGAAATGCAATTATTAACCTTTTCTGACATCGGACTGAGGCAAGAAAAGGTTCCCCAACAGGGTACTTAGCTTTATTGAAGACTTCGGACTGAAATTCGATTCGAAAATCTCAGGTGTCGGCCGACCGGCACTTGCGAACTGCTTCTGCTTCGGGCACCGCGCGGCAAGAAAGACTGGAGAAAATGGCGTCAGATGCCTCTTATATACCCCTGGCGCAGTGACGCCAGGGAAGAAGCGACACCAACTGACGCCAGACCAAGACTTTGGAACTCAGACCGACTGCAGGGCTGCCTGACGGCAGGATAACCCAAGTGTGATGACTGTAGCAGGGTAACACGATGAACATCCAGGACTGCAACAATGAATACACTCAAACATCTACATTTCTGATAAGTGTATACAACTGTATTATGTTCTTCGTGTTTCACTGTTGCGTCATTACATTTGGGTAGATTCCCAAAGCTATGGCTGGGTGGAGGGAATTATACAGTATTAGGACCAGCTATAAGGCCCTGCAGGACAGCAGTGGCAAAGCCAGCTCTGGATTTAGAGAAAAGTGATAAATGGTAATGTTTGGTGAATGTATGAACTGAGCTCCAGGTAGCAGCTTCTAGGATGTCCCTGGTAGGAACACCTCTGAGAAAGGCTGTTGAAGTAGATGCAGCCCTAGTGGAATGGGATTTGATCCCCTGGGGAATAGTTTTTCCATGGTGCACATAGCAGAAACAAATGCAATGGCTTATCCATTTGGAAATGGTTTGCTTTGAAATAGCCTTTCCCTCTGCCCCTGCAGCAAATGCCACCAGCAGTTCAGATTTTCTTTGAGATTTTGTCCTGTTTAAGTAAAATCTAAGTTGTCTGTGTACATCCAATGAATGCAGAATCCGCTCCCCCCTTGTTCTGTGGATTGGGAAAGAAATTTGGCAAATGAATAGTCTGATTAAGAGCTACACTCGATACCACCTTAGGCATGAAGGATGGATTGGTCCTGAGATACCCTGTCCACATGAAAAATGATGAAAGGCTCCACTGCCATAAGAGCCTGTAATTCGGAAATCCTTCTAGCTGAAGTGACTGCTAAAAGGAAAGCTGTTTTCCAGGAGAGAAATGTTAAGTCTGCAGTAGCAGCTGGCTCGAAAGTAGGGAGAGTGAGCTTCTCCATTACAAAACTGAGGTCCCAGGCAGGGGTTGGAGCTCTCCTGGGTGGTCTTAATTTTTTGGCCCTTCTGAGATACTGCTTTAGCAGAGGATGAGAGAAGAGGGAAGGTTCTGTGTTGTAATGAGCTGAAATGGCTGAGGCATGGATTTTTATGGAAGAAAACCACAGGCCCTTGTGAAGCATCTCAGTTAAGTATTGCAAAATCTGAGGAATGTTGTGCACTGCTGTGCTTATCCCTTGAGATTGATTCCAGGCACAGATTCTTTTCCATTTGTCAGCATAAGATTTTCTAGAACTAGGTCTTCTCGCCTCCAAAATGACATCCATCACAGGTTTGCTGAGGGATGTTAAGGGATGCTAAGGGTGAATTTAGGTGATTAGCCACGCTGCAAGATTCAAAGTTTGGAGCTGAGTGTGCAGAATTTGGTTGGTCTACTGAGACAGTAAGTAAGGTGTCTGAGGCAGGTGTCACGGTGGAAGGTGTGACACACTGCGCAGGAGTGGGTACCAGTGTTGGCGTGACCAGTCTGGAGCAATCAAAATCATTTTTGGTTTGTCCTGTTTGACTTTTAGTAGAACTTTGGAGAGCAGAGGCAGAGGGGGAAAGGCACAGACTGATAGCTTTTTCCAGCTGAAGGATAGAGCATCCACTTTCCAGGCTTTTTTTGTGATGAGTTCTTGTGCAAAATTTGTCCAACTAATAGTTCTGGGGTGAGGCAAAAAGATCTATGTTTAGGCTCCCCCATTTGCGTGTCAACATGCTGAAAATCGGTGATTCCAGTTTCCATTCGTGTGGGTCCATGAGATTTCTGCTTAGTTCTTCTGCCAGAGTATTCAGCTTTCCTGACAGGAATTGAGCTTGTAGTTGTACTTGATAGGTCAAGGCTGTGTTCCACAATGCCATGGCTAGTCTGCAAAGGGGGTAGGAGTGTGTACCCCCCCTGCTTGTTTATGTACCACATAACTGTGGTGTTGTCTGTCTTTATCATTAATTGTCCTGGATGACGGTAGTCCTTGAAGGATGTCAGTGCATTCTGTACAGCTAGCATTTCTTTTTGATTGATATGAATGTGCATTTGATTTGGGCTCCATTTGCCCTGAATGCACTTCCCTGCCAGATGGGCCCCCTAAGCATAGTCTGATGTGTCTGCAGTTAGGGTTTGGGCGGCAGGAGGTGGTGTGAATGGCAGTCCCTTGTTTTGGTGGCAGGCCTCTGCCCACCATAGGAACTCTAGTTGCAGGTAAGGTATGATAGGAATCATTGTTTCCAGGCTGTGACAATGCTGACTCCATGGACTTTTTAGGTACCACTGAAGTTTCCTCATATGCAGTCTTGCACATGGAATTAGAAGAATGCAGGAGGCCATGAACCCCAAGGCTTGCAGTATTTGCCTTGCAGAAAGCAGGGTTTTTGTGGCCACCTGTTTGAAGTAAGTCACCAAATGAATTTGCTTCTCTGGCGTAAGGAAAGCCATCAGGGCAGTTGTATTCAAGCTTGCACCCAGGAATGCAATTTTTTGAGAGGGTACCAGTTGTGATTTCTTTTCGTTTATAGTGTACCCTAGACAAGTTAGAACCCTTTTTACAAATGCCAGATGGTTTAGAAGAATGTCCTTGGTTTCTGCCAGAATTAGACAATCGTCCAGGTATGGATACATTTGAATATTTATTTGCCTGCAAAATACAATTACTGGAGCCAGGCACTTTGTAAAGACCCTGGGCGCAGTAGATAAGCCAAAGGGCAGTGCAGGGAACTGGTAATGCAAGAAGCCTGCTTTGAAGTGGAGGCATCTTCTGCAAGACTTCCTGATTGGGATATGCAGGTAAGCCACTTTTAAATCTAGAGTTGCCAACCAGGCATCTTTGCCTAGCATAGGAAGTAACTGGTGAGTCAGCATCTTGAATTTTGGGATGTCCAGAAAGGTGTTTAGAGTAGATAAGTCCAGAATTGGACGTCAAGATTTGTCTTTTCTGGGTACCAGGAAAAGTCTTAAATAGAAACCTTGTCCCTTTTCCTCTTCTGGTACTAGCTGAATTGCCCCCATGCTCATGAGGGAAAGTACTTGTTTCTGGGCCTCTGCCCACTGATTTGGGGGCAGGTCTGGCCATCTGTTTGGAATTGGCAACGTATGGAAATGAAATCTATATCCCTGGGATACTATATTTAAAACCCATTTGTCCTGGGTTATAAGTTGCCAGTTTTCTGCATGAAGAGCCAGTTTCCCCCCAAAGGGGCGGCTAAAAGGTAAGTGCTTGGTAAGTGCAAAGGGAAGTTATTGAGATTGCTTACCATAGGGAGGTGTCTTGTTGTTTCCAGATTTGGAAGAGGAGGCACCCCATTGTTTTGTTCCGAAAGTCCCTTGGGACAGAAACCTGGTGCCTTTGGAATGTCTGGGTTTGACTTGAGTGGCTCTCGAAGGAACTGGAAAGGACCAGTTCTTAGTAGGCCAGTGTCGACTAAATCTTGCAGGTTGTACTTGTGTTCACATAGATTTAGCTTTATCTTCCATCTTTTTTAGAACTTCTTCAGCCTTATTACCAAAGAGACGGTCCTGTTGTAAAGGAGCATCTAACAATTTTGCTTTAACATGATCAGGCAGATTTTGCTCTTTGAGCCAAGCAAGCCTTCTTAGCACAGACCCAGTTACAGCAGCCCTGCAAGAGGCCTCCAAAGAATCAAAACCACATTGCAAAGTATGTTTTCCAACTTGTTCAGCTGAATGCAATAAATCCTGTAAATCTTTATTTTCCACACAAGTCAGAAATCAACATCATTTTCGGTTTAAGCAGTCCCATAATATGCTGCTGATATTTTAGCATATGAAATTGGCAGTTTAAAGCTCTGATTGCCAGGGTTGCAGAAGTGTAAACCTTCTTACCCCATCTATCCAGCGCCCTGGAATCTCTATCAGAAGGAGTAGGATTTTTAGCAGTAGAAGCCTTAATGCCCTTGGGTCCCTGAGAAATGGTTTCAGGATCTGCAACAGGATTTTTGAAAAGGAATTTGTGGGAGTCAGGAACCCTGTAGTATTTGTCTGGCTTACAAGGAGGCAGAGAATCAGGAGCCATACTAGATTCTGAAAAAAACATCAACAATGTCTAGAACAGGAGGTATAGTCAAAGGCCTATGAGGAGGAAGAAGAAGAAAATCCCCAAGTCTCTTTTTAGACTCAGAAAAAGACTGAATTTCCCAGTGGAAATGTTCCCTTAAGGTATGTAAAGTTTCCCCAAAAGAAAAATCCTCAGGGGGAGAAGCAGAACGAATGGAATCTTCTGCATCAGTGTCCTCATAAGTAGGTATAGACAATTCTTGTTCATTAGAAGAGTCAGAAGAAATATAATCCTGTTCAGAAGATTCATAATCAATGTCTTGCCTAGGCGTCTTAGAAGAGGGGGAGGGGGGTTGGCTACCCCTGATCTGAGTAATCAAATCTTCAGCCATTTTGATCACTTGTTTTTTAGGCATAGGGGCCTGCACGTGGCCCAGGCGTCGTTTTTTTAGGCATAGGTCGTGATTTTGGCTTTAGTTTTGAAGATGGCGTCGGTCTAATATACAAATCTGTAGGCCTGAAAACACCCTCAGAAGCCGGTGCCTGCAAAGCAGCTCCGGACCCATCCAAGGTAGAGACATCCACGGGTTCCATAATTGAAGCATCTTGCTGTATACCGGACCCCGAATGGGTCTCAGCAGAGGCCTGTGAATCAGAAGTAGCGGGTATCAGGGGCTGCGAAAGCACCTCACTGAGTACCGGCGAACTGGCGACTGGCTTAGGAGAAGCGTTGTCGACATCTTTGGACCTAGGTGGCCTATCTCTGTCTTTATGTTTACATTTTTTCGGAATCCCGGTAGTCGGATAGCTAACCAACGACATTTCTGGATAATTAAACCGAGAACCGAAGTATTTAGAGGCGAAAATATATCAATGATGGATAGTGCGCTGATTAAATAAGGCACAAAACCGACAGCAAGGTATGTCGTGGTCAGGGTCTAGGCAAGAAATGCAGTACGAATGAAAATCTTTGTGAGGTATTTGCTTTCCACAAGTAATGCAATTATTAACTTTTAGTGACATCGGTAAGGAGCAAGAAAAAAAGTTTCCCCAATGGGGTACTTAGCTTTAGTTGAAGACTTTGGTTCTGAAACTCGAAAATGAAAATTTCACGAGTTGGCTGACCAGCACTTGCGAACTACTTCTGCTTCGGGCACTGTACGGCAAGAAAGACGGATGTAATGGTGTCAGCTGCGTTTTATACCCCTGATGACCTGACATCGTGGAAGAAGGGACAGCAGCTGATGCAGGACCCAAGACTTTGTTAATCAGGCCGACTGAGGGTTACTACAAGTAGATAACCCAATTGTAATGACTGCAACAGTGAAACACGAAGAACATCTAGTCTGTCAGCCAGTAATGGACATCTTCTGAGTGCAGGAATCACACTTTTTGAATACTGACTTATGTTCCTTAGCTGGTTCCTTAGACATACTAACTGTAAGGAAAAAAATTTTCAATAAAAGTTAAAACAACTATAACTGTTATAAAGAGAAAGCAGCAAAAAAACAAGTATCTAAAATAAAGTACTATATATATATATATATATATATATACATATATATAATTTTTTTTTTTTTTTTTTTTTTTAAGAAAAACAAAAAAAGAGAGGAGAAGTCTCTTAAGTTAAACAACTATCTCGTCCTAAACGGATTATTCCTAAAAGGCTTATAAAAAAGAAAAAAGGGCAAGAATCCTCTAATTTAAAAAGGGATTCTTGTGGAGAAAATAGGGCCCAAAGAAAGATAGCCGGAAAATAAACTTACAAAGTTTGAAAAGGGCTAAAAATAGCACAAGACTGTTACTATAGCACTAGCACACAAAAATAACTAACAATTTGACAGAAAAGTTACAAAAATACATAAAATATTAAATTTTCCAAGCCTGAGCCAGTGAAGACAATCCAGAAGCTTCAAGCGGCAAACAAGTTCTGGGGAATAGTTGCTAAGCACTATGGGATAGGTATTCAGCCTTGAGCCAGTAGAAGCTCTCAAGCTTTAGTATAGGTTGAGTGGGAGCCGAGGTTTCAGCTCCGAACCCAAAGTAGCAAGACTGAAGGCGAGATGGGACAACATAATATTGTCTGTTCATGGGAGGCAAACAAGTCTACCTGAGGTGTACCCCATCAATGGACCAGGTCCAGGAAAACATCCCTGTTTAACATCCATTCATGGGATTGAGTCATGGACCCGCTTAGAAAATCTGCCATCACATTCTGGATTGAGAGGATGTAGACAGCTAGGAGAGACACCGGACTCTGTTGAGCAATCTCCCATGCATATAAAGCCAGTCTGCATAGGATGTAGGACTTTCCCCCCCTGCTTGCTGATGTACCACAGCACCGTGGTATTGTCTGTGTACCATCTCAGCACTCCTGGAAGGAAGTCAGCCTTGAAGATTTGTAGGACAAAGATCAAGGCTCTCATTTCCTTGATGTTGATATATTCTCTCTGCAGGTAGGGGTCCAGTCTCCAAGGGTTGCCCCCCAACCAAAGTCTGAAGCATCTGTGTACAGATCCTGGTTGGGGGATGGAGGTTGCAAAGGAAGGCCCAGACCTTTTGGAAATGAGAGCAATCCACCACTGCAGCTCCTTGGATAGGGAAAGTAAGAAGGGGACCATAAACTCCAGAGGTTGTAGGTGTTGTTGCCAGACAGTCCTAAGAAACTTTTAGTTATGTACTCACCATAACTTCAGATGTTTGGGATCCATCTCGCCTACATTCTGAATGATGGGTTCGGAGCCGATCCCTCGGCTCCGACTATGCCAAAGAGCGAAGTCTCTTATTGGCTGAGCTTACTATATCCCAGGATGCACCACTACCAGTCCCCAGAAGTACGTTGTCCCCATACATGCACACATGCATACCCTGCTTATATAACATCGTCAGATGAAACAAGATAAAACAGTGGAGCTCAAAACCGTTCAATCTCTTCTGATCTGCAAGGCAGGGGAAGGAGGGTGGGTATCAGGAATAGAGATGGATCCCAAACATCTGAAGTTATGGTGAGTACATAACTAAAAGATGTTATGTGATCCTATCTCTACATTCTGAATGATGGGACAGCGTCCTAGCACCTGAATCCTGGGTGGCTCACTGGAAAACACTCCTGAGTACCGTGGAACCAAATGAAGCTCGTCCTCTAGATGCCACATCCAATTTGTAGTGGGAAATGAAAGTGTGCGGGTTGGACCAAGTAGCCGCAGCACAAATTTCGATATAGCGAGCTTGGAATGAAAGGCTATAGAAGTAGCCATAGCTCTGGTAGAATGAGCTTTGATAGATGATGTAAGTTGTTTATTCAAGAAGAATAGGCCTGAGTTATGCAATCTCTGATCCATTTTGAGATTGTAGCTTTTGTAATGGTTTGGCCCAATTTATTATCTGAGAAGGACACAAACAACTGGTCTGACTTAAGTTGCTGAGTCCTGTCTAAATAGAAGCGTAATTGCCTGTGAACATCCAATTTATGGAGAGTGTATTCTGCTTCATTAGAGAATTTTGGAAAGAAAACTGGTAGCTCTAGAGATTGTTGAAGACAGAAACTAGAACAGACTTTTGGGACAAAGGATGGATTAGGCCTAAGTGATACTCTATCCTTGTGGAAAATCAAGTACGGTGGTTTAATAGACAGGGCTTGAAGCTCTGAGACTCTTCTTGCAGAGGTAATAGCCACTAAGAATGCCGTTTTCCAAGACAGATATTTTAATTCATGTAGCAGCCGGTTCAAAGGGGAGATGTTAATGCGCCGCACCAAATCAAGATCCCACGGAGGTGCAGGATGAAAAACTGGTGGTCTTAACAGACTGGCACCTTTAATGAACGTTTTGCATAATCTGCTGCTCATCAGAGGAGGATCCGTGGATTCATGGAATTTAGAGATAGCAGCTAGTTGGACTTTAATAGTTGAGACAGAAGATCCCTGATTAAACAGGGATGTTAAGAATTTCAAAACCTCTGGGACAGGAGCAGTGATAGGGTCTAAGCCCTTGAGTTGAGCCCAGATAGCAAACCTCTTCCACTTACTGAGGTACAATTTGTTAGTGGTGGGTTTGTGGGCCGAAGATAAAATGTGAACAACTTCCGGGTCTAGAGTGTGCCTTCTAACTAAGGTTGGAAGTGGAGGAGCCAAGCTGTCAATTTTAGAGATTGAAGGGACTGATGCCAATGTCCCGACTGATGGATTAGCAAATCCGGGATCAGGTCTAAGGTCCACGGATCGTCCACTGCATGCTTTTTCAGGTAAGGAAACCATATCTGACGAGGCCAGTATGGGGCAATCAGAATCATTGAAGACCCCAGTTGAGAAGCTTTTTGAATAACTTTGGGAAGAAGTGGAATTGGAGGAAAGGCATAAAGTAGCCCTGTTGGCCAAGGTTGTGCTAGAGCATCCATAGCTGGTACTCCCTGATGTGGGATCAAGGAGAAGAACCTTTGGCACTTGGTGTTTAGTGGAGTTGCAAATAGGTCGCAGCACGGCGTCCCCCATCTCTTGAAAACCTGGGCTGCTACTGTGCGGTTTAGAGACCATTCGTGAGGAGAGAGAATTGTCCTGCTTAATTTGTCCAATACATTTGACCTTTCCGGGATGTGGGTCGCTACCAAGAAGCGGTTGGTAGCTACAGCCCATTCCCACACTCTCATGGCCTCTCTGCAAAGGGGATACGATCTGGTCCCTCCTTGTTTGTTCAGATACCAAACCACCGACATGTTGTCTGTGTGGATGGCGATGATGCCCTGAGGAAGAAACTTGTGTAAGGCCTGTAGGGATAGAAGTACAGCCCTCATCTCCAACACGTTGATGTGGAGAAGAGCTTCGTCCAGAAGCCAGGAGCCCTGAACTAGCCTGCCCAGACAATGCCCCCACCCTATCTGGGAGGCATCTGTCGTCAGGGTAACCACTGGAGGGGAGAACAAAGGGTTTTCCTGATCCAAGTTGGATGTCTGAAGCCACCAGCGAAGGTCCCTTTTGCATATTTCCGTAATCATGATGTGATGATTGAGGGGAAGATCCTGAAAGGACCATTGAGTTGACAAGAGCCACTGAAGAATCCTCATGTGTAATCTTGCTAGAGGAACTAAAAGAACCGTGGCAGACATTGAGCCTAAAACCTGTAGGACCATCCTGGCTGGGGCTTTGGATCTCGAGATTAGAGCTTGAACTTGGCCCTGTAAAGTTCGGATCCTTTCGGCAGGAAGAAAGACGCGCATCAATCTTGAGTCTATCTCTGCTCCTATAAACTTTATGCGTTGAGAGGGCAGCAAGACAGACTTTGACCAATTGAATGTAATCCCTAGGGAAACACCCAGGGAGATGGTGGCTTTGAGGTTGTCCATTAGTAGATGCCTGGTGGTGGCAGTCAGGAGCCAGTCGTCGAGATAGGGAAACACTTGGAATCCAAGACTTCTCAGGTGAGCCGTCACTACTGCCAAACACTTGGTGAACACCCTGGGGGCTGTGGTGAGACCAAAGGGCAGAGCACAAAATTGATAATGACTGACTCCCAGGCTGAAGCGCAGATACCTTCTGGACGCCTGATGTATCGGTATGTGATAATAGGCGTCCTTGAGGTCTATGGAGCACATCCAAACATCCTTCTCCAACAACGGGAGAATGGATTGTAACGTGACCATTCGAATTTGGATTTCGTGACGGATTGGTTCAGTCTGCTGAGATCCAATATTGGTCTCAGGTCCCCTGTCTTTTGGCACTAAAAAGAACCTGGAGTAATTTCCTGATCCGATCTGGTCTGTGGGGACCGGTTGGATGACTCCTTTTCTAGCAGCTTTAAAGCTTCTGCGGCTGCTATTTCCCTTTGACTGGGTGGTGGGTCCGGGATTCTCTTGGACGGTGGGGTGAGTATTTGAATGGGATGGTGTAACCTCCGGCAATGATCCGGCACCCATCTGTCCTGAGTGATTGACTCCCAGGCATTTAGGTGCTTGGCAAAGCGACACCCGACTGGCTCGCAGCACAGCCGGGCAATCCCTCATGACGTGTGGGAGGCTGAAGAGCCACGAAAGGACTCGCGGTCTCCAGAATTGCGGGCCCTCTGCCGCCTCTGGGACGGCGTCTCCCTGAAAAATTTCCCGCCCTCTGCCTCTGGAGGGAATCTTCCTGCTGTTGGGAGAAAACTTGCGAGATTTTGAACCACATTTTCCTCCTTTCGCCTTGGGGTAAGGCCGAAGGGAGTGGAATAACGGCACCTACGGCAGATAACGTTTTCCCTCTTGCTCACAGCGGGTAAGGGTGTCTTTCACCTTGGGTCCAAACAATGAGGACCCATCAAAGGGAGTCGTGAAGGAAGACTTGAAGGCCTCCAAACTGACACAAGCGGAGCCAGGCTTGTCTACGAGAGCCACGCCTGTGCCTGCCGCTCTACCCGCCCCTTGCCGCATAGGAAATGAGCCTCATGGACGAGTTAGAAATTGACGTAAGGATAGCCAACTGAGAGCTAACGGACTGGGCTAGCTGCTCAGGAAGGTTACCGAGAGGAATCTGACAACTCCTTGACCAGATCCCTCTGAAGCCTGGTAAAATGTGCCAAATAATTCAGAGACCTTAAGGTAAAGGCCGCTGAAGTCAGGGTGCGCTTCCATTACTATCATACTCCTAGACTCCTTATTAGGAGGATGGATGGACGTTGAAGCCTCTGCCACGTTCTGTTGTGTAGCAGATGCCACCACCATGGCATCTACAGCCACGCCTTTAGTAAGGAACTCCTTCTCGGGGAGCAGATAAAAATTTATTTGGACGAGAAGGACTGGTTCCACGGTATCTGGATGCCTTCCCGCCCCCGACAAACTAAATCCAGAAGCTCGTCGGCGGAGACACCCAGGAGGCGGAGGGCTGAGCCCCAAAGGCCTTGAGGAGCACTGATTCGTCAGCAGAGGGGTTTGGATATCCAGCCGCCTCGTTGTTTGAGGATCTCTAAGATGTCTGCAAATGAGACATCATCCGAGGACGACTGGGACCCCTCCGCATCATCCATATCAGTGTCCGATGTAATAGACTCGGGAGTCCACGTGCTTCCTCTTGCACGATCTCTTCCTTGGGGTTCCTCTGAAGACAACTCGAAGAACCCTCAGGAGGAGGGGAACCCCACTGGGGTAACCTCAGGCCTCGGGACTCCGCTGGCTGCGGACAGGGAACTGCCAAAGACCCAGTCTCCACGCCCAGGGAAGGTGCTGGTAAACCGAGAGATGGCAAGAGGACTTGGCCAAGGCACTCCTCATGGCCCTGAAAGCCGGACCCCAGAATCCTGGGAGTGTCCGGACTCGAGCCGTGATAGCCGACGGAAGTCCCGAGGCGGCACCGAGGGGAGGCTCGGGAAAGCATAGGTCCCGAAACATCACCCCGGGTCCAGCCGAAGAAGTCTAAACTCGGACCCGAAGGCCGGGTTGGAGTAAGGGTCGGAGCCGACCCTGAGATCTCCACCGGCTCCAACAGCACCTGCTCCGGCCAGGGCGGTCGGAGGAGGAATGGCAACGGGTGGGCCAAGGTCATCGGCTCCAAACCAGCTGGGTCGGAACCGAAACAAATTTTTGGAAGACTGGGGACTGGAACAGTCTTTGGAGCACCCTGTCTATATCAGAATCCGACATCCTCGACCGAGAGGAAACAGAAGGGTGCGGGTTGAGGCCTCTCCATCGGCCCCAAAGGGCTAGGGGACCGGCTCGGCGACTCGATGAGTATCGGCGCCGAGGAATACTCAGCAGATTCCATCGGTGCCGAGGTAGACTTCGGCCGAGGAGGAAGTGTCTGGCGGGCGACCCTTGTCGGCTCCGAGAGCAGTGGAGCCGAGGTGACCCCTCGATGCCCCAGCCATCGGCTCGAAGCCAGAGGAGTCGATACTGGTGGCATCGAGGCAGACCGTTCAACCTCGGCTCCAAGTCTTTGGAGAAGGAGAGGCCTGCCTAAGTTTCTTGGCAGTCGGATCCGACGGACTGGTCAGAACCAAGCTCTTTTCTTTTTGGCGGCAGGAGAGGATGCCAAGGCTTCTTCAAAGGAAGGTTTAACTAACCCTTAAGAATCAATTTATTTTTCCTCTCCTGGAGGACCCTTGAGGAAAAAGCGTGACATACACTGCATGACTCCTGCAAGTGCTTTGCCCCGAGACAATATACACAGAGCGAATGATCGTCTGTGATAGACATTTTAAACCCGCATTTGAACATTTTTAAAGCCCGAAGGCCTAGGGGTTTGAGACATGATGTTACACAATTTTAGTCACTGACAGGAAAGTAAACCACTAAATTCTTACTGATGATAGCTTACAGTAATAGCTTAATGCAAACACTTCCTGTAAAAAAAGAACAGGGAACTCTAACCAACTATAAAAATTACTAGAGATCCTGTAAGTAATTAAAGGTTGACAGTCCGAAGGCCCTGGATGGAGGGCCGAAAACAAACTCAACCCAATCACACACAACAATTTTTCAATCCAAATCGTACACAAAGTTAGCGATAGCCGTTAAAACAGCTTTTGTGAGTAAAAACAGCAAAAAACTGACAGAAAAGTTAGTTAATAAAACTACTCAGCCCAGCCAGCTCGAGACCACGTCTTCGCAGGGAAGCGGCAAACGAGATCTGGGGGACTGGTAGTGGTGCATCCTGGGATATAGTAAGCTCAGCCAATAAGAGACTTCGCTCTTTGGCATAAGCGTGCCGGAGCCGAGGGATCGGCTCCGAACCCATCATTCAGAATGTAGGCGAGATAGGATCACATAACATCCACTGATATTTTCTCATGTACAGTCTTGCCAAGTGTACCATGGGAATGGTGGAGGGGACCATAAACTCCAGAGGGTGTAGGTGTTGTTGCCAGACAGTCCTAAGAAACCACTGATATTTTCTCATGTACAGTCTTGCCAAGGGTACCATGGGAATGGTGGAAGCCATGAACCCCAAGAGTCTTAGGAACTCCCTGACTGACAGAGTTTGGAGAGGAAGTAGTTCCTGGAAACGTGGTGAGGGTCTGAATTTTGTCTGCAGGTAGCCAGGCCACCATTTCCATCCTAGAAATAAATGGCCCTGTGAGGGGGTCAGAGAGAATTTTTGAAGATTTATGGTGAACCTTAGCCGATTCAGCAGGGATATGGCATAGTCCAAGTTCTCTTGAACCAACTGTGGGAGCAATGCCTAGATGAGGGTATTGTCCATGTAAGGGAAATGTCAAATCCCCTGCATTCTGGAGAAGGCAATAACTGTGGCTAGACACTTTTTGAACACTCTTGTGGCCGCAGAGAGACCAAATGGCAAAGCACAGAACTGAAAATGCGAGGACCCACTGAGAAATGAAGGAACTTCCTGAAAAGTGGGTGAATACGGATGTGCAAGTAGACATCCTTTATGTCTAAGGATACCATGTAGACCTGAGGGAGGATCAGATCAGGGGGATACCATGTAGACCTGAGGGAGGATCAGGGGGAGTAGAGTAGGAAGAGTCAACATCCGAAAGGAAGAGACCTTGAAAAAGGTGTTCAGATGTGATGGATCCAAAATAGGTCTCTAGTGGCCTTCCTTCCTGGGGACCAGGAACATTCTGGAATAAAATCCTTTCCCTCTTAGATTTAGAAGTACCTCTTGGATAGTGCCTTGAGAAAGAAGGGAGAGCAAGTGCGGGGAAAAGAAGGCATTTGGTCTTGAGGGGCTGAGGAATTCCTTTGAAGGATGGCCTGGAATCCGAGACCATGAAATAACTTGGTTTTATGACAGAAAGGACCCAAGAGACTTAGGTAATTATTTCCAAGCAGAAAGGGACAGAGAGAGATGCATGGAGAGGGGGGTAGATGAGGTTAAGATCTGGTAGTCACAGACTACCAAGTTTGGCCTAGAAAGGCTGCTTTTGGACTGGTGTGGAGGGAGAAGACCTGGAAGGGGTCTGCTTTCTGGAGCATTTTTCCTTTGGAAGACAGTTGTTTGGAAGGCCTTCTCAAAAAGGTAGTTTTGGTCAGGTAGTTCCTCTGGAACGGTGAACAGGGGACACAAAAATGTACCTAAGGTCTTAAAGATCTTTGCCCTTCTCCACCTTAGGGTCAAAGTCCTGAAGCTCTTTGGTCTTCTCCTAAAGGGCCTTAAAGAGCTCTGCAGATGAAGAGCCAAACAAGGCCTTGTTATCTAGGGGTGCACCCATAAGTTTTGCTTTGATATCACCTGGCAAAGGCTGCAGCCTCAGCCAGGAATATCCCCTAAGGACTGACCCTGAGGCAGCTGCCCTAGTTCAGGCCTCTCCTGCATCACAACTATGTTTTATAGTGTCTAGTAACTTAACTACAAGAATTCAGGAGGCTAGCAATTTTGGCCTTATTAGGGGCATCAGGTAATTCACCAAATAATTTAACGGCATCTGTCAATAAGGCCAAGGAGTATTTGGCCATACGAGTCTGATAATTTATGGCTCTCCCAGCTAAAGCGGCACAGGTATAAACGTTTTTGGCCAACCTCTCCACAATCCTGCTTTCCTTACCCAAAGGGAGCAAGGAAGTGGAGCGGAGTAGAGTAGCTTATAGGTTTTATATGCAGCAACAGATATGGTAGAAGGGTCTGCAGATGGAGCCTTCTAAAGGCATTTTACATCATCAGGTACTTTATAAAATCTGTCGGGGGTTTAGGTGCTGGGGGTTGGGAGTCTGGTGATTTTGATGGAGCCAGAAGGCATCCAAAAATGCTGGAAGGACAGGGGGAACTGCAGACAGATTTGGAGACTCCATTTGTAAGAGGTCATAGTACCTTTTTTTGCATCTCAGAAACCTGACTGCCGTCTCATTTAAAAAAAAGTCCTTCATTTGAACAATGGCCTCCCCAAAGGTGATGCCTTCCCCAGGGGAATCAGTCCCACTGAAGTTCTCCTCTGGGGAAGCGAACCCCAGTGGAAAAGCAATCCGAGAGGTGTAAGTAAGAGACTCCTCCCCTGAAGAAACCTCATCCTAGAAAGAAATATCTGCCAAAGGCCTACTCCTAGGAGTGGAGACTGAAGGGGCCTGGGCTGGAACAGATGTCTGGCCTAAGGCCATGAGAACATTAAAGAGGCATTGGGTAAAGGCTTGACAGTCAGGGACTTGATCCTACTGCATGGTCTGCTGAGTAGGCACAATATGCCTGGTCTTTTGTTTTTTCTTTTTAGGGGTCTCCGATGTAGGGGTTTCTAAGATACAGTGGAGTGTCAGAGGACCAGACGTCAAGTAACATTCCACAACGTCCAACAGGACATCATCTCGGACTATGACTTGGGATACCCCACACAGACCTTTGGAAATAAGCCGCGGTCCCTCCCTGGTGCCCAGGCTGGACACCTGCGACTCCCTCTGGGATGTGCTGGCAATCTCTTTAACGCCCCCCCCCCGGAGTACCAGTCAGTGGACAGTCTGCTGGTTCTGACAGCCTCCAGGCCTTCACTGACCTCGAGGGACAGTCAGAACAGATAGCGCAGTCATATGTTCAGGCCAAGGTTTCTTGGCCTTTTTGGTCACTGGCTCCTCTGAAGGTCCTGACGTTGGTCCTTGTATCTAGCCAGGTGTTTTAAGCGCTGATTCTCTAAATATAGTTTAAGAGGAGCAAGTCAGCTCCTAAGGGTTTTTGGTACAAAGGCCTTACAGATCTTTTAAGAAGTGTGGTCATGGTCTGGGCCTAGACAGAATAAACAGAGCTTGTGCAAGTCTTTATGTGGAATCTGCCTTTCACACCATTTACCCTTTCTACCTGATATTAACATTTACCCTTTCTACCTGATATTAACCCACAACAACACAGTAGCAAGAAAAATTAACAAAAATCCAATGGGGTAATTATCTGAGTATGGACAAAAGATGAGGTCACTTTCCAAAGCGAGCGACATCCAGAGCTGGCAGTCAAACAGTCAGCAGAAAAGTTCTGAGGCAGATATGTGCTGATGGCCGCTTTATACCAGACGTCTGTTTATGGCCAACATACGTGGAGTTATGCGGACCATCACAAATACCTTCACAGTAGCATTCATCTTTGGTAAAACGGCCAGACGTATGAGTCAACCGGAGGCGGACTCCCCCCATGTAATGGATACTGCAGCATATGAATAGGAGGACATCCACTGTACTCTTGAAAAAGAAGTTGTGTTAAAAGGTACAGTTGTGTACACCTACTATAAATGTAGATGTTCGAGTGTCTTCACTGTTGCAGTCATAACTGTAGGGTGCTCCTGCCGGCAGGCAGCCCGAGGTCGGCCAGAATCCCAAAGTCTGGGTCCGGCGTCGGCTGTACCAGCTAGCCCCCTGACGTCAGAACGCAGAGGTATAAAGCTGACAGCCGACGCCATCTTCTCCAGTCTTTCTTGCCCCAGATGTCAGAAGTCCCCCAAAATAACCAAAAGGTGTCCAAAAAGGAAACACAAATACACCACAAAAGAAAAGGCAGATAAGAGGGGATAGGTGGGAGGGAAACACCGACTGCAACAGTGAAGACACTCGAACATCTACATTTATGGTAGGTGTACACAACTGTACTATGTTCTTCGTGTTTCACTGTTGCAGTCATAACTGTAGGGTGGAATCCCAAAGCTGTGGAGGGAGGAGGTTATGCAGAAGAAGGGGCAGCCAGAAGACCCTGCAAGACAGCAGAGGCAAAACCTGCCCTGGACTTAGAATATAAAGGGAGATTATAGTGCTTAGAAAAAGTATGCACTGAACTCCAGGTGGCAGCTTCCAAAACATCCTTGGTAGGAACTCCTCTGAGAAAAGCTGCTGAAGTGGCAGCTGCTCTAGTAGAATGACTTCTAACTGTATCTGGAATCTGCTTCCCAAAGTGAGAGTAACAAAACCTTATTCCATGGGCAATCCATTTGGAAACAGTTTGTTTAGAGATAGCCTTGCCTAGAGAACTGGAGGCAAAAGAGATAAACAACTGATCAGATTTTCTGAAATCTTTAGTTCTGTCCAGGTATAACCGTAGTTGCCTGTGTACGTCCAATGAATGCAAAATCCTTTCCCCTTTGTTTTGAGGATTAGGAAAGAAAGTAGGAAGGTGAATAGTCTGATTTAAAGCCACCTTAGAAATCACTTTAGGCATAAATGTAGGATTGGTCCTCAAGGCAACTCTGTCTTGGTGGAAAACAAGGTATGGTTCCACAGCCATGAGAGCTTGCAACTCTGACACCCTTCTGGCAGAAGTCAATGCTAATAAAATAACTGTCTTCCAGGATAAGAACTTGATATCCGAAGTAGCAGCAGGGTCAAAGGGAGGTAAAGTAAGTTTTTCCAAAACATAATTAAGATCCCAAGCAGGAACAGGAGGAGTTCTAGGAGGTCTTAAATTCTTAGCCCCTCTCAAGAATTGTCTCACCAGCTGGTGAGAGAAAATGGGGGGATCAGTGTTGCAATGAGCCGAGATAGCAGAAGCATGGATTTTAATGGAAGAAAAGGAGAGGCCTTTAAGCAAAAGGTCAGAGAGGTAAAGAAGAATGGAAGAAATGTCAGGTGAAGAAGGATCAGAACCTTGATCCCGCATCCAAATACAAAATCTTTTCCATTTTGAAGCATAAGATTTTCTAGTGCTAGGGCGCCTGGCTTCTAAGAGAACATCCAAAACTTGTTTGGGAAAAACAGAAGGAATCAAAGGCCCTTGTAGAGCCAAGCTGCCAGGCAAAGAGTCTTGATTTGAGAGTGTAGCATCTGACCCTGATGCTGGGACAGAAGAGAAGGAAAAAGAGGCAGGATCCATGGAGGATCCAAGAACAGGTGTCTTAAAGTTGGATACCAAAACTGCCGAGGCCAATTTGGAGCTATCAAGATGATAACCTTGGATTTGTCCCGTTTTATTTTCAGTAACGCCAGAGGCAGAAGAGGAAGAGGAGGGAAGGCGTATCCCAAAAGATTTCTCCAGCTGAAGGACACGGCATCTACTTTCCAGGCTGTTTTGTGGAAGGACCTGGTGCAAAAGAAAGGCAGCTGATGGTTGAGATGGGATGCAAACAGATGTATCCGAGGGCAACCCCACACTGTCGTAATCCTGCTGAATAAGATGGGGTCTAGCATCCATTTGTGAGGATCCAAAAGATTTATGCTTAGGCTGTCTGCTAAGAGATTCTGTTTTCCTGGAATTAATTGAGCTTGTAGATGCAGATTCAGGCTTAGAGCTGTATCCCATAAAATCATGGCTAGTCTGCAAAAGGGGTATGAGTGAGAGCCCCCCTGCTTGTTTATATACCACATGACTGTGGTATTGTCTGTGCGAATCAGAAGATGCCCTGGTTCCAAATGATTCTGAAAGGCTAGAAGAGCATTTTGGACTGCCAACATTTCCTTCAAGCTGATGTGCCAGGGAAGATGCTTCTTGTCCCAATAGCCCAGCTGGCAATTGTTCAGGTAATGAGCTCCCCAAGCATAATCCGAGGCGTCTGTGGTTATGATCTGAGCAGGAAGAGGTAGACGAAAGGGTTTCCCTTCGTTCAAAGCACAAGCCCTGGACCACCAAAGGAACTCCTTTTGGAGGCAGGGAATCAGAGGTATCATTGTTTCCAGGCTGTGGTAATGTTGAGACCACACACTCTTTAGGTACCATTGAAGTTTTCTCATATGAAGCCTTGCATTTGGAATCAACAGGATGCAAGAAGCCATGTAGCCCAAAGCCTGCAGGAATTTCCTTGCAGTGAGCTGAGTTGAAGTAGCCAAGGTGTTGAAAATTGATGCCAGCTGTACTTGCTTTTCTGGAGTAAGGAAGGCCCTTTGTAAGCTTGTGTTTAGTAGGGCTCCCAAAAAGATCATTTGTTGAGAGGGGATCAAATGTGACTTTTTTGTGTTTACTGAAAATCCCAGAAGTAGGAGAAGGCACTGCACAAAGTGCAGATGATGAAGTAAAAGATCCTTGCTGTCCGCCTGAATAAGGCAATCGTCCAGGTAGGGGTAAATCTGAATTCCTTGGAGTCTGCAGAAAGCTACTACTGGAGCCAGGCACTTGGTAAAGACTCTGGGCGCAGTAGATAAACCAAAGGGCAGTACAGAGAATTGAAAGTGTCTCGAACCTGCCTTGAATCTGAGGTATTTTCATGCTCCTGTCTGATGGGAATGTGTAAATAAGCTTCCTTCAAGTCCAATGTTACCATCCAAGCATCCTGGGAGAGCATGGGAAGAAGCTGTTGCAGAGTAAGCATCTTGAATTTTGGAATCTCCAGAAAGGTATTTAACACTGAGAGGTCCAGAATAGGTCTCCATGAGTTTTGTTTCCTTGGGACCAGAAATAGTCTGGAGTAAAAACCTTTTCCCATCTCTGGAAGTGGAACAGGTTCTATGGCTTTCATGGCCAATAAGACGTCCACTTGATTTAAGGCCTCTGACCACTGATGTTTTGGCAGATCCGGCCAACCTGTTGACCTTGGCGGAGTATGAAAGTGGAATTTGTAGCCTCTGAAAATCACGTCTAAAACCCATTTGTCCTGGGTAATATGAGTCCAATTTTGGTAGAAAAGAGAAAGTTTTCCTCCGAGAGGGGCTTCCAGGCAAGGAGGACCTGTAGCCCAACGGAGGGAGTCATTGAGTCTGCTTCTTTTGTGATGGAGGTCTGTCTTCTCCCCTTCTAGGTGAAGAAGCACTCCATTGTCTGGACCTGTAAGAGGTCTGAGCCTGCCCTCGACCTCTGGAGCATCTATATCTACCCCTTTGAGGCCTGTCAGACGTGGGAAAGGACCAATTTTTAGAGGGCCAATTTCTAGAAAATCTAGGAGGCTGAACTTGTAAAAAGTCCTTAACAGTCTGCATAGACTTTGCTTTTTCTTCCATCTTTTTAATAACCTCCTCAGCCTTGGTTCCAAATAAAACATCATGCTGAACAGGGGCATCTAACAGTTTAGCCTTAACCTGTTCTGGTAAATTCTGCTCACGAAGCCAAGCATGTCTCCTAATAACAGTACCAGAGGCTGCGGCCCTGCAAGAAGCTTCTAAGGCATCAAAACCACAATGTAAACTATGTTTGCTAACTTGTTCAGTTGCATGCAATACATCCTGTAATTCCTTGTCCTCTGCACAAGCAGGAAAGGCAGAAAGCATTTGCTTTAGAACAGATAAAAGAAATTGCTGATACTTGAACATGTGAAACTGGCAATTTAAAGCTCGAATAGAAAGGGTAGCAGAAGTGTAAACCTTTTTGCACCACCTGTCCAAGGCACGAGAATCCTTTTCAGAGGGAATAGGATTTTTTGAAGAAGCGGCCTTAGCAGCCCTAGAACCCTGAGAAATGGTTTCAGGATCAGCAGAAGGGTTCTTGAATAGGAATTGATGGGAGTCAGGGACTCTGTAAAATCTATCAGGCTTAGAAGGAGCAGGAGGCAAGGAATCTGGATTTAGATTAGCTTCAGAAAAAGCATCATCCACAATATCAAGTACAGGAGGAATAGCCAAAGGTCTGTGTTGAGGGAGAAGGAGAAATTCCCTAAGTCTCTTCTTGGAAGCAGAGTATTCCTGACCTTCCCAATGAAAATGCTCCCTCATCTCATGTAAGGTTTCCCCAAAAGAGAAATCCTCAGGGGGGGAAGCAGAGGGAATAGAGTCCTCTGCATCAGAATCCTCATAAGGAGGAAAAGAATAATCCTGGTCAGAGGAAGAGACAGAAGACACAGAAGCCTGATCAGAAGAATCATAAGGAATATTCCTGTCTAGGCCTTTTTTCTGGAGGAGGGTGAGACCCCCTAATCATTGTAAGTAAATCTTCAGCCATCCGGAGTAATTGCTTCTGGGACTTAGGAGCTGTATCCGAGGAAGCTTGAGAAGAAACCCTTGGTTTAACAGGAGTCTTTGACTTTGCCTTTGTCTTTGTAGAAATAGTAATATTAGAAGGCCTGAAAACCCCCTCAGAAGCCGGTACCTGCACAGCGGTTCCGGACCCATCTGAAGGAGCGACGTCCGAAGGGCCTGCAGCAGCTGAAATACTCTGCCTAGAAGGCTCCCCATGGGAGTCCGTGTCGGCCATCGGTTCCGAAGTGGCGGACAGGGGCTGCAAAAGCGCCTCACTGATGACCGCTGAACCCGAAGCTGGCTCCGGCTGCAAAATATCATGTTTGGACCTCGGAGGCCTATCCTTGTCTTTGCGTTTCTTTTGAATTCCGGTTGTCAGTAAAGTATCCGACGACATCCTATAATTGAATCGTCTATCGAAATAATTCAAGGCCCAATCGTACCTACGCTTAATAGTGCGAGAATTAAACCTGGCACAGAACCGACAGCAAGAAACGTCGTGGTCAGGGCCTAAGCAAGGTAGACAGTAAGAGTGGAAATCTTTATGAGGTATTTGTTTCCCACACTATATACAATTATTAACTTTTTCTGACATTGGAGGAGCAAGAAAAAAGTTTCCCCAACGGGGTACTTAGCTTGAGAACAGAAGTAGAAAACTTCGGACCGACGACAAACAAAGCACGTTGTCTGAAAACGCCAACCAACGACTTGCGAGCTGCTTTCCACCGCACGGCAAGAAAGACTGGAGAAGATGTCGTCGGCTGTCAGCTTTATACCTCTGCGTTCTGACGTCAGGGGGCTAGCTGGTACAGCCGACGCCGAACCCAGACTTTGGGACTCTGGCCGACCTCGGGCTGCCTGCCGGCAGGAGCACCCTACAGTTATGACTGCAACAGTGAAACACGAAGAACATCTTACCATAACCATAGATGTCCTTCTCTTCCATGTTGCAGTATTAATACTGTTGGATTTCCAGCCCTCAGGCGACTCGACGTTGGCTCCTATACAGAAGATTAAGCCAACAAACTGCTCAATAGTCCACTGGACAAAGGCAAATATGAGTACTTCCCATTAGCTTCAGAATGAAGAAATCCCCACAGAAGCTGTACTGCCCTAGACACAACCTACAATAATGGAGGAATAAGAGCCCACCCTAGAAGTAAGACAAGCACTAAGGAAAATGAAGCCAGGAAAAATAGCAGGCGCAGATGAAATCACAGCAGATATGACCAAGACATATTGGGCAAGTTTGGGGAGAAATGGCACCAGGGTTACTCATAGCAGTACATAGAGATGTGCATCTTAGATCACTGTAGAATAAGTATTCTAAGAGGACATTCACAACTGTGGACAGTATAGAGGTATTAAACTCCTGTCACACTGCATGAAAATACTGGAGAGGGTAATTGTTAAATGAATAATCAGAAAGTAAGATAGGAGAGGAGAAGTTCAGATTCAGATCAGGAAGCAGCACAATCCACCTGATGTTCAAAAGTGAGAAAGATAGTTAATAAGAACCTAGAGATGAGAAAAAAGTCCAACTGGGCATTCCTAGACTTGGAGAAAGTATACAGTCAGGTTCTAAGAAAGCTGATCTGGGAAGTCCTGCGAAGGTGTGAAGTATTGGGAATCATTGGCAGAAATAGTTCAAGCTATGTACAAGGTCCCGATGACATAAATTAACAGTGTTCAGACTCGCAGAGGGAGTTCCCAGTAAGCGTGGGTGTGCATCATGTTTAGCTCCAAGTCCACTGCTGCTGATGCTGGTAACAGACTACAATACTAAACAGTTCATAGGGGACAGATCAACAAATTTACTGTATGCAGACAATGTGGCATTACAAGCAGACTCTGAACAGGACCAGCAGCAAATGATAGGGAATGGAATGTAAACTGAAGGCATGTGGGATGAAAACAAGTACAGACAAGACAGATGTCAGGGCAGCAAATGAGGGAACCAGAAGAAGCTGAAAACTGAGACAGAAGGGAAAACAGTGGAACAGGTGAACACCTTCATGTAACTGGAAGGGGTAGTGGAGAAAGGCGAAAGTCTGAATGAGGTCATCATTGCTAAAATCAGAGGGACTATAGCCAACTGTCACAGTGTGTCATGGGTAATGTCTGACAGAAGAATGACAAAGAAGCTGAAAAGTAAGATGCACAAAATAGTAGAGCGACCATTACTACTAGATGGTACAAAAACATAGGCAATGAAGGCAGAGCAGTTGAGGAAGCTAGAGGTGATAGAGATGAAGTGTCTTAGATGGGTGGTAAGATGCACACTGTGGAACAGACAAAAATAATGAGGACATCAGAGCTGAAGCCGAAGTAGCTTCAGCTGCAGAGGAAGTCCGAGAGAAACAAAAGTTATGTACTTGCCATAGTGTTTACTGCTTAGGTGCCACTCATCTTTCAGCAAATTGTGACATTTGTGCTGCTTTTCAGTTTAGAGCCATACAAGGTAGGATGGAAAAACTAATAATGAAGGGTTTGATCACTCCACAAACAAGGTCTTCTATATCAACTATGTCTTCTGAAGAAAGACCTCAATCTGTTTCTCCCAGTGCTGAAAAGAGGAAGGAGAAGGACAGGGCTAAAGAAAAACACCAAGAGAAGTATGTTGGACAAAAAAAAAAAAATCAAAAGAGAACATGATAGACAAATCAAGAAGATTGTCTTCAGATTCATCCAGTTATCAGGTCCAGTACCAAAAACTTTGAGGCAGTCAGATTCTCCTGTCAGTCAGGTCCGAACTTCCTCCCCTAGAGCTACCTTTTCTCCAGAACCAGTGAGCCCTCAAGCTTCATTTACCAATCCTGCAACATGAAGTACCCCCTAGAACCACATCGGTAGCTTTGTCATAGAGGTTGGGACAATCCACCAGAAGTCTCACAGAAATTAAGTTGATCAAATGATGGGGACATTTTGGGGGGGACAGATCCAACTGGGAGTCTTCTCGGTACTGAACACCGTCCCCCCAAAGAGACCAAGGCACAGGTCCTTCAACTCCATTACACTTTGCTCGGGTACTGGTCCACCATGCAAATCTGGTTCCCATGGTTCCTAATCCTTCTGGAGCACCTCAGCTGGATCAAACAATCCAAGAGATTTCAGCTTCAACTATGTCCCTTACTCTCTCGACTCCTATGTTATTGGGTTGGAACAAGTCCTGGAGCTGAAGTGTCGATGTGCCAATAGTGGAATAATCCACAAAGTTCTTGGAGTTTTTCCCCCCTCTGTGCCTTGGCACTTGACAGCTTGGATCCAAGGTCCTCCTCTCAGCCCATCTCCATTGGAATGAGGAAGCTTCCCGAGTCAGTTCACAGAAGTATTTCCTCAGCTCCAATGGCTGCTTTTGAGGTTCTTGAAAGTGCTTTGGCTGGTCCACGAACACAGATGATTGCATCTAATTTAGATCTATCCCAATGACCAGTGGAACCTGAACCTGTTCCTTATACCTCTCATTCGGGTCAACAGGGACAGTTAGAACCCATGGGCTTAGAAGACAGCTTGAAACCTGAATTCCCAGTCTCATTCTGATCTGATTTCATCAGAACCCTAGAGACATGTTCTGAGAAAATAGATATGCAAACAGAAGCTCACAGACTCCTCTCCTGAAGTCTGTCATTGAGGACACAGACTGGATGAGGGAGAGTGATCCCCCAGATCCCCTCCAGAAGATGTCACCATTGGGGACGTCTTTGAATTGAAGAAGTAGAAGGGGGGATGGTCCACCAAAACTCCTTCTCCAGACGAGTCCATGTTACTTGAAGCCTTTGGGTCTGGCTTATCTGCATCCTGGGTGGTTCCCCCTCCTGATGTACTTACAGACCTTATGGCACAGAGGGCATGGAAGGACCCTAGTCTATCCCTTAAAAGACAGACCAAATCCTAGCAGCCCTAAAAGATAGAAAAGCACTGCTCTAAGGGACTTCCAGCAGATGCCATAGGGGTAGCAGCAGTCATGAAGAAAGAACTGTCTAAGGACAGTTCTTCTGTCCATACCACTAACAGAGAATTGATGGCCTTGGACAGACTAGGGACATTAACTTATACTTCAGTGACCTTTGCTCTTAGGGGACTAAATTACCGTGCTCATTTGACTCGTTTCCAAAGGGAATTATCAAGAATATATCCAAGTCTCTTTCAGGTAACTTACCACTGGATGTCCAAAAGACAGTGGACACCCAAATGTCTACGCTACAGTCTACATCTAATGTTACTATGCGCCTGCTATCCAACAAAGTAAATGGTGCAGCAAAAGCAGCTGGTACAGGCATTGCCATTAATGGATCGTCATGCATGGATGCAGCTTTGTGACTTTGCAGAAAGCATTAAGGCATCCTTTATTAATGCCCCTTTCGATGGTTCCACACTGTTTGGACCCAAGGTAAAACAGAAGTTACCAGGAGTAAACAAGACTGTAAGACCCTGTTTGCAGTAGGAATACACTTCACTCGACAAAAATCCTATTCCATGAAGCAAAGGGGAAATAAGAAAATATGGTTCAGGAAATCACAGGGTATTCACCATGATACTCCTGGGGGCTAGACATCCCCCTCCCAGAGGCAGAGAGGGAGGCAATTTGAATAGATGTTGCTCCAAAGGTAGAAGGGAACTGCAGAATCAGGGTTTCTGTGGTCCCCTCACTGAGAAAACAAACCAGTGCCAACAAGGGATGAACATACTGCTGTACTCTGAAGTAAGCCGAGGTGGGGTGGGGTGGGAATTAATCTTGGGCCCACAAGCCTGGCAAATCATAAACTTCCATTTTATGGGTGTTAAGGATAATCATTTTCCATACTCTTTCTATCCATCAAACAAAAGAATAAAGATTCCAGGTGCTCGACACTATCAGTTGGAATATGCAGTAACAGAAGTTTCAAAGTTGCTAGGAAAAAAAAATAATTCAGCAGTGCCCTACCCCCCTCCCCCCCCAGACCCGTTAGAATCCAGAGTCTATTTCCAGGCTCTTTATAGTTCCAATGAAGACCTCAGGTCACTATTGGATCTAAGCCACCTAAAGCAATTTGTCAACATTCTGGATGGTCATAGTACAGTCCATATAACCTCTATTGAGAAAGAATGACTGGATGTGCTCTATGGACTTCCAAGATGCCCATTACCATATAAAGATTAAATGGAAAAACAGGAGATTTCTCCATTTTCGGCTCAAAGCCAATCAGCAGCTTATTATCCCCTGAGACATGAGGCAAGATAAGAGGAAATTGAAGAGCTGTGTATGACAGATGGGGAGGAATCCCCAGGAAAGGAGAAAGTTCATCTTAATGCCATCTGTAACCTAAAAGGATCACATTTAGCAATCACATGCCTGAAACAAAGACAGAAATGGAGATTCAGACTTGACAAGGTCCCTTAATATGGTAATTCTGACTCATTTTACTGCCCTATGTCCAGGGGAGGGGTGGGTTTCCCTATTTCTTTTTAGAACCTCCCTGCCATTGCTTTTTAAATATCTGCTTAACAGCATTCTGCTGGGGCTGTTTATTTTGTTTCTTGCCAATATTAAATGAAAGCAGAGAATCCCTTTGAGAATACAGAGAAGGAAGGCTGAAAAATCAAGACAGATTCTTTGCATTAGCTTACTGCTCCCATCTCAACTTTTGATGACCTCTGCAGCAGGGGCTCCAAAAACAAACCACAACACACAACATACTGCAAGTATGAATTACATTATGTGTGATCTCAACCCACAACAAAAAAACAGCAATATACAGTACTTCCACAAACAAACCCCACACACAAACATACACAAATTAATTTAACAAATTCCATACAACACACATGTACAAACACAGAAATCTACACAAAATCACTGGAGGCAAAACTCTCACATAAAAGTACTCCTAATGTCAATAAGGTTGTCAGTAGTACACATGCTGCACGCATCACGCACAATTCAAAGCAGACATATAGATCCACATATACTGAGACATTTACATGTAACCTTCCTAAACCACAAAGACCTCCTAGACAAAGTACACTTAAGAAATACCTTCAGCAGCCCCAAACACACACTTTCAAAACAACACCCTCATCAACACATACAGCGACATCTCATGGAGCCTCTACCTCTAAGCCCATGAGGCAAGTCAACACACAATCCAACATTCTAGTCACTGAAGACTCCATCGTGAGACACACTGATGTTCTTCTCACCAGGCTGAGTAAGAAGAAAGTTACAGTCAATTGCTTATCAGGGCCTAGGATCCGCCACGTTATGCCTGCACTTAGGTCATTGGGCCACAATTACCAATATGGCTCGGTCATAGTCCATGTGAGAGAGTAAATGCCCTGAGGTACCACTGTAGACTATATGAAGAGAGACATCATAGAGCTCTCGGAATATGCGTCATAGGCTGGTATGAGCCTAGCACTGAGCAGCATTTTACCTTCTCCAAGGTTGATGCCACCATGCGAACAAAAGATGATTGACTAATAATTGGCTTAAGTTTCCAGTGTCATTCTAAGGGGGTGCAATATTTGTCAGCATGGAAGGAGACGGTCAGCAGACCACGGTGCTTTGCCAGGGATGGTCTGCACCTCTCTCCACTAGGCTTTTGAATATTAGCTAAAACATTGTCTTCCTCCATAGTGCCTTTTTTTAGGCAACGCCAAACTGAAAGTACTTCCGACACAGCAAATCAAACCCAAGAAAATCTAAAGGTACTACTGATCAGTATTAAGAGACTAAACAAAAAACTCCACTCCCTGGAAGCTTTCTTTACCCTAGAGAATGATGATGTCTGTGCGGTCTCTGAGATGTGGTTTAAAGCCGCGGAGAGCACACCAACAGTGCAACGTTATAATGCCTTCCACACATTTAGACCAGCTACTTCACAGGCAGGGACTAAAAATGGAGGTGTCTCTATTTACATAATAAATATACTTCAAGGCTGGTCAAACAGGACAATGCACTCGAGCTGCTCCATGTTCAAATCACCACAGGTAAAATCCAATACCACTTCCTTGATAGCTATAGGTCCCCCCTTCTATGACCCAGGAAACCCATACCATGTATTTAAACTTATTAGAAACACTAACCATCCAACCAAATACCATATTCATGGGTGAATTTAATTACCCCACTATTAAATGTGAATCCTATAGGACATCAAACGTACGAGCACAGAGATTCCTGGATTTTGTAAACACAAACTCCCTGGACAAGATGGTCAATATACCAACCAGGGGTGCAACCATACTGGATCTGGTCCTCACTAATATGGGAGAGTGCTGCATACGCCCTACAGTAATGCATTCCCTGGTAAGATCAGACCACAAAAGGGCCTCCTTTGAAGTAAAATAAAACATGGACTCCCAGCTCAACTGGGAATATTCAGGAACTATTCTAAGGCCAACCTCCTGCTATTAACAGAGAACCTGGCAAAGTTTCAAGCCCCTACAAACCATGACAACACTTCTGCCTACGCAGAACTGTTCACAGAAACCTGTACAAGCATGTTAATAGCTGCATAGAGGCAGCTGTATCCACCATGAAGAATTTATTTTATTTATTTTTATTTTACATTTGTTAACCGGGCTAGTCTAGCTGGATATATTTCCATTTTCAGTAGAGGCCTGGGGAGAAAAGCTCCAGATATAAAAAGTATGAAATGTTGTTACATAGTAAATAAAGGATTAATAAAAAAAAATAGAGAAACATACAACAAGCAATTATTACATACTAAAGATATTAACACTTGAGAAAAGCAACAGTAAAAATATTTACACTTAAAAAGCAAAAATAAATGTAACAGTAAGAATCATGTGCAAGTATTCACATCAGGTGGAAAGATTTCGGCAGTAAGTTAGAGTTTAAACAGTGTCAATCTTACATGACTAAGCATTAAAATGTTTGGAAGTTTGGTTGGAAGAGGAAGAAAGAGATGTGAAGAGGGTGGTTTAGTCAGGGTTACTACAAGGGCATAACCAGTGCATTTGGAGGTGTTTTTTAAGTTTTTGTTTAAAGACGGGCAAGGATGTGATTAGAGTTAGTTCATTGGGTAGCAGGTTCCAGTTTTTTCCTGCTGCGTTAGTAAACAGAGAGCCACCAGCCATATTATTAGACTTTGTTATGCTAGCGAGGAGTTTTCTAGAAGAACGTAGGGAATTCAGATTTTTATAGGGGATTAAGAGCTTGGAGAGTATAGGGGTGTTATTGGGTTGGTAAAATATCTTGTGGGCAATCGTGAGTTGGGGTATTATCAGATGGTTTTGGAATTCCAGCCAGTTTAGTTGCCTAAGATTAAAACAGTGGTGGGTTCTAAAGGGATTGCCAGTAGCGAATCTGGCAATGTTATTATAGGAAGTTGCTAGTTTGTTAAGGTTAGTTTTCTTTAGGTTGGTAAAAATAGGTGAAGTGTACAGAAGAGTCGAGAGTAGATGGGAGTGAGCAATCTTGGTTCTGGCTGCTGGGGTTAAGAAAGGTTTTATTCTATATAAGGAGCCTATTTTTCTGTTGACTGTTTTAATGGTGTTATTTATATGGTAATCAAATGTGAGGTTATTGTCAATAGATATTCCTAACAGTTTAGTGGTAGAGTCTGGGAAAATAATAGTGCCATTATTTGAAGAGATTGAGAAATCTATGGGAGAGGACTTGGTAGTGGGGGTAAAGAGAAGGAGTTTTGTTTATTTGGCATTAAGAAGGAAGCAGTGTTTTGTAAACCATGTTTCTTCAGTGTTGAAAACATTTTGAGTGAGAGAATATAGTTCAGATGGAGAGGTCGCTGAGCATATTAGTGTGGAATCATCTGCATAATGAATGCAGGTAGCTTGAGGAATTGCTACATGGAGATCACTGATAAATAATGACAAAAGAAGTGGTCCAAGAATGGAGCCCTGAGGGACTCCTATGGTGACTGGCAAAAAGGATGAAATTTGATTTTCCCAGAAAACTGCTTGTTGCCTGTTGCTGAGGTAGGATCTGAACCATTTAACAGCCTGAAAGTCAAAGGAAAGAGATTCAAGATTATTGATTAAGAGGGTGTGGTTTACCATGTCGAAAGCCATGTTGACAGTTTGCTATTATGTTATGTTGAGAAAGATGATGTAGTAGTTGTTGGTGAATGCATTTTCCCATAATTTTTGCTAAGGGTGATAAGAGAGCAATTGGTCGATAAGAGTAGTCATTTGAGTTCCCACCTTTATGTAAGGGGATAATGTGGGAGATTTTCCAAATATCTGGAATGGTTCCTTCTTGGATTGTCCTATTTATAAGGATGGATACAGGATAGGCAATTACTTTGGCTGCTTTTTGGAGACATTGTGAAGGTAGCTGGTCAGCAGAAGGAGTGCATGGCTTGAGTTTTTGAATACATTTATAGATGAGAATAGTAGAGATGGGTTGTAGTTTGAATTTAGGAAGAGAGTCTGGTGAGGTGGTGGGAAGGCTTGAGTTATCTGGAATAAGTTGACTAGCTAGAGACTGTATGGTCTCAGTGAAAAAAGAGTTAAAGGTATTTGCAGTTTGATGGGGGGTATTTGGATCTGCATCAAGTGGGGTGGGTGTTCGGGAGTTACCTGGGGAAAGCAGCTTATTAATGCTAGACCAGAACTTTTGAGGATTATTTTGGTGAGTTTGTTGGAGTTTACAGTAGTATTTTATTTATCTTTAAGTATTGCCTTTTTTGTACTATTTCTGAGCTGCCTGAAATGTAGATGATCAGAGATATTTCTGTTAGCTCTCCACTTAGCCCAAACTTTGTTCCTAAGCAAAATTTGATGTCTAGTTTCATTAGTAAGCCATGGGGCTGGGTTAGACTTCATTCTAATGGACTATTTAGGAGCATGCTTATCCAGTATAGATAAGAATTTGGAGTAAAGATACTTTACAGCCTCTTCAAGTGGAAGGGTTTTTAAAGAGTTCCAACTGCAAGCTTTAAGCTCAGCTTGAAATAATTCTGAGTTAAAGTGTTTGGTAGAGCGCAATATCCTAGAGGTGGGGAGGTTGGGAAGATCCTTCTTTTCTCTTATGATGTAGGTCAAAAAATGATCACTAACATCATCTGGCAGAGTTCCTACCTTGTAAGATTGTTTCTGTTTATTTATGAGTATCCAGTCTAAGGTGCTCTCTTTCTTATTAGGTTTGTTAATTCTGGTTGTAGAGGTTATGGTTTGGCTAAAGCCGTGGAGGTTAATATGAGAGGTAGGATTTTCAGCACTAACACCTTTCCAATCAATATTAAAGTCGCCTAGTATTATTGTTTCTTGGGGGTAGGTGGAAGACACCCAGCTTAGAATAGCCTCTATTGTAGTGATATTATTTCCGGGTGGTATGTAGATGCAGATAATGTATAAAGATTTTTTTGCGTTGATTTGAAGTTTGGTAATAAGGACTTCTGCGTTATTATTCTGGGTTGGATTAGATGGTAGGGTGGAGATATGAAGTCCATCTTTAAATAGAAGTGCTACTCCACCACCTTTGCATTTTGTTCGGTCTTGTCTGACTATATTGTAGCCTTGGGGAATGATTTCATTGTCTTTAGTTTCTGGTTTCAACCAAGTTTCAGTGAGGCAGAGGATATCAAAGGAGTGAGTATCTAGGAGGGCATGGAGGTGGGCTACTTTATTATTAGTGCTTTGGATATTAAGATGTCCTATTAGGAGAGAGTTATTGAGATTAGGGTGGGTTGTTTGGATAGTGGGGTTGGTAGGGCCAGGGTTGGGGTGGATGTCACCGTCTTTTAAGGAGGGATTACTTAGTTTTGTTACTGAATTATACCAAAGGTTAGTTTGAATTTTCACTTTATTTATTGAGGGATATCAAAGGAGTGAGTATCTAGGAGGGCATGGAGGTGGGCTACTTTATTATTAGTGCTTTGGATATTAAGATGTCCTATTAGGAGAGAGTTATTGAGATTAGGGTGGGTTGTTTGGATAGTGGGGTTGGTAGGGCCAGGGTTGGAGTGGATGTCACCGTCTTTTAAGGAGGGATTACTTAGTTTTGTTACTGAATTATACCAAAGGTTAGTTTGAATTTTCACTTTATTTATTGAGGGTAAATTGTATTTAATGTGGGAGAATCTATGGTATTTAGGTAGTAGGTAACTGGGAATGGAAGTTATGTTAGTATGTCTATTAGAGCGTATATGTGTGTAAATTGCTGTTTGTTTTAGAGAGTGGTTATGATGAAAATAGTGCCGTTTTTCAATGGAGGTAAGAAGGTAGGTTGAAGTGAGGACAGTTGAGAGTATAACTGCGTATGTTAGCTTGGTTAGATTAGTCAGAGGCATCTTAAAAGGATTATAAAAAAAAAAGAGGAGTGATAAATTAGGGAGTGGAAAGTAGAGGAAAATAAAATAAAGGAAGTGAAGAGAGGAGAGCACTAATATGTATTGGATAAGAGTAGGAGGATAAGGCAAGGTACTCTGAGGAGTGGTTTATTGTGAGTGATTGTTAGACATAGGGGTGTGGATATAGTGTGTGGGATAAGATGAAGTATGGGATTGGTTGAAAAAGAGAGGGTGTGGTTAGGGAAGTATAAGTTTAGGATCCCTGGGGGTGGGTGGGAATTGGGGGTAGGGTAGGGGAATGGATCGGGTCAGAGCTGAGAGAGGCTGAGAGGCAATCAGTTATGCAGAGAGACTGAGTTCTACAGGCATAGGAAAGGTAAGAGACATTTTCTGTAACTAATTAGCAGAGAAATGGTGAACAAAGGTATAGCTGTGCAGGGAAGAAAGTTATGAAAAAAAAAGTTTTATAACAGAGAGAGACATATTTATAAAAAGTCCTAAGGCAGGAAAGGAGGTTTAAACAGAGAGTTAATTGAGGGGATCAGTAGCAATAGTAGTGATTGACAAAAACGCTGTCTAGTTATTAAAACTCCCAGACTTAACCCTGATCTTTCCCTTTTCAACTTTTCATGGGGTGGGGGGTAAGTACTTGAATAGAAAGTATAAGCAGGGATAGCAGAATCTAGCTGTTTATCAGTGCTAGTGGATTTCTACAACCAGTGAAAGATGGCTTTCCAAAGCTTGAGGTCTGCTGCCCTCTAGTGGTAAAACTGGGGAAAACACTAACTCCACTAGGATAGTAGGAGGAGGAGGGGGGTAAGATAGTAAAGAGATGGTTGGAGGGGTAGGTCAGCAGGTGTGCTGACCCTTACAAATTAATTTAAAAGTAATGCACTCACAAGTAATTTTAAATTAACGCACTCACAAGTTTAAAGTTAAAATCCTAAATATACTGTAGGATAACACCTACACTGTGAGGCTGAATGCAGAAAGTCTAGATAGATCCTGGGGGCTTCTAGGTTGCGTTTCCCTTCAGATTCAGTTGTATTTCATGAGCCTTACAGGGCTTCTGATAGACGGACAGGCTGTGTCTCAACACAGGGCTTGGAAGATGAAAGTGAGACAGAAAGAATGCTAAATTTGTTAGCCAACTAGATTAAGTACTAAGCAGGAGTGGAAGGTAAAGTGTGGAGGAGGAGTGCAAGTCAGTAGATGAGTGGAGTGTGATACAGTGAGGTATTAGCACAAGTATTCAGCTTATATAGTCATATACATTTGAATGTATGGCTCAGAAAAGCAATGCGTATATAGCTACTACAGTCAAACACATGTAATTACTGACTACACTACAGCATTAACTAAAGAAGAAAAAGAAAACTACACTAAATAGTTTAACCTTTGGAAAAACAAGAAAAAGAACCAAGTGGTATAACAGTAATACAGTAATAAAGAAGTACAGAACCAACTCAAAAAACAAGCCACCCTGATGGAATCACAAAATCAATTGGATGTATAACAGAAAGAAGAAAATCATGTCAAAAATTAGGAGGTGAAGCACCCAGAAGGATAAAAGCATGCTCAAACTAAACAAACTCAGAGGATAAATAAAGTCTACCAAAGCCAAATTTGAGACAAATTTTGGCTTCACAGGCCAAGCACAACCACAAAGCATTCTTTAGCTATGTCCACAACCTCAAAGGCAATACACAATTGTGTGTGGCGCACATTGTAAATGGAGCCACCTATACTGAGCCAGAAAATGTAGCAAAATTCCTGGCTGATAAATTCAGTTCCAACTTTCCCCCTCTTTCCCCCTCCACCTTCCCTTAGGAAATATCAAATATAACTCCCCCTACCATCACTAGGGAACAGGTCCTTAATGCTCTCTCTAAGACCAAGAACACTGCATCAATGAGCCCAGACAATATCCCGGGATGCCTTCTAAATAGCATGAAATATGACCCATCAGGGCCTCTGGAATGACTTTTTAACTGTAGCCTCCAAACAGGCTTTGTGCCTCATGAATGGAGGAAGGCAACAGTCATCCTTCTGCACAAAGGTGGGCCATCTTACAGACCAATAAGTCTCACTAGTCTTGTAAGTAAAGCCATGGAAAGAATCATGAAGATGTTCAACAGCGATATAGTAAACCTCCAGATGCTGGACCCAACCCAGTTTGGTTTCGTCAAGGACAGATCATGCCTACTCAACCTGATGGACGTTTGAGAATGTCACCAAAGCAATGGATGAGGGCAGAATTGTCCACACTGCTACCATAACCTATCCAAGGCATTCGACAAAATACCCTACTTGAGCATTGTTGACAAACTCAGGAAGTTAGGTGCAAACCCAAATGTCACCCAGTGGATACCCAACTGGCTCTCAGATAGGATCCAGGAAGTTAGAATTGGGGAGTCCGCTTCTAAAAAAGAGGCCAGTCACAAATGGAGTCCCTCAGGGACTAGTCCTTGACCTGCTCCATTTTGGCATTTACTTCTCAGAAGTCAAGGCCAATGTCAGTGGCCTCTGGCTTACTAAATTTGCATATGATTGCAAATTAGGAGCAGTCACTGAATCTCACACTAACACAAATGTTCTCCAGGACAAATTCCAATACTACCAGTCTGCCTTAGACTCCTCTCAACACAGCCCCAAACAATTCTGGTCCTCCATAAACTCCATCCTCCGCCCAGGTAAAGTCAGTACCCCTCCTAACATCCCTCACTCCTCAGAAAATATTGCTACCTCATTCAACACACACTTCACACAAACCATACTATCACTAGCTAAACAACACAATCCCCCTCCCCTCCAACCCACACCTTCAACTAGTAATCTCCCCAGTGCCTTCTCTTTTTCTCCTGTACCTACCTCCAACATAAAAAAAAATCTCAACTAAACTTAAGCTCAGATTAGCAGTAGACAACCTCCCAAGTGAATACCTACAAATCGCAGCTGATGCTCTGGCCTACCCAGTATCCATCTTGATTAACCAATCTCTGTCAGAAAGTTACGTTCCCACACTGTGGAAAGTATCACATATAATTCCCCTCCACAGAACTAACCAATTACTGCCCCATAGCTATTCTCTCTTCACTCTCCAAATTACTAGAGAGATGCATACACTCTCAGGTCTCAGACTACCTCCTTACTAACAACCTCCTTTCCAATACTCAGCATGGTTTCTGACCAAACCATAGCACCACCACTGCCTTACTCTCCTTTACTAACACTATCCTTCAGCACAAAAACAATGGCTATCTCTCCTCTGCTACTTTCCTAGACCTATCTAAAGCATCTGACATGGTCCCACACAAAACTTATCTCTGTCCTCAATAACCTATCCTTCTCACAATCAGTCACCAACTGGTTTCAAAGTTACCTGTCTGACCACCAACAATCCGTATATCTCACCAACTACCTGTCTCCATAGGGGTTCCCCAAGGATCCATCCTTGGGCCCCTACTCTTCTCTGTTTTCACCAATAATCTAGCCTCTGCCACCAAACATGGCACACTCATAGGTTCATAGGTTGGTACTAGGCTATCAGCCCTAGGGCCTATACAAGCCTAGCCATAACAATTCCCTGGCTATTTCTTTCCACATTATTTACTTTCCTGGACCCCTGTCTAGCAGGGCAACTGACGTGATCCCTGGGGTGAATTTCCTTTATCCCATCCAGTCGTCAAGGTTCCTCTTGAAGAGGTCCAAAGAGGCACTCTGCTTGACATGTATGGGCAATCTATTCCAGAGTCTGGGGAGTCTCTGGGTCAGGAACCTATCCCTCCAGCATGTTTTGTTTATTGTGATGACAAGGTTTAGATCCCTGCAGCGTGTAGCTCTGAGGGATTGGGATTTCTTTAAGTGTAGCATGTCCAACAGCTCTTGGTTTGACATGGCCTTGTATGTTAAGCAGAGATCGCCTCTGAGTAGACGATATGCGACAGAGTATAGCTGGAGTGTTTTAAGGAGGTCAGCGTAGGGCATCTGCTTTAGGCCTGTGATTCTTTTAGTGAGGTATTTCTGAGGCCTTTCCAGTTGTTGCAGATGTCTTGAGAGGTACATACCAAATGGGGCGTTGTATTCTATAATGGGTCTAATGAGGGATGAGTACAGTGGGACAATGACCTCCTTTTTTCTGGATGAAAAGCCCTTCGTGATGAGGTGTGCCACATAGAAGGATTTCCTGACTGTTGTGGCGATGTGGTTATCGAAGGTGAGACCACTGTCCACCTGTGTCCCTAAGTCTCTTATCACACTTTCTGTGTTTAGTGCACTGCCACCTATATGGTAAATTCATGGATACATGTTTTTTCCCAAAGGGGATAACAATACATTTCTTGGCATTGAGCTTGAGCCCATGGCTCTGGCACCAAGCATCTGTTTCTGTAAGGCCCTTTTGTAGAGTATCCACATCATTTGGGGATTCAATAATGGCTCCCAGTTTGCAGTCATCTGCAAACTTTGTTAGCCAGAGTCCCTTAGTATTGACCTGTACTTCAGAGAAGTAGATGCCAAACAAGAGCGGCCCCAGGACTGAACCCTGAGGTACTCCACTTGTCACTTGTCTGGAGCTGGATTTGGAGTCGGCTACTTTTACAGTGTGGGTTCTATCAGTAAGCCATTTAGCAACCCATTGGGTGACATAGGGATTAATGCCCAACTTAGTAAGTTTATCTATGATTCCAGAGTGGGGGATGGTGTCAAAAGCCTTGGCAAGGTCTAGATAGGCTGTGTGGACAACCTTACCCTTGTCCATGGCTCTGGAGACTGATTCAAAGAAGTCAATCAGGTTCAGGAGACAAGATCGGCCTTCACAAACCCAAACTGGGTGGGGTCCAGTGTTTGAAGGTTGCCAATGTCTTTGTTTATAAGTTCCATGATAATACGCTCCATGGCCTTGCAGCTAAGGCTTGTCAGACTGATGGGATGGTAGTTTCCGGGATCCAAGGTGGATCCCCCCTTGTGGATTGGGATAACTGTAGCTCTGCGCCACTCAGTGGGCACGAAACCTGAGGTGAGGCTATGATTAAACATGACACTTAGGTGAGGTGCCAGTTCATATTGTAGTTCATGTAGTACACAGCCCGGGATGTCATCTGGTCCCATGGATGCTGTAATCTTGGCTTTAGAGAGTGCGTTTTGTACCTGTGTGGCCATTATTACTGGAATTTGGCAATCTTCCGGTATTGAGATGGGCCATTTAGGGGGTGAGAGGGGGGTGAAGTTGGCACTGAATCGATCTGCCAGGATACTGGCAATATCCTTCAGATCAGTATATTTAATGCCATTCTGTTTTAGCTCAGAGCAGATCTGAGCATTGCCATTTAGATTCTTGACATAGTTATAGAATGCTTTGTGGTTGTCTTTGGAATCTTTGGCAATTTTATTTTCGTAACTAGCTTTGGAGGATTTTATGAGGCATCTCTGTTTCTTACTGAGGCTAGTAAGGGAGTTTTTTGCATCCTGGGATTTTCCTCTTTTCTGCAAAAGTTTCTTCCTTTTGTTGTAAAGTTTGTTTATGGCAGGGGACCACCAGATTGGCTTCCTTTTTTTGGATGAGAGCATTTTGGTTCTATTTGGGATGGCACGATTCATGCATGAGTGGATGTGCTTGTACAGTGCCTTAGTGTAGGATTCAGCAGTTGAACTTTCAGTTCCCGTCTGCATGGGTGTCATGAAGTTTGTCACTTCTGTGAAGTTGGCTTTGGAGAAGTTTTTTATGGTGGTTTCTTTACTGGGGGGTGGGGGTGGGATGTGGATGTTAAGGGTGATTAGCTTATGGTCAGACCTGACTAACAAGGGGGTGACCATAGGTATGGAGCATTGATTACCCATGTTGGTAATGACTAGGTCTAGGATATTGGAGCCCCTGGTGGGACTATGGATTAGTTGATCCAGGGCATTGGAATTTATGAATTCCAAGAACCGTTGCGCAAAGGTGTTGGGACATGAGTAGTTTTCCCAGTTAATGGCAGGGTAGTTAAAATCACCCAGTATTAGGGTGTTTGGTTCTATCTTAATATTTTCCAGTATGTTTAGAAAGGTGTAGTGAGAATCTTGGGGTATGGTGGGGGATCTGTAGCAAGCTACAATTTGGATTGCAGTCTTACCTAGTGTTAGTTGCACTTGGAGAATTTCAGACACATTGTGTTGGCCAACTAGCCTGGTGGTGTGAATATCCTTGGTGAATATTGACACTCCTCCACCTTTAGTGTTTCGGTCCTGGTTTGGTGGCCGAAAAGTGTGGTAAGAGTTGTAGCCTGGTATTGCAGGGGTGCTCTCTGGAGCCTTGAACCAGGTCTCAGTTACTGCACAGATATCGATGTTCTCCATTTTTAGGAGTGCCTCGAGAGTGCATTTTGAGGTTTAGACTTCTAGCATTGAGTAGCATTACGTTCAGATTTTGCATGCTTGTACCTGTTACGGTGGTGGTTTTGTCCTTTGAAGTTTGCCTAAAAAAGGCACTATAGGGGTGGCAAGAGCCTTAGCCAGTAACCTGAATCCCAGGGACGACAGGTGCAGACCATCTCTGGCAAAGCATCGTGGTCTGTCAATCATGTCGTCCCAGGCAGACAGATACTGGATCCCCTTTGAATTACACCATAAGCTTAGCCAATTGTTGAAGTCAATCATTTTATCCTTATATTGTGGTATCATTCTGGGTGAAGGCAGGATGCTACTCAGGGCTAGGGTCATACCTGCCTGGGCCACATGATCCGAGAGCTCTTCCATGTCTCTTTTCATGTAGTCCAGGGAGGTACGTCTCAAGTCATTCACTCCAACATGGACAATGACATATTTGTACTTGTTGTGGAGTGACTTGAGTGCATGCGTTATGTGGCGGATCCTAGCACCCGACAGGCAGATGACTCAACCATCATCTGCTCAGCCCAGTCCCTACCCAAACTGCAAAAAGTCACACAGGAAGCCTTTTCCTCTGTTGAAACTTGGTTATCCGATGCCCAATTAATACTCAACCCAAACAAAACTAAACTACTCATCTTCCAACCCACCAAACCTACTCAAAATAACTCTCACTTTAACATCACAGCAAAAGATAACACCACTATATACCCAACTGAACACACCAAACTGCTAGGAGTGGAAATAGATAAACTAAAATTTGACATTCACATATCCTTGACCATAAAAAAGTCCACAAAAAACTAGGAGCGCTATACAGAAATAAGCAACTTCTCACCAAAGCAGCAAAGATTTCAATAGCAAATTCCCACCTTATCTCCACCCTACTTTATGCCTGTCCAATATATACCAACCTAAGGCAATGCGATCTAAACAAGCTAGAGACCTGCTACAACAAAATCACCAAATTCGCCACAGGGACATCCTACCGTAGTCTCCACTGTCTCTCACTTGCTGAACTGGGCTGGCTTGAACTCCCTCACCTCCTTCAATGGTATTAACTCTCACTTGCCCACAAACTAGTAAATCATCCACTAAATGTCCCATCACTCCAGAATCTACCCCAACAATATCTCACCACCAGACCACTAAGATCCAACAACAAAATTCACTTGCAGATCACTAAAGCCAATAACTCTGCTGGTGAAGCACTATTCTCTTGCACCATAGCCAAATTATGGAACTCCCTCCCACCCACAATTACCCACCCACTTCAAAACTTTTCTAAAAGCGCACCTAAAAACATACTGGCTATGCCCTTGCAACTCCCACTCCAATATCACCCTCCCCATCCAACCACTACCTTTCTTTCCACTCCACTAACTACCTTGATTATAGCAAGCTCAGATGCTCATAAGCCAGTACTTATACAGCAGGAACTTCTTTTTGTAACATTTGTTAATGTCTGTTATGTACTTCACAGATAAAGATTCTAGTTGTCTACTGATGTACTATGTTCTTCATCTGTAAATATGTTGTAAGTAATTGCTATGTAAATTGTTAATCGCTATGTAATCCAATGTAACTACTGTCTGTTTACTTTAACTGTGGAGCTTTTCTCCCCGGGCCTCCGCTGAAAATGAACCTACGTCCAGTCAGACACTCCCGGTCAACAAATATAAATAAATAAATAAAATAAATAAATAACAGTATCCTTTGGGAAGTTATCTATCTGTGGTAACTATCATACTAACAACATAGCCCTTAGAGTTGACCCAGTAGTCAGAGACTTAGGGACACACACAGAGAGCAGTCTAGCCTTTGATCATCGTGTGTATACAGTGGTGAGGAAATCATTCTATGCTGCACAACTTATAAACAAAGGTATGGCATTTAAGTCCAAGGAAGTCACTGTTCCACTGTATTTGGGATTCATCAGACCTACCGCTGAGTACAAGGCACCCTTTGGTATGTACCTAACCAGGCATATCCAACAACTGGAACATCCACAGATGTTCCTCACTAAAGAATACAGGGCTAAAGTAATATGTCTTATGCAGACCGCCTCAAGGCCCTATCCCTGAATTCGGTCTCCTACAGGCTTTTGAGGGGAGATCTATGCCTGGCATACAGGGCATTGTTAGACCCCACTCTGGTGGACCTTCTGCATATCCACAAAACAAACAGTAGCAGAATTACCCATGCCAAAGACTTAAACCTTACCTGTGATATAAATAGGACCTGCTGGAGAGATAGGCATGTATCCCAGAGACTACCCTGTCTATGGAACAGGTTCCCCATCCATGTGAATAAGAGTTCCTCCCTAACCCAATTCAAGTACAACTTGGACAATTGGATGGGGAACAGGAAATTCATCCCTGGTGTGGCACCTGTCTCTAATGGACACAGGCATTCTGTAAATGGTTCATATCCCAGGCCCTAGCCTGTAAATGTTTCATCACCCTTGATAAGTGAAGGCAGGTTCTTGGGAATCTGAACTTATATGAGATTTGTTATGCATGGCTAGACTTTAAAAGGCCCTTGTGGTCATTAGCTTAGTAAACACCTATGAACCTATAAAAACACACTTGTACACCACAACAGCATACAAGAAAAACAATTTGCTTACACATACCATCCATAAAAAAATTATAAAATAAACTCTAACATATATTATCTATCCATATCTGTGTATCTGTATATCTGTATTTATCTAAACATATATATATATATATATATATATATATATATATATATATATATACATACATACACACACACACACACACACACACATACACACACACACACACACATATAAATAAAAATAAAAAAATTATAAATGCCCTACTTGTGCTAACTACTACCACAAAACCCAAAAATAAACACCGCAAATACAAATGCAAATACACACTTACCTTTTACAGAACACTTGAAAGCTCCATCACAATGGAAATAAAGATGAAACAAAAAATACTAAATAAAATAAAATAAAATAAAATAAACATGTCCATAAAAATGAAGATTTCCAGGCACAGACTCTTCTCATGGATCCACGCCACTGCCTGCACTTCCAGACCAGTCCATGAGACCAGGAACACTCCACATTGTAACATCACATTTCTACCCTAATAAGACCCCATCCAAACTAAAGCTTAAAGCCACCACTTCCACATAAAGATCATAGGTTCAACCTATGAACATAAAGATCATTAAAAAAAATCTAAAGAAAAGACAAAATTCACATCAACTAAATAAAATAAAACAAGCCTATCATACTAACTTGCTGAACCCTACCAAACTGAGGCCATAACACTCCAGAGTAAAGACCCACCACCCCTGACAAAAAAAAAAAAAACTACACTTTTCCCATTCACAAAACCTTATTACTGCACTACTAGTTCTTAGTGGGGCTTTGAAACTAACAATACACAATCCAAAGTTACACAGTAAAATAGATATATAATGTGGGTGGTTTGTAGTATAATAAATGAAATATCTGGTACTCTTGCACAACAGGACTTGTGTTTTGAATCCTGGATTTTCATACATCCTGAACCCTGTTCCTAAATCTCAGAAGACCATTTATTTAAATTTATTACTCGCTAACCTGATGCATGTATACAGGCAACTTAGCGAACAAGTCAATCTTTTTTTTTTTTTTGGAGAGAAGTTCAAACTTAGGAAGTACAAGCAAATTCCACACTGATGGAACCAGATATCAGAAATGAACTTGAAATCCTAGAACTATGAGCTTTTAACTGCCCTAAATATTTGGCTGCTGCTTAACAGCCAAAAACATAGCAAGCAAACAAAGTAAGCAAGCCACAACGCACATCGACAAACAGTGATCACAGTACAGTGGGCAAAGCAATTTCAGGAAGCCTGAAGCCTACAAATTAAAATAAACATAATGTGGAGATACGCAGGAGACCATTTAAATGTTTTTTTTTTTAATTAATGGAATTGGCCAGTAAACATAAGACCAATGTGTCAAACATATATCTTTATATTAAATATCTATCACATAGATGAATATTTAAAGATTTTGAAAAGTATAATTTAAAACATATCTTAGGATATTCTTGTGCTGTTATATAGTTTCCTGCTGCTCCACACAAGGTTGAATGATTACATCTGCTACTTTACCTGACTGGTCTCTTGCAAGTACGGTGCGAAGTGTTCCTTAACAATTTGAGGGAGGTAGAATGAAGGCATAACCTCTGAATCTACGAAGTCCAAGCCCCATGTCTTTGTGAAGAAGTCCGATTCCCTTTTTGCTAACCTTGGATCATTTAGTGCAGCTGGAAGATTTACTTGGGAGTGATAAATAGTCCACCTGTGCTGATCTGCAATTACGGAGGGGCTATCACATAAAGTGCTAGAATCACCTGCAAAAAATAAAAAAAAGATTTCAATTGGGAAAAACATCCTCCACAGTAGGTTGAATGCAACATACTACGGTCTACCACGTTACAGATAAACTGAGCACCCTTTTGGCTTTACTAAAACCAGTGTGTATATTCCACAAATGTCTCCGTACCTACAAGTCTCTCTTTCTCTTCCTCTCTTTACTGACATCGTTATCAACTTTATCTTGCAAGTAAAAATTCTGAAACACTTAGTACTACAGTTCTAGTTTTACAACATCCCAAACTGACATACGAAAAATGCTACTTTCCCTTAGTGATAAATTTCCATAATAATCAGTAGTTAGAGCTTTCTTAACCCTTCTTTTCTATACCCGCTTTAGGACCACAGGAGGATGCAGCCCATCCCTGAAGCACCAATCAACAGAGCTCAAGCACACAGGTTCACATGGAGGACCAATTCTGCATTACCACTAACTGCCAGCACATCTATGGAATGTGCGAGCAAGCTAGATATATCAGATTAATCAAAGATGTCTGCTTTATGAAAGCAAATAAAAGGGAAGGCACTGCTACTATGAAATTAGTAGATTACACCAATAACGAACTCTTACTAACTGAACTGAGTTATGGCATGGTGGATGAACAGACAATTCGTACTGCATACAAGTAACCAGATTATATATTACTAAACTTGCAAGACAATAATGATACTCATATATGAATATACTTTTTTTATTATTAATCCAAGGTTTGCATATCTAGCTAGAATTCCAAAGATCAACAAAAATTTAGAACAGCTATCTTTGCCTTCAGTTGCGACTTGTCTTGTGGTTCTCAAGCAGAAATGCTAGTAGTATACATTTCTCCATTCTATATCAAAGATTCATAGCACTCTTTTTTGGGAAAATCTTTTTAGCTTAAAAACAAGTATTTGGAACACTAACTTTAAATGGTTAATGTTGTTAACACTTCATAGCTGCATTTTAGAAAATGAACGTTCCGAAAGTACAGAGCAGTACTTTAAATTTTATAGGAGATTTTTCCTCTAAGGAGAGTGATTTGCACCCTTCTGAAGTTTGTGCTTAAAAAAGTACAGTTGTGTACACTTACAATAAAAGTAAATGTTAAGAGTGTATTCACTGTTGCAGTCTTGACAGTTGGGATTTTCTGATATGAAAGTCCTTGGCCGGACAGACTACCAGAGAAACTTATTTCGCCTCCCAAGCCGGCAGACTCCTTAACCAACATCAGTATACACAGGTATAACGCAGGAGCCAGCCTGTGTCATCACTTCAGTATTTTCTTGGACTTGTGTAAGTGGAGCCTCCGGGCATAGGTGAATACAGAAAGGTGGTACCTAACCCAGGGTAGCCTGGGAAAGTGACCAAGCTAGTCAAATTTGGAGATTCTAAGCCTACCTGGTAGGCCAAGGGGGTAGGAGGGAGGGAAAGAAGACTGCAACAATGAATGCACTCGAACATCTACATCTATGGTAAGTGTACACAACTGTACTACATTCTTCATGTTTCACTATTGCAGTCATGACAGTTGGGAAGATTCCCAAAGCTTAACTGAAGGTGGATGGAGATCGAGGATAGGATCCCCTGTAGGACTGCAGAGGAAAATCCTGCTCTAGACTTTGAGAAAGCCGGCAGGTGGTAGTATTTTGTGAAGGTATGCACAGAAGCCCAAGTGGCTGCCTCCAGAATGTCTTTGGTGGGGACCCCTTAAGGAAAGCTACAGAAGTAGCTGTGGCCCTGGTAGAGTGACGTCTAACCAAAGCAGGGTTTTTTGCCATGATGGTTGTAGCAGAAAGATATGCAGTGTGAAATCCACTTGGTAATGGTCTGCTTAGAAACAGTTTTTTCTTCAGATCTGGGGGGGTAGAGATTGTGAACAGTTGATCTGATTTCCTTAAGGACTTTGTCCTGTCTAGGCAGAAACATAACATTATGTGCACATAACATTCTGTGCACATCCAAGGAGTGCAGTAATCTTTCTCCCCTGTCTGAGGATTGGGGACAAACGGTAGGCAGATGGATGGCTTGATTCAAAGACACACTGGTTACCACCTTAGGCATAAAGAAAGGGTTAGTCCTGAGGGAGACCCTGTCTTTATGGAAGATAATGAGAGGCTCTACTGCCATTAGGGGCCTGTGACTCTGAGACCCTTTTAGCCAAGGTAATGGATAAAAGAAGGGCAGTCTTCCAAGTGAGGAATTTTAAAGAAGTATTAGATGCAGGTTCAAAAGGAGGCAAGTCAATTTTCCAGCACATAGTTGAGGTCCCATGGAGGTGTGTGTTTCCTCCTGGGGGATCAAATGTGTATGATACCAAGACATTCCTAAGGAATTGTTTCACTAGACAGTGTGAGAAGACTGGGGAAAAACAGGAATGTGAGCAGAGATGACTGAGGCATGTATTTTTATGGAGGAATAGGAAAGGCCTTTATCCATTAAACTAGCCAGGTACTCCAGGGAAGGCTGAAATGTTAGCAGAGCTTGACTCAAGGTGATGCCTCTGGCACCAAGCAGAGAAACGTTTCTATTTGGCGGAACAAGATTTCCTAGTGCTAGGCCTTCTTGATCCCTTCAGAATGTTTTGCACTTGTTGACTTAAGCTGGTGTAGCAGTTAGGTGCTGTGGGATAATCAAGTTGAAAGGTTTAGGGTCTGCAGATAGGGGTGAACCATCCTCCCTTTGTCTTGTGTGAGGTCTACCCTCTGCAGTAACTGCCAAAGTTTCAGATTGGTGAGCTGGAGGAGTGGAAACCAGTGTTGCCTGGACCAGTTTGGAGCTATCAGAATGGTCCTTGGGCCCTCTTCTTTATCTTTAGAAGGACTCAACGCAGAAGAGGTAGAGGAGGGAATGTGTAAATGAAGAGCTGAGTCCATAGGAAGGAGAAGGAATCTGTTTCTCTATGCCAATGCCAATCTTGTCCTGGTACAGAATTTCTCCAGTTGAGCATTGTCCTTGCTGGCAAAGAGGTCCACCTGTGGGGTTCCCAATTTCTGAGCTATGCTGAGAAAGATATCTCTGTGTAGGTGTCACTTGTGGGGGTCTGTCAAGTTCCTGCTGAGGTGATCTGCAAGGGAGTTTGTTCCCCTGGCAGATTTACTGTTGCAGTCATCACACTTGGGTTGATTGTCAAAGCTGAAGAAAAGGGTGGAGGCAGTCAAAAAGACTTGAGGCTGGCTAGGATGCCCTGCAAGACTACGGTTGCAAAGCCTGCCCATGATTTGGAGAAGATAAGCAGGTGGTAATGCTTGGTGAATGTATGAACAGAACTCCATATTGCAGCCTACAGGATGTCCCTGGTAGGGATCCCTCTGAGAAAAGCTGCAGAGGTGGAGGTTGCCCTGGTGGAATGTGTCCTGATCCCTTAGGGGTCAGTTTCCCATGATATTTGTAGCAGAAATGGATACAGTGCGCTATCCATTTGGAGATTGTTTGGATATGGCCTTGCTCTCTGTTCCTGCTGCAAAGCTAACTAGCAATTGTTCAGTTTTCCTAAAAGATTTAGTCCTATCCAGGTAGAATCTGAGCTGTCTGTGCACATCTAGAGAATGCAGAATCCTTTTCCCCTTGTTTTGAGGGTTAGGAAAAAAGGTGGGCAAATGAATAGATTGATTGAGAGCCACAATGGACACCACTTTAGGCATGAAAGTTGGGTTAGCACTGAGGGAGACCCTGTCAGCATGAAAAATGATGAAGGGCTCTACAGCCATGAGTGCTTGTAGTTCTGACACTTTTCTAGCTGAAGTGATGGCCAGAAGCAAGGCTGTTTTCCAAGAGAGGAATTTTAAGTCTACTGAAGCCTCAAAGGGTGTAGTGTAAGCTTTTCCATCACAAAGTTAATGTCCCAAGCTGGGGTAGGAGCTCTTCTGGGTGGCCTTAAATTATTAGCCCCTCTTAGGAACTGTTTGATGGGAGGATGAGAAAAGAGAGGTAGCACTGTGCTGTAATGAGCAGAGATGGCAGAGGCATGAATTATAATAGAAGAGAAAGATAGGCCCCTGAAAAGAAGGTCTGCTAGGTAATCCAGGATGAGAAGTAGGGAGGGCTGTGCTGTTTTAGCTCCTTTAGCCTGGATCCAGGTACAAAACCTTTTACACTTGTCAGCATAGGATTTTATAGTGCTGGGGCATCTGGCCTCACATATAACATCCATGACTTACTTGCTTAGGCTGACAACTGGAGGAGACGTCAGGGAATAAGCCAGGCTGCCAGGTTCAGGGTCTGCAATTGTGGATGCATGAATTCCCTATTCTGCTGGGTCAGGAGAGTTGGGATCTGAGGAAGGTGCCATGGAGGCAGGGGTGACAGACTGCGCAGCAGTGGGTACCAGTGCTGGCGTGGCCAGTCTGGGACAATCAAGATCGCTCTTGGTTTTTCCTCCCTTATTTTGAGTAGTACCCTTGTAAGTAGGGGTAGAGGGGGAAATGCAAAAATCGAGAGATTTACCCACTGGAAGTAAAGGGCATCCACTTTCCAGGCTTTGCTGTGAGGTTCCCTGGTGCAGAATTTGTTGAGCTGCTGATTGTTGTGGGAGGCAAAGAGGTCCGCCTTCGGGATGTCCCATTTCTGGGTTACCAGGTTTTAGGTGCTGTGGTCCAGCTGCCACTCGTGTGGGTCTAGGAGATTTCTGCTCAAGTTGTCTGCCAGAGTGTTTTGGGAGCCTGACAGGAATTGTGCTAGCAGGTGAATTTGCATGGCTGAAGCAGTGTGTCAAAGGGTCACGGCTAGCCTGCAGAAGGGATAAGAGTGAGGTCCTCCCTGCCTGTTGATGTACCACATCACTGTGGTGTTGTCGGTTTTGATCAGTAGAGGCACCGGGGAGAGTAGGGGTCTGAAAGTTGTCAAGAGTGTGCTGAACAGCTAGCATCTCTTTTTGGTTGATGTGCAGATGCATTTGATTTGGGCTCCAATGGCCCTGAATGCACCTGCCGTCCAGGTGTGCATACCGGGCTTAATCTGATGCATCTGTGGTTAGGGTCTGGGCGGCGTGGGGTTGTGAAAAGGAAAGGCCCTTGTAGTAGTTGCATGCTGCTGCCCACCAAAGAAAATCTTTCCTTAGACAAGGTATAATAGGTATGATAGTTTCCAGGTCCTGAGAATGTTGACACCAACGGCTCTAAGTACCACTGAAGTTTCCTGATATGCAGTCTGGCATCTGGAATGAGTAGCATGCAGGATGCCATGAACCCTAGAGCTTGCAGGATTTTCTTTGCAGATAACTGGGTTCTGGTGGCTAGTTGAGAGAAGTAGCCTGTCAGATAGGTTTGCTTTTCTGGAGTAAGGAATGCCATCTGGGATGCTGTGTCCAGGCTTGCTCCCAGGAATACAATTGAGTGGGGACTAGTTTGGATTTCTTTTCGTTTATAGTATACCCCAGGGAGGTCAGCAGGCCCTTTACAAAGGTCAGGTGCTGTAAAGCACAGTTGTGTACCTACCATAAATGTAGATGTTCGAGTGTATTCACTATTGCAGTCATTACACTTGGGTTATCCTGCTGGCAGGCTACTGCAGTCGGCCTGAATTCCAAAGTCCTGGTCCGGCGTCGGTTGCTGTCACCTCTTCCCTGACGTCATCGCACCAGGGGTATATAAGATGCAGCGGACGCCATTTTCTTCAGTTTTTCTTGCCCGACATGTCAGGAAAAACATTGCTTATAAAAAGCATATACTAAAATAAACAATACCTTCATCTGCAAGCAAATACACCACATAGGTTGTACAGAATACAGAAGTACAGATAAGTCCCAGCAAAAAAAGGGGGATGGTGGGTGGATAACCTGGAATGCAACAGTGAATATACTCGAACATCTACATTTATGGTAGGTACACAACTGTACATGTTCATCGTGTTTCACAGTTGCAGTCATTACACTTGGGTTGAATCCCAAAGTTGAGGTTGGGCGGCTGGGTCTAATTAGAATTAGGTGTAGCTATGAGGCCCTGCAGAACTGCAGTGGCAAAGCCTGCTCTAGATTTAGAGTAAAGAGGTAAGTGGTAATGCTTGGTAAAAGTGTGCACTGAACTCCAAGTTGCAGCCACCAAAATTTCCTTGGTTGGTATTCCTCTGAGAAAGGCAGCTGATGTGGCTGCTGCCCTGGTCGAATGAGGCCTATTGCCGTTAGGCACTGACTTGCCATGCTGTGCATAGGAGAAATGAATGCAGTGTCCTATCCATTTTGAAATAGTCTGCTTTAAGATGGCCTTTCCTTGTGATCCTGCAGCATATGCCACTAAAAGTTGCTCAGTCTTTCTGAAAGCTTTAGTTTTGTCCAAGTAGAAGCGTAGCTTCATGTGTATGTCCAAAGAATGCAGAAGTCTTTCCACTTTATTCTGGGGATTTGGATAAAAAGTAGGCAAATGAATGGTTTGGTTAAGAGCCACACTGGATACTACCTTTGGCATAAATGTTGGGTTTGTCCTTAGAGAAACCCTGTCCGGGTGGAAAATGATAAAAGGTTCCACTGTCATTAATGCCTGTAACTCTGAGACTCTTCTTGCTGAAGTTATTGCTAGGAGCAGAGCTGTTTTCCATAAGAATTTTATCTCAGCTGTATTGGCTGGCTCAAAAGAAAGCAGTGTGAGCTTTTCCAAGACAAAATTGATGTCCCATGTAGGTATTGGTGCTCTCCTTGGTGGTCTTATGTTTTTGGCCCCTCTGAGGTACTGCCTTAGCAGTGGATGTGAAAAAATAGGTGGTTCCATATTGTAATGAGCTGAAATGGCAGAGGAATGGATCTTAATTGATGAGAAGGATAGGCCTTTGTCCAGCATCTCAGTTAGGTACTGTAAAATCTGAGGAATATTTGGAAAAAGCGGTTCAATTCCTTGTGCTTGATTCCAAGCACAGAATCTCTTCCATTTTTCTGCATAAGGTTTTCTGGTGCTGGGCCTCCTGGCTTCCAAAATGACATCCATAACTGCTTTAGAGAGAGGTGTGTTCTGAGTGGTTATATTACTCGCCATGCAGCCAGATTTAAGGCTCTGAGTTGGCTGTGCAGGATCTGATTGTTTTCTTGGGTCAGAAGATGAGGGAATTTGAGGTAAAGTCCAGGCTGGGCCTTGAGACAAGCTCGTTAGGATTGGGTACCAGTGCTGGCGTGGCCAGTCTGGGGCAATCAGAATCATTTTTGGCTTCTCTTGTCTGACCTTTAGGAGTACCTTGGGGAGGAGAGGGGCAGTGGAGGAAAGGCATAAACTGTCAGGGTTTTCCAGCTGAATGATAGAGCATCCACCTTCCATGCTTGTGTGTGATAAGTCCTTGTGCAGAATCTCTGTAGTTGGCAGTTGTGAGGGGAGGCAAATAGATCTATGTCTGGGCATCCCCATTTCCTTATCATCATGCTGAAGACTTGTGCATCTAGTTTCCACTCGTGAGGGTCCATGAGGTTTCTGCTTAGTTCGTCTGCCAGAGTATTCGTCTTTCCTGGCAGGAATTGTGCTTGCAGATGCACTTGATAGGTCAATGCTGTGTTCCACAAAGTCATGGCTTGCCTGCAGAGGGGGTAGGAATGTGTGCCCCCTTGCTTGTTTATGTACCACATGACTATAGCAATAGTTGTCCTGGATGGAGTAGATCCTTGAAGGCTGTCAGGGCATTCTGTACAGCTAGCATCTCTTTTTGATTGATATGAAGATGCATCTGGCTTGCGGGCCACGTGCCCTGAATACATTTTCCCGCCATGTGTGCCCCCCCAGGCATAATCCGATGCATCTGTTGTTAGTGTCCGCCTGGCTGTGGGTAAAGTGAATGCCTGTCCCTTGTTGTGGTGACAGGCCAGTGCCCACCATCAAAACTCCTGTTGCAGGGAGGGAACGAGAGTAATTATTGTTTCCAGACTGTGGCAATGTTGAGTCCAAACACTTTTTAGATACCATTGTAGCTTCCTCATATGCAGTCTTGCATATGGAATTAGCAGAATGCGGGATGCCATGAAGCCCAAAGCCTGCAGAATTTTTCTTGCAGGTAACTGGGTTTTTGTTGCCATCATTTGGAAGTAATAAGTCAGTTGCCTTTGTTTGTCTGGCGTGAGATAAGCCATCTGGGCAGTTGTATTTAAGCTTATACCCAGGAATATTACCTCTTGAGAGGGCACTAGTTTTGATTTCTTTTCATTTATTGTGTACCCTAGGCAAATTGGTAATCTTTTTACAAATGCCAGATGCTTTAGTACAATGTCCTTGCTCTCTACTTGAATAAGGCAGTCATCCAAGTAGGGATATATTTGAATTCCTCTGTCTGCAAAATGCAATTACTGGTGCCAGGCATTTTGTGAAGACCCTGGGAGCAGTAGATAAGCCAAAGGGCAGTGCAGAGAATTGGTAGTGCATTGAGCCAGCTATGAATCTGAGATATCTTCTGCAAGATTGTCTGATTGGGACATGCAGGTATGCCTCTTTGAGGTCCAAAGTTACGAGCCAAGCCTTCTTGCCCAGCATGGGCAGAAGTTGCTGCAGTGTCAACATTTTGAATTTTGAAACGTCCAGAAAAGTATTTAATGTAGACAGGTCCAGTATTGGTCTCCAGGCTTGGTCCTTTCTGGGTACCAAGAAAAGTCTTGAGTAAAATTCTTGTCCCTGCTCTTGCTGTGGTACTCTTTGAATAGTCCTCATGTCCATGAGAGATGAAATTTGCTTTTGTGCCTCTGCCCATTGATTGTGTGGCAGGTCTGGCATACCTTTTGCCCTTGGGAGGGTGTGAAAGTGGAACCTGTAGCCCTGAGAAAAGTACAGTTTTGTACCTACCATAAATGTAGATGTCCGATAGGTATGCATCTGCAGTCATAACATATGGGTTGTCCTGCGTCAGGCAGCCCTTCGGTCGGCCGGATTCCAAAGTCTGGGTCTGGCCTCGGCTGATGTCGCACTTTCCCCGACGTCAGAGCGTCTGGGGTATAAAAGCATCAGCCGACGCCATTTTCCTCAGTGTTTCTTGCCCCAGATGCCAGGTGCCCTCTAGGAAGGCCAAATTTTGAGGAATGCAATAAATTCCAAACATTTTCCAAAATATATACATATAAATACAAACAAATACACCATAAGAGATCCCCCAGCTAGCTAATGGAGGGGTAAGCACCCTAGGAATACCACAGAGGGGAAGGAGGGAGGGTAAACCTGACTGCAGATGCATACCTATCGGACATCTACATTTATGGTAGGTACAAAACTGTACTATGTCCTTCAAGGATGCATCTGCAGTCATAACATATAGGTAGAATACCAAAGCCAATCTGGCGGAGGAGGTACTAAGAAAAGGATGGTGTAGTTAAGATACCCTGCAGGACTGCTGTAGCAAAACCTGCTCTGGATCTGGAGTATAAAGGTAAATTGTAATGTTTGGCAAATGTATGCACGGAGCTCCATGTAGCAGCTTCTAAAATGTCCTTGGTAGCCACCCCTCTTAGGAAGGCTGTAGTGGTGGCTGTGGCCCTCGTGGAATGAGGCCTAATGCTTGCAGGAACAGTCTTTCCATGAAAAGAGTAACAAAATCGAATGCAATTTCCTATCCACTTTGAAATTGTCTGTTTGGAAATTGCTTTTCCTTGTACCCCAGCAGCATATGCTACAAGGAGTTGGTCAGTCTTTCTGTAACTTTTAGTTCTGTCCAAGTAGTAGCGTAGTTGTCTGTGTATATCCAGAGTGTGTAGAAATTTTTCCCCTTTATTTTGTGGATTTGGGAAGAATGTAGGCAAGTGGATAGCTTGGTTCAAGGATACCCTAGATACCACCTTTGGCATAAAAGTAGGATTGGTTCTCAATGAAACTCTATCCTGATGGAAGATAAGAAATGGCTGTACTGCCATTAAAGCTTGTAACTCAGATACTCTTCTTGCTGAAGTTATGGCCAGAAGGAATGCAGTTTTCCAAGACAGAAACCGTAGATCCGCCGATGCTGCTGGTTCAAAGGGAGGAAGTGTTAGTTTCTCCAGCACAAAGTTGAGATCCCAAGTAGGTAAAGGTGGTTTCCTTGGAGGATTGATGTTTTTGATTCCTCTCAGAAATTGCCTAAGGACAGGATGCGAGAAGATAGGTGGATCAACATTGTATTCTGCTGAAATTGCTGAGGCATGAATCTTAATGGAAGAATAGGACAGGCCATTGTGGAACAATTCTGCTAAGTATTCCAGAATATGTGCCATGCTCGCCACTGTCACATCTAAGCCTTTGCTGTGTTCCAAATGAGAAATCTTTTCCATTTTGCTGAGTATGTCTTCCTTGTGGAAGGCTGAGCTTCCATAATAATGTCCTTTACTCTCTGTGATAAGTTATTTTGAGGGGGGTTTATGGAATTTTCCAGGCAGTTAGCTGCAATGTTTTCAAGTTGGGATGCATGATCTTGAAATTGTTCTGCGTCAGAAGAAGTGGCCATAGGGGGAGAGGCCACGGTTTTGTCTGTGACATGCTCCTCAATAGTGGGTACCAGTGCTGCCTTGGCCAGTCTGGAGCTATCAGAATCACTCTTGGCTGTCTGTTCTGCCCTGATCTACAGTAAAACCTTGGACATTAAATGGGAGAGGTGGGAAGGCATAGACTTTTAGAGCTTTCCAGCTGAAAGAGAGAGAGTCCACCCTCCAAGCTTGTGGGTGGTATGTCCTTGAGCAGAATGTCTTCAGTTGATGATTGTGGGGTGAGGCGAACAGATCTATCTCCGGCTTTCCCCATGCCTGTGTTATGAGTAGAAAGATGTCTGGGTGCAGCATCCATTCGTGTGCATCCATGGTAGTTCTGCTTAAGCTGTCCGCCCGTGCATTTTCTTTCCCTGGCACGAACTGGGACTGTAGTTGGATATTGAGTTTCAAGCATAGTTCCCATAGATTCATGGCCAGCCTGCATAGAGGGTAGGAATGCGTGCCCCCTTGCTTGTTTATGTACCACATGACTGTGGTGTTGTCTGTCCTTATTAACAGATGGCCTTGATGGAGGAAAGGTTTGAAGGCCTCGATTGCGTGTATCACTGCCAGCATTTCCTTTTGGTTTATGTGCATGCGCAGCTGCCCTTGAGACCATAGGCCTTGGATACATTTGCCCTCCATGTGTGCTCCCCATCCTCGGTCTGAAGCGTCCGTGGTGATGATTTGTTTTGTTTTTGGTTTGTTGAAAGGCAACCCTCTGTTGGACTGGCAGGCTTGAGCCCACCACAGAAATTCCTTTTGAAGGCAAGGAATGATTGGTATCAAAGTTTCCAAACTGTGACTGTGCTGAGACCATACACTCCTTGGGTACCATTGTAATTTTCTCATATGCAGCCTGGCTTGTGGAATCAGAATTATGCAGGATGCCATGTAACCCAGGGCCTGCAGGATTTTCCTTGCAGTTAGTAGAGTTTGTCTTGTCAGATTCAAGAAGTAATCCGGTAGTTGTTTTTGTTTTTCTTCTGTGAGAAAGGCCATTTGGGTGGTTGTGTCTAGATCTGCACCCAAAAAGGTTATCCTTTGGGATGGAACAAGTCTTGATTTTTGGATGTTGACTGTGTATCCCAGGGCCTGTAATAGGTGGATGGCATAGTCCAAGTCCTTTATCAAATTTTTCTTGTTGTCTGCTTGTATAAGGCAGTCGTCCAGATATGGGTAGATTTGAATCCCCTGAAGTCTGCAGTGTGCAATTACTGATGCCAGGCATTTCGTGAATACTCTGGGCACAGTAGTTAAGCCAAAGGACAATGCTGAGAATTGATAATGCTCTGATCCTGCAAGAAATCTGAGGTGTCTTCTGCAACTTTGCCGAATAGGGACATGCAGGTATGCCTCCTTAAGATCTAGAGTCACCAGCCAAGACTCCTTGCCCAGCATGGGAAGAAGTTGCTGTAGGGTCAGCATCTTGAATTTTGGCACAATGAGGTAAGTATTCAGTGCGGACAGGTCAAGAATAGGCCTCCATTGATTTTCTTTTCTTGGAACAAGGTATAATCTGGAGTAAAATCCTTGGCCTTGTTCTGAAAGAGGTACCTTTTCTATGGCTTTCATTTGTATTAAGTTGTTGATCTGCTTTAAAGCCTCTGCCCTCTGATTTGGTGGCAGGTTTGGCATTCCGTTTCTTCTTGGCAAAGTGTGGAAATGGAACCTGTATCCTTTGTCTATTATTTGCAGTGTCCATGTGTCCCTTGTAATGTATTGCCAGTTTTTTGAGAATAAAGAAAGCTTTCCGCCCAATGGTGCTTCCAATTGAGCCCTGGTCGGCAGAATCAAAGGAAAGTCATTGAGTCTGTCCAGGTGTGGTAGTTGTTGTTGCTGTTCCTGCACTACCTCTCTGGTTGGTAGGCTGCCACTGACTGCCTCTGTAGGAGCCTCTAGCTTGCCCTCTACCTCTGGGACGCCTGTTCCTGCCCCTCTGGGATCTGTCCGAGTCTGGAAAGGACCAATTCTTAGTAGGCCAGTTTCTGCTGAATCTCGGTGGTTGTACTTGCAGAAAGTCCTTAACTGTTTGCACAGATTTTGCCTTTTCTTCAAACTTCTTTAAGACCTCCTGAGCAGAGGAACCAAATAATTTTTGTTTTTCCATTGGAGCATCCAGGAGTTTAGCTTTAACATGGTCTGGTAAAGATTGTTCCTTCAACCAGGCATGCCTACGAATAACTGCCCCAGTCATAGCTGACCTACATGAAGCTTCCAGTGCATCATAACCACACTACAAAAAATGGTTACTAACCTGCTGTGAGTTATGTACCAGATCCTGAAGGGATTTACGGTCAAGGGGTTCAGAAGAGGAAAGCTTCTTATGCAATTCATCTAACAAATACTCTTGGTACTGTATCATATGAAATTGACAATTTAATGCCCTCATGGAAAGAGTTGCAGAAGTATATACCTTCTTTCCCCATCTCTCTAAAGCTCTAGACTCCCTTTCAGAAGGTAGAGGATTTTTGGCAGTGGCAGCTGCAACCCCTTTTGGGCCCTGAGAAATAGTATCTGGGTCTGCAGAATGGGCCTTGTACAGATGTAGATGAGAATCCGGGACCCTGTAGTATCTATCAGGTTTGGCAGGAGCCGGAGGGAGAGAATCAGAGGCTGTACTAACATCATTGTACACATCATCAATAACATTCAAAACAGGAGGTATAGCTAAGGGCCTATACTGAGGTAAATGTAAAAAGGTCCTTAATCTCTTTCTAGAATCAGAAAATTCCTGACCCTGCCATTGAAAATGTTCTCTCAGAGTGTAGTGTCTCACCAAAGGAAAACTCATCAGGAGGGGAGGCCGAAGGGATAGATTCTTCAGCATCAGAATCCTCGTAGGCCGAATAAGCCTCCTCCTGGTGATCTGACAACACAGATCCATCCGTAGACTCATCTGAAGAGTGCTGGTCAGAGGGCTCAGTCCTGGGCCTTTTGTCTGGTGGTGGTTGAGAGCCCCTGTCCGGGTGAGGCTGAGAACCTCTAATTAAAGAGATAAGGTCCTCTGCAAGGCTGAGGATCTGAGAACTAGAAGTAGGTCTCTGAGAGGTAGTCTTGGGAGGCAAAGCTTTAGCAATTTTAGCAGCTTTAGCCCTGGAAAAAGCCTTAATGGACATGGAAGCAGGGGGTCTGGCTGCACCACGTGCAGGAGTAGACTTGTCCAAAGGGATGGTGTCGGACATTTCCTGGACACTGGTTTCAGTAGGAAGCTCAGTAGCCGACTCAGCCGGGGCCTCCAGGGCCGCGGTGGTCGTTGAGTGGATTCGGTTAAAGGAAGTACCGAGGACTCTGTTTCGGCCGAAACCGAGACACTCGCGGTAGGCCTAACCGTGGTTTCAGCCGAAACCGCAGGCCGCGAGTGTCGGTCCTTGTCCTTCCGTCTTTTCACCAAATGCGAAGTCGGAGTCTCCGACGGCATCTTATATGCAAAAGTAGTCCCAAAGAATTCCTCTGCAAACTCCGACCGACATCTAAGAGTTCGTCGGTTGAAGGAAGCACAGGCTGAACAGGCCGAGACGCCATGGTCTGGGCCTAAGCAAGGGAGGCAATAAGAGTGGAAATCCTTATGAGGTATTTGTTTCCCACAAGTTAAACAATTATTTACTTTATCTGACATCGGCTGAGGCAAGAAAGAATCCCCAACGGGGTACTTAGCTTTTTCGAAGTCTTCGGTAGCGGAATCACAGGAGCTGACCGACCGGCACTTGCGAACTGCTTCTGCTTCGGGCCCCACACGGCAAGAAAGACTGGGGAAAATGGCGTTGGCTGATGCTTTTATACCCCAGACGCTCTGACGTTGGGGAAAGTGCGACATCAGCCGAGGCCAGATCCAGACTTTGGAATCCGGCTGACCGAAGGGCTGCCTGAGGCAGGACAACCCATATGTTATGACTGCAGATGCATCCTTGAAGGACATCATATTCAGTACCCATTTGTCCTGGGCGATCATGTGCCAATTTTGTGAGAAAAGTGCTAGTTTTCCCCCTAAGGGTGCTGCCAAAAGGTAAGTGCTTGGCATTGGTAGTGGGAAGTCATTGGGACGGTTTCCTATATGGTTGTGATTTGTCTTCTCCGCCTTTGGAGACTGAAGCACCCCATTGTTTAAGCCTGTATGAGCCTTGGGGCTGAGATCTGCCTCTAGGGCGTCTGTATCTGCCTCTTTGTGGCCTGTCTGACACTGGAAAGGACCAATTCTTAGAAGGCCAGTTCCTGCTAAATCTGGGTGGCTGAACCTGTAAGAAATCCTTTACTGTCTGAATTGATTTCGCTTTATCCTCCATTTTCTTTAACACCTCTTCTGCCTTAACACCAAACAAAGTATCATGCTGTAATGGAGCATCCAATAATTTTGCTTTAACATGATCAGGCAGACTCTGTTCCTTTAACAAAGCATGCCTTTGAATGACAGAGCCTGTTACTGCGGCCCTGCAAGAAGCCTCTAGTGAATCAAAACCACATTGCAAAGTATGCTTTCCCACTTGTTCAGCTGCATGCAATAAATCCTGCATTTCCTTGTTTTCAGGACATTCAGAGTTTGTCAGCATTTTCTGTTTTAGCAGAGACATTAAAGCCCTTACAGCTAAAGTAGCAGAGGTGTAAACTTTTTCCCCCCATCTGTCCAGTGCTCTAGAATCTCTATCAGAGGGAACAGGGTTTTTTGCAGTGGAAGCCTTGACCCCTTTCGGACCCTGATATATAGTTTCTGGGTCAGCAGCAGGGTTTTCATAAAAAGATTTATGTGAATCTGGAACCCTGTAGTATCTATCTGGCTTAACTGGTGCAGGGGGTAAAGAATCATGAGACAGACTGGACTCAGAAAATACATCTACAATGTCTAGCACAGGAGGAATTGCAAGAGGTCTGTGTTGAGGCAATAAAAGAAAGTCTCTGAGCCTTTTCTTGGATTCTGAATAATCTTGGCTCTCCCAGTGGACATGCTCCCTCATGGTGTGCAGGGTTTCCCAAAAAGAATAGTCCTCAGGAGGAGAGGCTGAAGGGATAGATTCTTCAGCATCAGAGTCCTCATAGGGAGGAAGAGAATATCCCTGTTCTGAAGATGAATCAGATGAAATAGAAACCTGGTCAAAGGAATCATAGTCAGTGTCTTGCCTAGGCCTTTTCTCAGGAGGGGGATGGGAACCCCTGATCAAAGTAATTAGGTCCTCGGTCATTTTAAGCATCTATTTCTTAGGCATGGATGACTGTCCAGGAGAATACTGTACTTGTTTCTTTGTCTTTAAAGGTGTTTTAGACTTTGCCTTGGTTGCTGAAGTGGTCTTGATAGAAAGCGGAGTAGGTCTGAAAACACCCTCAGAAGCTGATACCTGCTCAGCGGCTCTGGAGCCATCTGAAGGAATAGTTTCCGTAGGCCCAATACCTTGAGTTTCCAGAGGCCTAGTTAGTCTCCACGTGGGAGTTGGAGGCAGCCTGTGGCTCTGAGGTAGCGGGTGTCAGGGGCTGCGAAAGCACCTCACTGAGAACCGGCGACTGGCCTAAAAGAGGCTTCTTCATCGGTTTTGGACTTCGGATGCCTGTCCTTTTCTTTTTCCTTGCGCTTTTTATGAACTCCGGTCATCAGCTGTTCTGACGGCATTATATAGTTAAACCTTCGGCCAAAGTAATGGAAAGCAAAATCGAACCGACGCTTAATAGTGCGTTGGTTAAATCTAGCACAAAACCGACAACTAGCAACATCGTGGTCAGGGCCTAAGCAAGGAATGCAGTAAGAATTAAAATCCTTATGTGGTATTTGCTTCCCACAAGAAATACAATTGTTAACTTTTACTGACATCGGTCTGGAGCAAGAAAAAGTTTCCCCAATGGGGGTACTTAGATTTATTGAAGACTTCGGATCTGAAATTCAAATTCGAAAATCTGAGGAGTCGGCTGACCGGCACTTGCGAACTGCTTTTGCTTCGGGCACCGCGCGGCAAGAAAGACTTAAGAAAATGGCGTCGGCTGCATCTTGTATACCCCTGGCGCTCTGACGTCAGGGAAGAGGCGACAGCAACTGATGCCGGACCAGGACTTTGGAATTCAGGCCGACTGTGGGTAGCCTGCCAGCAGGATAACCCAAGTGTAATGATGCAACAGTGAAACACGATGAACATCAGCTTTTCCTGACTGTCTCGTCTAAGTAGGGGTAAATTTGAATATTCCTTTGTCTTCAAAAAGCAATTGCCGGAGCCAGGTGTGTTGTGAAAACTCTGGGAGCAGTGGATAAGCCAAAGGGAAGCGCAGAGAACTGAAAGTGCATAGATCCTGCCCTGAAACTGAGATATTTGCTGCAAGAATCCCTGAATGGGATGTGTAGATAGGCCTCTTTGAGGTCTAGGGTGGCTAACCAAGCATCCTTGGATAGCATACAAAGAAGAGGCTGGAGAGTGAGCATTTTGAATTTTGGTATCACCAGGAAGGTGTTTAGAATTGACAGATTGAGGATTGGGCGCCATGTGCTCTATTTTCTGAGTACTAGGAAAAGCCTGGAATAGAAGCCTTGGCCTATCTGGTCTGCAGGAACAGGCTGTATTGCCCTCATGGGGAGCAGGGAATGGACTTGGTTTTGGACCTCTGCTCAATAGTTTGGAGGAAGATCTGGGAACCCTTTTGTGGTTGGCAGTGTGTGGAAATAAAATTCGTATCCCTGGGACACTATGCTGAGGACCCATCGGTCATTGGTGATGGAGGCCCAGTTTTTTGCATGGGAGGAGAGTTTTCCTCCTAGGGGCACAGGCAGGTGGGCAGAGGTAAGGGGTGGAGTTGTAAAGTCATTGTGAGTTCTTTCCATAAGGGGGTGGCTTAGCACTCCCTGTTTTTGAAGTGGAGAACTCCATTGGTTAGATCACTGCATTCCCTGGAACTGCTGTCTGGGGGGGGGGGGTCTGTTTCCCCTAGGTCTTGTCTGAGCTGGCCTTGAGGGGGCCGGAAAGGACCAGCGCTTGTAGGGGCAATGCCCACAGAACCTCAGAGGCTGGACCTGCAAGAAGTCTTTAACTGTCTGCATAGATTTAGATTTTTCTTCCATCTTTAAGACCTCTTCTGCCTTGGTGCCAAACAAATTGTCTTTGTTCAATGGTGCGTCCAATAGTTTTGATTTTACATGTTCTGGAAAGGTCTGTTCCTTAAGCCAAGCATGCCTTCTAAGTACAGAACCTGTGACTGCTGCCCTGCAGGATGCTTCTAGGGCATCAAAACCACATTGCAAGGTGTGTTTAGTAACTTAGCTTGCAGAATGCATAAGCTCCTGTAATTCTTTATTTTCTGCACAAGCCAGAAAGGTAGATATTTTTTTTTAAGGAGTTCCATTGTATGTTGCTGGTATTTCAGCATGTGAAACTGATAATTTAGTGCTCTAATGGCAAGAGTTGCAGGTGTATACTTTTTTACCCCACCTGTCTAAAGCTCGGGAATCCCTGTCCGAGGGGGTTGGCTTTTTAGCTGTGGTTGCTTTTATTCCTTTAGGTCCTTGGGAGATGACCTCTGGGTCAGCAGTAGGATTTTTTGAAAAGAAATGTGCAAGTCAGGGACTCTGTAATACCTGTCAGGTTTCCTGGGAGCAGGTGGGAGGGTGTCAGGAGTTAAACTGGATTCCATAAAGACATCATCCACAACATCCAGAACAGGAGGAATGCTTAAAGGTCTATGTTGTGGTAAATCTAAGAATTCCCCGAGTTTCTTTTTGGACTGAGGGTAGTCCTGACATTCCCATTGGAAATGCTCCCTTAAAGTATGTAGGGTTTCACCAAATGAAAAATCTTCTGGAGGAGAGGCAGAAGGAATGGATTTTTCTGCATCTGAATCCTCATAAGCAGACAAGGGTTGCATCTCTTCATATTCAGAAATCTCAGTCTCATCTGACTCCTGGTCAGATAAAACTGCTGAAGACAAGTCTCTTTCTTTTGGGAGGGGTAGGCTGGCTTCCCCTAATAAGCATAAGGTCTTCCGCCATTTTAAGCATTTGAGATTGAAGCATGGAAGCAGGTGCTTGAGCTTGGGTCATAGTTTTTTTACGCGTAGTTCGCACCCTGGGCCTTAGAAACACGGTAGTTTTAGAAAGAACTGAAGATGCAAAAGAAGTCATCAGTTTGTGTCGAATATCGGTAGTGCGAAGAACTTCCTCGGAAGCTGGTGCCTGCTCAGCAGCTCCGGACTCATCCAAGGTAGAGACATCCGCAAAATCCTTAGTCAAAGAAGAGTCTCTTGGCATACCGGACTCTGAACGGGTCTCAGTAGCAGCCTGCGAATCCACAGAACCGGGCATCAGGGGCTGTGAAAGCGCCTCACTGAGGACCGGCGAACTGGAGACTAGCTTAACGGAAGCATCGTCGGCAGTTTTGGACCTGTGTGGTCTCTGTCTTTATCCTTACGTTTTTTTTCAGAATATCGGTAGTTGGATGGCTTACGGAAGCCATTTCAGAATACGGAGATCAAGAGCGAAAATATTTAGCTACAATAAGGGCCTGATGACGTACAGTTCTGGCACTGAACAAAGCACAAAACCGACAGTGAGGGACGTCATGGTCTAGGCCTGAACAGGTGATGCAGTAAGAATGGAAATCACAGTGTGGTATTTGCTTTCCACAGGCGAGACAATTGTTAACTTTTTGTGACATCGGTTAGAGCAAGAAAAAAGGATCCCCAATGGGGTACTTAGCTTTAGACTTCAACTTCAATTAAGAAACGAAAACTCAGGTAGTGGCTGACCGGCACACGTGCAAACTGCTTCTGCTTCGGGCTCCTCGGCAAGAAAGATTGATGTAATGCTGTCGGCTGCCTGATTTTATACCACTGATGACCTGATATTAGTCCTGGAGCGACAGCAACCGACACAGAAATACTAAACCTCTGGTATTCGGGCCGACTGAAGGCTACACCTGGCAGGATAACCCTAGTGTGATGACTGCAACAGTGAAACATGAAGAACATCTGGAATGGCACAGATCTAAAAGTTTCTTAGAAAGGTTTTTATCCTCTAGACCAGAGAGTTTTTGTTTTAGTTTGTCAAGAATGGTTTGCTTGTATTTGATCATATGGAAATGACAGTTGAGGGCCCTCATACTAAGGATAGCTGAAGTGTACAATTTCTTTCCAAATCTATCAAGAGCCCTACTTTCTTTGCCAGTATGCAAAGGGTTCCTAGAGGGCCTGCTCCTAGACTCGTTAGGGCCTGGGGTGAACACTTCAGGGTCAGCAGTTAGGTTTTTGAACAGATATTTATGTGAGCCCTGGAACCTGTAGAACCAGTCAGGCTTTCTGGGTGCAGGAGAGAGTGAGTCAGAATTTAAAGAAGCATCCAGAAAAACATCTTCCACTACTTCCAGAATAGGTAGGACTGCTACTGGTTTGTGCTCAGGGAGGTCTAAGAACTCCCCGATTCTCTTCTGGCCCAGTGGGGAATTATTGTGCTTCCCACTGAAAATGTCTCATAACATGCAATATTTCTCCAAAAGTGAGATCTTCAGGCAGTGAGGCAGAGGGAGATTTTCCTTTGAATCTAATTCTTCATATGAGGTGTAAGTGGGCCCTTCTTCAGATGCAGAGTCCTCCAAATCAGTCTCTTCTTCTGAATGCAGTGGGTCAGGAAGGTATTCAGGGGGGAGTGTCTTTCTCTTTTCCTTGGGGTAATATCCCCTGAAGTCTGTCTGGCCTTTACAATGTTAATGAGGTCTTAAGCCAATCTGATTCAATCTTGTTGAGTCCCTGAAATAGGGAGCCTGTAGGCCTAGACGAAGACCCTGCCACAGTGCCTTTTTTATGTGGGTTTGGCCTTAGGCCTAGAAGCATACAATGCCATCTTTAGACTGAAGATGCACTGGAATGGGCCTAGGCAGTGTAAAGTCTCCTGTTAGCAGTCACTCGTCAGAAGTCATGGCCTGCTGAGGGGTCTCAGACCAAACTAATGAGCTGAAGATATGAGCTGTAGAAGTTGAACGGACCAAAGGCATGTCAGAATCCAAATAGGTCTTGACAGAGGCCTGGGTCACTGAAATAAAGGTTGAAGGGGGCTGCAAAAGCACCTCACCTTCCTCAACAATCACAAGTCTAGTAGGTGAGTCAGGGGGTGAGGGAGTGTTGTCAGTGTTCCTAGGCTTTTGTTTCTTATCTTTTTTGCCCTTAGATGAAACAGAGCTCGGAAGGACTGGTGGACACCATAGTACGTGAATGCAGATACCTGCTTCAGAAAATGAGCTAAAAACTCTGCTCTACACCTAACAGTTCTAGTGTTAAACCTAGCACAGAAATGACAGGGACATCATGGTCTGGGCCTAAGCAAGTTACACAAAGCACAAGGTGCAGGGTTTGAGTCTCACAAGGGATAATTGGCTAGGCTTAAAAATGGCTCGCAAGGCCAGTTTGCCTAATACTAACCCATGAACCTATATAGAAGTCTCTGTGTAGAATCTGTTTACCACAGAAAGACGAATAGTAACTTTAGCTGACATGAGTCAAAGAAGAAAGAAAGAAGTTCCCCAACAGGGCACATCTTTCCAATAATGTCTCTCTGGTGTGGACAAACTGACACGCTTGAAATCTGCTTTGGGCGCCAGCAGCAAGAAAAGACTGAAGTGATGACACAGGCGGACGTCTGTTAAAGCGTCCGCCAGTCTGGACGGCAAAATAAGTTTCTCTGGTAGTCAGGCCAGCCAAGGGCTTTCAAGGCAGAAAATCCCACCTATCAGGACTGCAACAGTGAAGCACGAAGAACATCAGTGTGTGCGCTTCAATAGCCACTCATTTGGGCTTTCCTGCATCATTCTTACAACCAAGCCTGCAATATCTCAGAAACAATGCAAGTTACAAAAAAAAGTGCAAATTACAAAAGTTGGTCAGACAATGGACACATGCTGTTGTGAAAGTCAAAAGTGTGTCTGGTAACAATGATTTTATATTTCAAATTTGTTAAAGAAATATGCTATTTTACCTGTCAGGATGTATTAGTATTATGCTTACTCAAAAGGTTATAATTTTGTAACCATGCAAGATAAAACCAATTATTATTGTCAAATGAAGTGCTTGACTGATAAATGATGCATGACATGAGTGGGTAGCATACTGCTCTTCTGTGACATTGTACAAGCAGTTCAAATTATACATACTTTCACACTATTTCAAAGGAAAACACTAATTTGCAGAATCAAGCAGGCTAGATGACAACTGTGATTGACTAGATTGTACGGCATAATGCTGCATTGTACATATGGCAGCAACATTTATTTACTTGTACGCTACACAGTTTTTACGACATTAATTCTGATATGTAAGACAGCTAATATTTATAATTGTTTTACCAAACAAAAGATTTAAAACTGGTCTCAAGTCCCCTGTCTTTTTTGGCACCAAGAAAAATCTTGAGAAAGTTCAGGACCCTCTTTGGTCTGGGGGGGGGGTACTCTTTTCTAGCAATTTTGTTTTTATTTCTAGAAATGCTGCTTTCCTCTGAATGTGGGGGGGGGGGGCATTGTGGATTTTCTTTTGAGCTGTGAGAAGAGCTAGGGAAAATGGTATATTATAACCTCTGGATATAATCCTCAGCATGCATAAATCTTTTGTGATGGCTAGCCAGGCTCTCTGAGGCAGGAATAAACGACCCCCAACTGCCTCCAGAGGGTGATAGTTGGGTCTCCATTAAGGAGCAATGACGATGCCTATCCAAGAAATAATCTCTAAATCTCTGGTTCTGCAGACCACCTCTGCCTTAATGCCAGCATCTTCCATTACAGTTCCACCCTCTGTCCCTGGGGGGATCTCCATGTGGATCTTGGAAAGGATCCTGAGACTTCTTAAACCACATCCTTCTGCTACCTCGTGAGGATGCAATTTAACTTAAGAGCTAACCTCCCCCAGGCTTAAATGTAATGGTTCCACTGAAACCTATTCTGAAACAGAAATGCCTCTCCATTGGTTAATATTAAAGGCTTGTCGGCCTCCAAGAAAGTGATTAACAGCTTGTGGTAGAAGGGACTGACATTGCAAGGAAATTACCTGATTGGTGATTATTTGTTTAAGGATATGGAATGAAGCACAGGAAATCATGGTCTGAAGAAGGCAAACTTGCCGAAAGCGCTTATCATTTGATGCTTCATCTGTTTTTAAGCTTTACAATAGTTTTAGTTAGTTTTAACATCATTTATTAAAGTTGGAACATTTTAACCGTGGTGGTAAACTCAGTACTTCTTTGCCAAGTTTGACTTTGTTCTGAGTCACCATTAGTAGTGAGGATTATCTTTTGCCATATACACACTATTAGGGGAATGGACAGAGGAAAGTACATTTGTGTAGATGTTCAAGTGTATTCACTGTTGCAGTCATTACATTTGGGTTATCTGCTTTCAGTAGATGTTAGTCGGCATGATTAACAAAGTCTTGGGTCATGCGTCGGTTGGTGTCCCTTCTTCCATGACATCAGGTCATCAGGGGTATAAAACATGCAACCGAAGCCATTACATCATTTTTTCTTGCCCCAGATGTCAGGTGCCTCCCCTAATGGGAAGCAACTGAATTTATAAATACAAGGATATACCTCCAAGAAAAAAGCAAATACACCAAAAAGCTTTTGAGCATAGTAAGGGAGAGTAGAGGTATAGCCAAAAGATAAAAGGGGGCTGGAGGGAGGGTAAAGTATAGTTTTGTACCTACCATAAATGTAGATGTTCGAGTGTTCACACTGCTACAGTCATTACACTTGGGTTATCCTGCTGTCAGGCAGTCCCGCAGTCGGCCAGAGTTCCAAAGTCTTGGTCCAGCGTCGGTTGCTGTCGCTTCTTCCCGGATGTCAGTGCACCAGGGGTATATAAGATGCATCCAACGCCATTTTCTTCAGTTTTTCTTGCCCCAGATGTCAGGTGCCCCCAAGTAGGTAGGCAATACATATTGCTAATAAAACATGTATATAAAACAAAAACAATACCTTCAGTTACAAGCAAATACACCACAAAGGTTGTATAGGATAGAAAGGTATAGACAAGTCCAGCTAGGACAGAGGGGATGGAGGGAGGGTAACCTGGACTGCAGCAGTGTGAACACTTGAACATCTACATTTATTGTAGGTACAAAACTGTACTATGTTCATAGTGTTACACTGCTGCAGTCATTACACTTGGGTAGAATCCCAAAGCTGAAGTTGGGTGACTGGTCTATAAAGAGTTAGGATTGGCTATGAGGCCCTGCAGAACTGCAGTGGCAAATCCTGCTCTGGATCTAGAGTAAAGAGGCAAGTGGTAATGCTTGGTAAAGGTGTGCACTGAACTCAAAGTTGCAGCCTCCAAAATTTCCTTGGTTGGTACTCCTCTGAGAAAGGCTGTTGAAGTGGCTGTTGCTCTGGTAGAACGTGGCCTAATGTTATTAGGAACAGATTTCCCATGCTGTGTGTAGCAGTAACGAATACAGTGTCCTATCCATTTGGATATAGTCTGCTTTGAAATAGCCTTGCCCTGTAATCCTGCAGCATATGCTACAAACAGTTGCTCAGTTTTACTGAAAGCTTTTGTTTTGTCCAAGCAGAAGCGTAGCTGCCTGTGTATGTCCAAAGAGTGCAGAAGTTTCTCCCCTTTATTCTGGGGGTTTGGATAAAAAGTTGGCAAATGGATGGTTTGGTTAAGAGCCACACTAGATACCACCTTTGGCATAAAGGTAGGGTTTGTCCTTAAAGAAACCCTGTCCTGATGAAAAATTATAAAAGGTTCCACTGCCATTAATGCCTGTAGCTCTGAGACTCTTCGTGCTGAAGTTACTGCCAGGAGCAGAGCTGTTTTCCATGATAAAAATTTTAGATCGGCTGTATTGGCTGGCTCAAAAGGTGGCAGGGTCAGTTTTTTCAATTGGTGCTCTCCGGGGCGGTCTTATGTTTTTAGCCCCTCTGAGGTACTGCTTTAGCAAGGGATGAGAGAATAAAGGAGGATCCATGTTGTAATGTGCTGAAATGGCAGAGGCGTGGATCTTAATTGATGAGAAGGATAGGCCTTTGTCCAGCATCTCAGTTAAGTATTGTAAAATCTGAGGAAAGTTTGGGACAAGAGGGTCAAGGCTTTGAGCCTGGTTCCAGGCGCAGAATCTCTTCCATTTTTCTGAGTAAGATTTCCTGGTGCTAGGCCTCCTGGCCTCCAAAATGACATCCATAACAGCTTTAGAGAGAGGTGTTGCCTGTTTGATTAATGAATCTGCCATGCAGCCAGGTTTAGGGTTTTGAGCCGACCGTGCAGGATCTGATTGTTTTGTTGAGTCAAAAGGTGTGGAGATTGAGGAAAAATCCATGGTGGGCCTTGAGCTAAGTTCTTTAAGATTGGGTACCAGTGCTGGCATGGCCAGTCTGGAGCAATCAGGATCATCTGTGGTTTTTCTTGTCTGGCTTTTAGGAGTACCTTTGAAAAGAGAGGCAGTGGTGAGAAGGCATAAACTTTTAGGCTTTTCCAGCTGAACGAGAGAGCATCCACTTTCCATGCTTGTGTGTGATAAGTCCTTGTGCAGAATTTTTGTAGTTGGCAATTCAGTGGGGAGGCAAAAAGATCTATGTCTGGGCATCTCCATTTTTGCTATACCATGCTGAAGATTTGCGAATTCAGTTTCCATTTGTGAGGGTCCATGATATTTCTGCTTAGATCGTCTGCCAGAGTATTTTTCTTTCCTGGCAGGAATTGTGCTTGCAAATGAACTTGATAAGTTAGAGCTGTGTTCCACAAGGTCATGGCTTGCCTGTATAGGGGGTAAGAATGAGTGGCCCCTTGCTTGTTTATGTACCACATTACTGTGGTGTTGTCTGTCTTTAATAATAAATGTCCTGGATGCAGAAGGTCCTTGAAAGCTGTTAGGGCATTTTGAACAGCCAACATCTCTTTTTGATTGATTGATGTGAAGATGCATTTGGTCTGTGGTCCACTTGCCCTGAATACATTTTCCTGTCATGCGTGCTCCCCAGGCGTAGTCCGAAGCATCTGTTGTTAGTATCTGCCTGGCTGTGGGTAGAGTGAAAGGCTGACCCTTGTTGAGGTGACATGGCTGTGCCCACCATCAAAACTCCTGTTGTAGGCAGGGAATTATTGGTATTAGTGCTTCTAAGCTGTGAGAGTGCTGAGTCCAAACACTTTTTAGGTACCATTGTAATTTCCTCATACGCAGTCTGGCATATGGAATTAGTAGTATGCAGGATGCCATGAATCCCAGGGCCTGCAGGAGGCCTCTAAAGAATCAAAATCACATTGCAGAGTATGTTTTCCCACCTGTTCAACTGCATATAATAAATCCTGCATTTCTTTATAGTCAGGAGCTTCTGAGCTTGTAAGCATTTTCTGTTTTAACTGAGCCATTAAATACTGTTGGTACTTAAGCATGTGAAACTGGCAGTTTAAAGCCCTTACTGCTAAAGTTGCAGAAGTGTAAACTTTCTTCCCCCATCTATCCAATGCTCTAGAATCTTTGTCAGAGGGGACTGGATTTTTTGCAATGGAAGCCTAAACCCCTTTGGGACCCTGGGAAATGGTTTCTGGGTCAGCAGAAGGGTTTCTATAAAGAAACTTGTGAGAGTCAGGGACTCTATAGTACTTATCTGGTTTGGCTGGTGAAGGGGGCAAAGAATCAGGAGATAAGCTGGATTCAGAGAACACATCATCCGCAATATCTAACACAGGCGGAATAGCAAGGGGCCTGTGCTGAGGCAATAAAAGTAAGTCCCTGAGCCTTTTCTTGGATTCTGAATAATCTTGACTTTCCCAATGGAAATGCTCCCTCATGGTATGTAAAGTTTCCCCAGAAAGAGTAATACTCAGGAGGAGAGGCTGAAGGGATAGATTCTTCAGCATCAGAGTCCTCATAGGGGGTAGAGAGTATCCCTGGTCTAAAGAGGAATCAGAGGAAATGGAAACCTGATCAGAGGAATCATAGTCTGTATCCTGCCTAGGCCTTTTTTTTCTCAGGAGGGGGATGGAAACCCCTGATTAGAGTAATGAGGTCTTCGGCCATTTTGAGCATCTGTTTCTTAGGCATGGAGGACTGTCCAGGAGAATGCTGTACTTGCTTCTTTGTCTTTAATGGTGTTTTTGTCTTGGCTGTTGCTTTAATGGTAAGTTGTGAAGGTCTGAAAACACCCTCAGAAGCCGATGCCTACTCAGCAGCCCCGGACCCATCTGAGGGATTAGTTTCCGTAGGCCCAATACCTTGAGTTTCCAGAGGCCTAGTTGTCTCCACATGGGAGTCGGAGGCGGCCTGTGGCTCTGAGGTAGCGGGTTGTCAGGGGCTGCGAAAGCGCCTCGTTGAGAACCGGCAAACCAGCGACTGGCCTAGAAGAGGCTTCGTCGTCAGTTTTGGACCTCGGATGCCTGTCTTTATCCTTGTCCTTGCGTTTTTTATGAATTGCGGTTGTCGGTTGTTCCGACGGCATTGTATAATTGAACCTTTGGCCAACGTAGTGCAAAGCAAAATCAAAACGTCGTTTTACAGTGCGTTTGCTAAATCTGGCACAAAACCGACAACTAGTGACGTCGTGATCAGGGCCAAGGCATGGAATACAGTAAGAGTGGAAGTCCTTATGAGGCATTTGCTTCCCACAAGAAATACAATTAACTTTTTCTGACATCGGTCTGAGGCAAGAAAAAAGTTTCCCCAACGGGGTACTTAGCTTTATTGAAGACTTCAGATCTGAAATTCGACTTCGAAAATCTCAGGAGTCGGCTGACTGGCACCTGCGAACTGCTTTTGCTTCGGGCACCGCGTGGCAAGAAAGACTGAAGAAAATGGCGTCGGATGCATCTTATATACCCCTGGCGCACTAACGTCAGGGAAGAAGCAACAGCAACCGACGCCGGACCAAGACTTTGGAACTCTGGCTGACTGCGGGACCGCCTGATGGCAGGATAACCCAAGTGTAATGACTGCAGTAGTGTAACACGATGAACATCCAGGACTGCCACAGTGAATACACTCAAACATCTACATTTATAAGTGTACACAACTGTACTATGTTCTTCGTGTTTCACTGTTGCAATCAGTACATTTGGGTAGATTCCGAAAGCTAAGGTTGGGAGGAGGAATTTAAATGGAATTAGGACCAGCTATAAGGCCATGCAAGACTGCAGTGGCAAAGCCAGCTCTGGATTCAGAGTAAATTGGCAAATGATAATGCTTCGAGAAAGTATGTACAGAACTCCAGGTAGCAGCTTCTAGGATGTCCCTGGTAGGGACGCCCCTGAGAAAGGCTGTAGAGGTAGATGCAGCCCTGGTTGAATGGGGTCTGATGCCCTGTGGAATACGTTTACCATGGTGCTTATTGCAGAAATGAATGCAGTGGCCTATCCATTTTGAAATAGTTCGCTTTGAAATAGCTTTCCCCTCTGCCCATGCAGCAAATGCCACCAGCATGTGTTTAGATTTCCTTTGAGGTTTAGTCCTGTCCAAGAAGAATCTAAGTTGTCTGTGCACATCTAAGGAGTGCAGTGTCCGTTCCCCTTTGTTCTGTGGGTTAGGAAAGAAGGTAGGCAAATGAATGGACTGATTAAGAGCCACACTGGATACCACTTTGGGCACAAAGGAGGGATTGGTTCTGAGGGACACCCTGTCCGCATGAAAGATGATGAAAGGCTCCACTGCCATAAGGGCCTGTAATTCAGAAGCCCTTTTTGTTGTAGTGACTGCTAAAAGGAAAGCAGTTTTCCAAGAAATGAATTTTAAATCTGCAGTAGCAGCTGGCTCGAAAGGAGGAACAGTGAGTTTCTCCAAGTCAAAGTTAAAGGTCCCAGGCTGGAGTTGGAACTCTCCTGGGTGGCCTTAAATTTTTGGCCCCTCTGAGGAACTGCTTGAGCAGTGGGTTTGAGAAGAGGAGGCTCTGTGCTATAATGAGCTGAAATGGCTGAGGCATGGATTTTGATGGAGGAAAAGGACAAGCCCTTATGAAGCATCTCAGTCAAGTATTGTAAAATCTGAGATAAATTGGGCACTGCTGCTCTCATCCCTTGATATTGGTTCCAGGCACAAAATCTTTTCCATTTTGCAGCATAAGATTTTCTAATACTAGGCCTTCCTTGCCTCTAAAATGATATCCATCACTGATTTACTGAAGGGTGGTAAAGGAGAGATTAAGTAATTAGCCAGGCTGCTAGGTTCAGGGTTTGCAGCTGAGGGTGCAGAATCTGGTTCTCCTGCTGAGACAACAGGGAAGGAGTCTGAGGCAGGTGCCATGGAACCAAGAGTGACACACTGCGCAAGAGGGGGTACACCAGTGTTGGCGTGGCCAGTTGTGCAATTAAAATAGTCCTTGGCTTGTCCTGTTTGATCTTTAATAGCACCTTGGAGAGCAGAGGCAGAGGAGGAAAGACATAAACTGATAGGTTTTTCCAGCTGAAAGATAGAGCATCCACTTTCCAAGCTAGCTTGTGGGGAATCCTTGTGCAAAATTGATGGTTCTGGGGAGAGGCAAACACGTCTATATCTGGCCTCCCCCATTTGCTTGTCAACATGTTGAAAATCCTTGGTTCCAGTTTCCACTCATGTGGGACCATGAGGTTTCTGCTTAGTCCATCTGCCAGAGTATTTAGTTTTCCTGGCAGGAACTGAGCTTGTAGATTCACTTGGTAACTCAAGGCTGTGTTCCACAATGCCATGGCTAGTCTGCAGAGGGGGTAAGAATGTGTACCCTCTACTTGTTTATGTACCACATGACAGTGGTGTTGTCCGTCTTTACCATTAGTTGTCCTGGAAGAATGTGGTCCTTGAAGGCTGTCAGAGCATTCCGTACAGCTAACATTTCCTTTTGATTTATGTGCAGGTGCATTTGACTTGGGTTCCATTTGCCCTGAATGCACTTCCCTGCCAGGCGAGTCCCCCATGCATGGTCTGATGCATCTGATAAGGTTTGGATGGCAGGTGGTAGCGTGAATGGCAGTCCCCTGTTTTGGTGGCAGGCCTCTGCCCACCAAAGGAACTCTAGGTGTAGGCAAGGTATGATAGGAATCATTGCTTCTAGATCCTGAGAATGTTGACACCATATGCTTTTGAGATACCACTGCAGTTTCCTCATATGCAGCCTTGCATATGAAATTAGAAGAATGCAGAAGGCCATGAACCCCAATGCCTGCAGTATTTACTTGCAGATAAAGTACAGTTTTGTACCTACCATAAATATAGATGTTAGAGTGTATACCCTGCTGTAGTCATCACACTTGGGGTTATCCTGTCGTCAGGCGGTCCCGCAGTCAGCCTTAATTCCAAAGCCTTGGTCCGGCGACGGTTGCTGTCTCTTCTTCCCTGACATCAGTGCGCCAGGGGTATATAGGAGGCATCCAATGCCATTTTCTTCAGTTTTTCTTGCCCCAGATGTCAGGTGCCCCCCCAAAATGGTGGTCAGTAGATAGTACCAATAATAAAAGTTTAGCACAAACAAGACATCCCTCCAGCTATAAGAAAATACACCACAAGGTAGTATCAGATTTTAAGGCATTGAAAGGTTTTAGTTAGGTCAGAGGGGATGGAGGGAGGGTAACCTGGACTGCAGCAGGGTATACACTCGAACATCTACATTTATGGTAGGTACAAAACTGTACTATGTTCATCGTGTTACCATGCTGCAGTCATCACACTTGGGCAGAATCCCAAAGCTAAGGATGGGAGGTGGAGTCAAACAGGGTTAGAGGAGGCTAGAAGGCCCTGCAAAACTGCAGTAGCGAAGCCAGCTCTAGTCTTAGAGTAAAGTGGTAAGTGATAGTGTTCATGAAGGTGTGTACCGAACTCCAAGTTGCAGCTTCCAAAATATCCTTGGTTGGCAACCCCCTGAGGAAGGCTGTAGATGTAGCTGCTGCCCTGGTAGAGTGGGGCCTTATGCTAGCAGGAACTGGTTTTCCATGGTGGTGTAGCAAAAACGAATGCAATGTCCTATCCATTTGGAAATGGTCTGTTTTGAGATAGCCTTTCCTTGTGAAGCTGTAGCATAGGATACAAAAAGCTGGTCAGATTTTCTGAAAACCTTAGTTTTATCCAAGTAGCAACGTAGTTGCCTGTGAATGTCCAAGGAGTGCAGGAGTCTTTCTCCTTTGTTCTGTGGATTTGGAAAGAAGGTGGGTAAATGGATGGTTTGATTTAGAGCCACACTGGATACCACCTTAGGCATAAAGGAGGGGTTAGTTCGTAGAGAAACTCTGTCTTGATGAAAAATGAGGAAAGGCTCTACTGCCATTAGTGCCTGAAGCTCCGAGACTCTTCTGGCTGAAGTTATTGCTAGCAGCAGGGCAGTCTTCCATGATATAAACTTTAAGTCAGCTGAGAAAGCTGGTTCAAAAAGAGGCAGCGTAAGTTTTTCCAGAACAAAATTGAGGTCCCAGGTTGGTGTAGGTGCTCTCCTGGGAGAGCAAATGCTTTTGGCCCCTCTGAGAAACTGCCTTAGAAGCGGATGTGAAAATAAGGGAGGATCCGTGTTGTAGTGAGCTGAAATAGCTGAGGCGTGGATTTTAATAGATGAAAAAGAAGGTCCTTTGTGTAACATCTCAGTTAAATACTGTAGAATCTGAGGTATGTCTGGCTGAAGGGTATTTTGGCCTTTAGCTTGGTTCCAGGCGCAAAACCTTTTCCATTTGTCTGAGTAGGCCTTCCTGGTGCTGGGCCTCCTGGCTTCCAGAATAACATCCATAACAGCTTGAGAAAGAGGAGCTGGCTGGTTGCTTAGGTGATTTGCCATGCAGCCAAATTTAAGGTTTTGAGCTGGCTGTGTAGAATCTGACTGTCTTGCTGTGTGAGCAGATGAGTAATTTGTGGTAAAATCCATGGTGGTCCCTGGGTCATATTCCTTAACAGTGGGTACCAGTGCTGGCGTGGCCAGTTTGGGGCAATGAGTATCATTCTGGGTCTCTCCATCCTGACTTTCAGCAGCACCTATGTGAGAAGGGGCAATCGAGGGAAGGCATATACTGTCAGGTTTTTCCAACTGAACGAGAGTGCGTCCACTTTCCAAGCTTGATGGTGAAAAGTCCTTGTACAAAATTTTGTTGGCTGATAGTTTTGGGGGCTGGCTGGCAAACAGGTCTATTGCTGGGTGCCCCCATTTTTGAGTTATCATTGCAAATACTTGTGGATCCAGTTTCCACTCATGGGGATCCATGATGTTTCTGTTTAGGTCGTCTGCCAATGTGTTCTTTTTTTTCCTGGCAGGAATTGAGCTTGTAGTTGAACTTGGTAAGCCAGTGCTGTGTTCCATAAGGTCATTGCTTGCCTGCATAGAGGGTAGGAGTGTGTACCCCCTTGTTTGTTTATGTACCACATTACAGTGGTATTGTTCGTCCTTATTGTAAGCTGTCCTGGATGTAAGAGGTCCTTGAAGGCTGTCAGGGCATTCTGTACAGCTAGCATTTCTTTTTGATTGATGTGCAGATTACTTTGATCTACAGTCCATATGCCTTGAACGCATCGTCCTGCCATGTGTGCCCCCCAGGCATAGTCCGATGCATCTGTTGTCATAGTTTGCCTGACTGGGGGTAAGGTGAAAGGCTGACCCTTGTTGAGGTGACATGCCTGTGATCACCATAGAAACTTGTTGAAGGCAGGGAATGAGAGATATCATTGTGTCCAAGCTGTGGCTGTGTTGAGTCCATACGCTTTTTAGGTACCATTGTAATTTCCTCATATGCAGTTTTGCAAATGGTATTAGTAGTATGCAAGATGCCATGAAGCCCAAGGCTTGCAGAATTTTTCTTGCAGGTAGTTGGGTCTTTGTTGCCATTGTTTTGAAGTACTGAGTCAGTTGTAGTTTGTCTGGCGTCAGATACGCCATTTGGGCCATTGTATTCAAGCTGGCACCCAGGAATGTTATATTTTGTGAGGGTACTAGTTTTGATTTCTTTTTGTTTACTGTGTACCCTAGGCAACTTAGAAGGTGTTTTACAAAAGCCAGATGTTGTAAGAGAATGTCCTTGCTTTCTGCTTGGATGAGGCAGTCGTCCAGGTATGGGTATATTTGAATTCCTCTTTGTCTGCAGTATGCAATTACTGGTGCCAGGCATTTTGTGAAAACCCTGGGCGCAGTGGATAAGCCAAAGGGCAGTGCAGAGAATTGGTAATGGGTTGAACCTGCAATGAAACGGAGGTATCTTCTGCAATTTTGTCTGATAGGGACATGCAGGTATCCCTCCTTGAGGTCCAACGTTACTAGCCATGCTTTCTTGCCCAACATGGGAAGAAGCTGCTGTAGTGTTAGCATCTTGAATTTGGGTACTTGTAAGAAGGTATTTAGAATTGAAAGGTCCAGAATGGGTCCCCAAGCATTGCCCTTTCTGAGGACTGGAAACAGCCTTGAGTAGAATCCTTGGCCTTGCTCCGGTGTAGGTACCAGTTGAATGGCTCTCATGTCCATGAGAGCTGTAATTTGTTTTTGTGCCTCTGCCCATTGATTTTGTGGCAGGTTTGGCATTCCTTTTATCGTTGGCAAGGTGTGGAAATGGAATCTGTATCCTTGTGAGATAATGACTAGGACCCATTTGTCCTTTGTGATGATGCGCCAGAAAGTGCTAATTTTCCTCCCAAGGGAGCTGCCAAGAGAGTTTTGCTTGGCGATTTGAGGTTTAAGTCATTGTGTTTGCCTTCTAGTAGTTTGGGACTTGTCTTCTCCTCCCTTCTGTGTTGCAGTGCCCCATTGTCAAGGTTTGTAATGGGTTTGTGCTTGTCCTCTGCCCCTTGGGCATCTGTATTTACCCCTCTGTGGTCTGTCAGTAGCTGGAAAGGACCAATTTTTTGTTGGCCAATTTCTGCTGAAGCGTGGGGCTGAACCTGTAAGAAATCTTTGACCATCTGCATAGATTTTGCCTTATCCTCCATTTTCTTTAAGACTTCTGCTGTTTAACTCCAAATAGGACATCCTGCTGTAAGGGTGCATCTAGTAACTTCGCTTTAATATGATCAGGCAGAGTTTGTTCTTTTAACCAAGCATGCCTATGTATAACAGACCCAGTAACAGCTGCTCTACAGGAAGCTTCCAAGGAATCAAATCCACATTGTAAAGTATGTTTGCCCACCTGTTCAGATGCAAGCAACAGATCCTGCATTTCCTTCAATTCAGACTGTTGAGGGTGTTTGCTCATCTTTTGTTTTATTTGAGACATTAGGAATTGCTGGTATTTAAGCATGTGAAATTGACAATTTAGTGCTCTCATAGCTAGAGTGGCTGAGGTGTAAACCTTCTTCCCCCACCTATCTAGTGCTCTGGAGTCCCTTTCAGAGGGTACAGGATTTTTAGCCATGGAAGCCTTAGCCCCTTTGGGACCCTGGGAGATAGTCTCTGGGTCAGCAACAGGGCTTTTATAAAGGAATTTGTGTGAGTCAGGCACTCTATAGTACCTATCTGGCTTGGCTGGAGGAGGCAGAGAATCTGGATTTAGACTAGATTCTAAGTAAACATCATTCACAATGTCTAAAACTGGGGGGATAGCAAGTGGTCTGTGCTGGGGGAGTAAAAGAAAAGTACAGTTTTGTACCTACCATAAATGTAGATGTAGATGTTCGAAGATCCACATTGCTGCAGTCATAACCTGTGGGTAGTCCGCTGTCCTCGGTCGGCCCGAATACCAAAGTGTTAGGCTGGCGTCGGTCATGGTCGCTTAGATCTGACGTCAGTATGCTGTGGTACTAAAGCGCATGACCGACGCCATATCCTCAGTCTTTCTTGCCCCAGATGTCAGAAGGCCTTAAAAAGAAAGGCCATAGCCAAAAATAGAAAAATACCCAAACACCAAAAAGTTACAATAGGTACACCCCAAACCACACAGTCACCCCAAACTACAGAGGGGAAGGAGGGAGGGTAAATTGGACTGCAGCAATGTGGATCTTTGAACATCTACATTTATGGTAGGTACAAAACTGTACTATGTTCTTCATCTCACATTGCTGCAGTCATAACCTGTGGGTAGAATCCCAAAGCAAAGGTAAAGGGAGGTTGGTAAAATCATATAGCATTAGGAGCTGCTAACATGCCCTGTAAAACTGCAGTGGCAAACCCAGCCCTAGATTTGGAATAAAGAGGGAGATGATAATGTTTAGAAAAAGTGTGCACTGAACTCCAAGTAGCTGCCTCCAAAATATCCTTAGTAGCTACTCCTTAAAAAGCAGTAGAAGTGGCAGTCGCTCTAGTGGAATGAGGTCTGATTCCAGCAGGAACCTCCTTACCATGATGAGAATAACAAAAAGCAATACAGTGGCCAATACACTTAGAAATAGTTTGTTTTGAAACAGGTTTTCCTTGTGAACCCAAGGCAAAAGAAATGAATAACTGTTGAGACTGCCTGAACCCTTTAGTTCTGCTCAAATAATAACGTAACTGCCTGTGAATATCCAAAGAATGCAAAATCTTTTCCCCCTTATTTTGGGGATCAGCATAAAAAGTAGGCAAATGAATAGATTGGTTTAAGGCCACATTCGAAACAACTTTAGGCATAAAAGTAGGGTTAGTATGCAGGGATACCCTATCCTTATGAAATATCAGGAATTCAGATACCCTTCTAGCAGACGTAATGGCCAACAAAAAAGCAGTCTTCCAAGACAAAAACTTTAACTCAGATGTAACTGCAGGTTCAAAAGGAGGTAAAGTCAGTTTTTCCAACACAAAATTGAGATCCCAGGAAGGAGTAGGAGCTCTACGTGGGGGTCTTATGTTCTTTGCCCCTCTAAGAAATTGCTTAAACAAAGGATGAGAGAATAATGGTGGGTCACAGTCATAGTGAGCAGAAATGGCTGCAGCATGAACTTTTACAGAGGAGAAAGACAAACCCTTGTCTAATAATTCTGTAAGATACTGAAGTGAAACACTCAAATTAGGCACTGAAACATCAAAGCTCTTTGCTTTGCTCCAAAGAAAAAAATCTCCTCCATTTATCAGCATAAACTTTCCTTGTACTTGGCCGTCTGGCCTCCAAAATGACATTCAAAACTTGTTGAGGAAGCTGCGACCCCCCAGGGTCTAGAACAGAATACGCCAGGCTGTCAGATGCAGGGACTGTATCCTGACATTGAGGAAATGATTGCTTGCCTGGGACAAAAGGTGTGGAATTGGTGGCAAAGGGCAAGGAGGCTCCCGTATTAAGCTCCTCAGTAGAGGGTACCAGTGCTGACGTGGCCAATCTGGAGCTATTAGAATCAAGCAGGGCTTGTCCTGTCTGACCTTCAAGAGCACCTTGGGAAGGAGAGGCAGAGGAGGAAAGGCATAGACGTGAAGGTTGTTCCAACTGAATGATAGAGCATCCACTTTCCAAGCTTTTGGATGAAACATCTTTGTGCAAAACTTTGGCAATTGGAAATTTACTGGAGAAGCGAACAGATCTATGTCTGGAGTCCCCCAAGTCACTGTCAACTGTTGAAATACATGAGGATCCAATTTCCACTTGTGGGGATCCACCATCTGCCTGCTCAAAACATCTGCTAAGGAGTTCTGTGCTCCTGGCAGAAACCTTGCCTGAAGAGTGAGGTTCAAACTGAGAGCAGTCTCCCACAAAATCATAGCTTGTCTGCAAAGAGGGTACGAATGGGTTCCCCCTTGCTTGTTGATGTACCACATGACTGTTGTGTTGTCTGTTTGAATCAACACTTGTCCTGGGTGAAGTAGATCCTTGAAGGCCATCAATGCAAATTGGACTGCTAACATCTCCTTCATGTTGATATGTAAATGTTGAAGTCTGGCAGGCCACGTGTCTTGAACCCATTTTCCATTGAAGTGTGCTCCCCAAGCCATGTCTGAGGCATCTGTCGTTAAGATCTGACTCGCCTCTGGTCGGGTCACAGAGAGTCCCTTGTTTAGGTGACATTCCTGAGCCCACCACAAAAATTCCCTTTGTATGCAAGATATTATCTGAATGACAGTGTCCAAATCGTGGCAGTGTTGAGTCCATACGCTTTTGAGATACCATTGTAGCTTCCTCATATGCAGTTTGGCATTGGGAAGCACCAGAATACAAGATGCCATGAACCCCAAGGCTTGAAGGACTGTCCTTGCAGTCAGCCTGGACCGTAGAGACAATTGTTGGAAGTAAAGGGTAAGATTTCTTTGTTTGTCCGGGGTCAAAAACGCCATCTGAGAGGCTGTATTCAGTCTCACACCCAGAAAGCACATGTCCTGAGAGGGTACTAGACTGGACTTTGTTTCGTTCACAGAATACCCTAGGCACCTTAACACTGCCATAACATACTGTAGATGGTGAAGTAACTTGACTTTGTCTTGAGCAAGAATCAGGCAGTCGTCTAAATAAGGATAAATTTGTATGCCCCTTAACCTTAAGAAGGCTATCACTGGAGCCAGGACCTTTGTGAACACCCTGGGCGCAGTAGATAAGCCAAAGGGCAATGCAGAGAACTGATAATGTAAAGTCCCAGCCCGAAAACACAGGAACCTCCTGCAGCTGAGCCTGATAAGAATGTGAAGATAAGCCTCTTTGAGATCCAGAGTTACCATCCAGTGATCTTTGCCTAGCAGAGGCAGAAGTTGTTGCAAAGTTAACATCTTGAATTTTGGAATGTCCAGATATGTGTTGAGAATAGACAAATCCAGAATTGGCCTCCAAGTGTTTCCTTTCTTTGGTACAAGAAACGGGCGAGAATAAAATCCTAGGCCCACCTCTGACGGAGGGACCTCCTGGATAGCCCCCATTTTTAGAAGTAAAGAAATCTGTTTGTAAGCCTCCACCTTTTGCTGAGGAGGAACGTCTGGCATGCCTTTGAAAGGAGGCAAGGTGTGAAAATAAAACTTGTAGCCTTGATCTATAATGTCCAACACCCATTTGTCCTGGATGACTAAAAGCCAATTTTGCCTGAAAAGTGCCAACTTTCCTCCCAGAGGAGCTGCCAGACAGGAGGGATCTAGCAGCTGAAGATACAGGTCATTGGGTCTGTTTACGAAAAGGCTGACCCCTGCCCTCACCTGAAGATTGTGCAGGGGAACTCCACGTCCTCGGTCGAAAAGAACCCTGAGCATGAGCTCTGCCCCTACCACGTCTAGATCTGCCCCTAGACTGTAAATCAGAAGAAGGATAAGCCCATCCCTTAGCAGGCCAATTTCTGCTAAACTTAGGGGGCTGCACCTGTAAAAATTCCTTAACTGTCTGCATGGACTTAGCTTTGTCTTCCATTTTCTTCAAAACTGACTCCACAGGAGAACCAAACAGAACTTCAGATTGAAGGGGAGCATCCAAAATTCAAGCTTTAACATGCTCTGACAAATTCTGATCCTTAAGCCAGGCGTGCCTACGAATAACTGATCCAGTGGCAGCCACCCTGGAGGAAGCCTGAAGAGCATCAAAACCACACTGCAAAGAATGCTTACCCACTTGATCAGAGGCATGAACTAAATCTTGCAATTCTTTACACTCAATACCCTCTGCCAAAGCATCTACCTTAGATTTTAACTGACTTAAGAGAAAATTCTGGTACTTCAGCATATGAAACTGGCAATTCAAAGCCCTCATCGCTAGAGTGGAAGAGGTGTACACCTTTTTACCCCACCTATCCAAAGCTCTAGAATCTTTATCCAGAGGAACTGGATTCTTTACAATAGAAGCCCTGACACCCTTAGGTCCCTGGCTAATAGTCTCCGGGTCAGCTCTTGGGCTCTTATACAAATATTTATGGGCCTCTGGCACTCTGTAATACCTGTCTGGTTTAACAGGGGCAGGAGGTAAAGAATCAGGGTTAAGTGAAGCTTCAGAGAAAACATCCTGTACAACATCCAAAATAGGGGGAATAGCCAAGGGCCTATGCTGTGGTAAGAACAAAAATTCCCTAAGCCTCTTTCGAGAATCTGAGAAATCCTGACCTTCCCACTTAAAATGCTCCCTCATGGAATGCAGGGTTTCAGAAAAGGAAAAATCCTCTGGAGGGGAAGCAGAAGGACAAGAATCCTCTGCATCAGAATCAGAATAAGGAGGAAAAGCCTGAATGTCCTCAGCCGAAGACTCAGAGTAATCTGAGGAATGCTCCAATCCTTCCCCCTCTGGCTCCACCCTAGGCCTCTTATCCGGGGGGGGGGGGCATAGAACCCCTGATTAAAGTAATCAAATCCTCTGCCATCTTCAGCATATGCTTTTTAGGTACAGAACTAGGGCTGACACCAGTGGAAGACAAACCAGGCCTGACCTTGGAAGGTGCTTTAGAGACAGAAGTGGAAGGCCTAACCACCCTATGCAAAGAAGGGACTACAGAGACCTGAGAGGACCCCTCAGCCTGACCCGACTCCTGAGAGGCCACATCCTGCAAGATTAAAGGCTCCCCCTGAGATTCAGCTGAAACCTCGGCTGGATCCACAGATTCCACCGTAGTTTCCAAAGAACCGGCGTCCGTAACGGACGACTCATCCTGTTTGGACTTTAACGTTTTTTCTTTACGCTTCTTAGTGGTAGCGGGCGTTGGAAGATCCGACGGCATATTGTAATTACACCGCTTACCGAAGACAAGTCTAGCACAATCTAACCTACGTTTAATGGTGCGCTTATTAAATTTAGCGCAAAAGCGACACCCGACTACGTCGTGCTCAGGCCCCAAGCAAGGAATACAGAGAGAGTGGTAATCCCTATGAGGTATCTGTTTCCCACAAGAAATACAATTATTTACTTTTTCTGACATCCGGATTTAACTGAGGCAAGAAAAGACAAAAATATTCCCCAACGGGGTACTTAGCCCAACTTGGTCTTCGGTCTGAAACTCAGAATACGAAAATTTCAGGACGCCGAACAGCACTTGCAAACGCTGCTTCTGCTTCGGACCATGCAGCAAGAAAGACTGAGGATATGGCGTCGGTCATGCGCTTTAGTACCACAGCGTACTGACGTCAGATCTAAGCGACCATGACCGACGCCAGCCTAACACTTTGGTATTCGGGCCGACCGAGGACAGCGGACTACCCACAGGTTATGACTGCAGCAATGTGAGATGAATAACATCTCTCTGAGCCTTTTCTTTGAGTCGGAGTAGTCCTGACCTTCCCAGAGGAAGTGGTATGTAAGGTTTCCCCAAAGGAATAGTCTTCAGGGGGAGAAGCTGAGGGAATGGAATCCTCAGCATCAGAATCTTCATAAGGGGGAAATGAGTAATCTTGATCCTCAGAGGAGCCTGAGGAAATAGACACTTGATCAGAGGAGGCATAATCCTCTTCTTGTCTAGGCCTTTTGTCGGGTGGGGGTTGGGAACCCCTGATTAAAGAAATCAAATCTTCAGCCATTTTAAGCATCTGTTTCTTAGGCATGGGGCCTTGAACTGGAGACTGAAGTGCAGTCTTTTTTGGTTTTAGAGGAGTCTTAAGCTTAGCATAAGATTTTATGGTGAGAGTAGTCGGTCTGAAGACACCTTCAGAAACCGAAGATGTTTCTACAGCACTGGCTTTCTCCTTCTGCAGTGTCGTCGGTAGGGCCAAAAGAAAATGGCTGCGTCGGCCTAGAACTCTCCGCCAGAGAATCCGAAGCGGTCTGGGGTTCCAATTCTGCAGTAGCCAGGGGATGCGTAGGCGCCTCACTGAAAACCGGTGAACCGGCGACCGGCCCAGCCGAGGCCTCTGAGTCTGGCTTGGATCTAGGCTGCCTGTCCTTATCTTTGCGGTTTTTTGTGCACACCGGTAGTCGGTTGCTCCGACGACATAGTGTAATTAAATTTCCTACCGAAGTAGTGTCGTGCGAAATCAAAGAATCGCTTTATAGTTCGCTTACTGAACCTAGCACAAAACAGACAACCAGTGACGTCGTGGTCTGGGCCTAGGCAAGGTATACAATAAGAATGAAAATCCTTATGAGGTATTTGCTTTCCACAAGAAATACAATTGTTAACTTTTTCTGACATCGGTCTGAGGCAAGAAAAGTTTCCCCAACGGGGTACTTAGCTTTATTGAAGTCTTTGGATCTGAAATTCGACTTCGAAAATCTCAGGAGTCGGCCGACCGGCACTTGCGAACTGCTTCTGCTTCGGGCACCACGCGGCAAGAAAGACCGAAGAAAATGGCGTTGGATGCCTCCTATATACCCCTGGCGCACTGACGTCAGGGAAGAAGCAACAGCAACTGACGCCGGACCAAGACTTTGGAATTCAGGCCGACTGCGGGACTGCCTGACAACAGGATAACCCCAAGTGTGATGACTGCAGCAGGGTAACACGATGAACATCTGGGTCTTTGTGGCCACTTATTTGAAGTAGGTTGTCAAATGAATTTGTTTCTCTGGCATGAGGAAAGCCATCTGGGAAGTTGTATTCAAGCTTGTCCCAGGAATATAATTTGTTGACAGGGTACCAGGTGTGATTTCTTTTCGTTTATGGTGTACCCCAGACAAGTCAGCACCCTTTGAACAAAGGCCAGATGATTCAAAAGTATGTCCTGGCTTTCTGCCTGAATTAGACAATAGTGCAGGTATGTGTATATTTGGATATTTCTTTGCCTGCAAAATGCAATGGCTGGAGCTAGGCACTTTGTGAATACTATGGGCGCAGTAGATAAGCCAAAGGGCAGTGCAAAGAACTGATGGTGCATGTAGCCTGCTCTGAAGCGTAGGTATCTTCTGCAAGATTCCCTGAATGGGATGTGCAGGTATGCTTCTTTTAAGTCTAGTGTTGCCAACCATGCATCTTTGCCTAGAATAGGAAGTAGCTTGTAAAAAGTCAGCATCTTGAATTTTGGAATCACCAAATAGGTGTTTAGAGTAGACAGGTCCAGGATAGGACGCCATGTATTGTCTTTTCTGGATACCAGGAAAGGTCTCAAATAGAAACCTTGCCCCTTTTCCTCTTCTGGTACCAAATGAATAGCCCCCATGCTTAAAAGAGAGAGTACCTGATTTTGGGCCTCTGCCCACTGACTTGGGGTAGATCTGGCCACCCGCTTGGTGTTGGTAACGTGTGGAAGTGAAATCTGTATCCCTGGGACACTATATTTAAAACCCATTTGTCCTGGGTAATTAGTTCCCAGTTTTTGGCTTGCAGACCAATCTTTCCGCCTAAAGGAGCATTCAGTTGGGAAGTGCTTGGAAGTTTTCAAAAGCAAGTCATTGAGACAGTTTTCCATAGGGAGAGTCTTACTACTCCCAGATTTGGATGTAGAAACCCTCAACCGCTTAGTCTTGTGTGTCCCCTGGGACTGAAACCTGGGGTTTCTGCTGTGTCTGGGTTTGGATTGAGAAGACCTGGAAGGAGCTCGAAAGGACCAATTCTTAGAGGGCCAATGCCTACTAAATCTAGGAAGCTGAACTTGTAAGAAATCTTTAACAGTCTGCACAGATTTAGCTTTACCTTCCATCTTTTTAAGAACTTCCTCAGCTTTGTTGCCAAACAGGCGGTCCTGATTTAAGGGAGCATCCAACAGGTTAGCTTTAACATGATCAGGCAAAGACTGCTCCTTAAGCCAAGCATGCCTTCTGAACACAGACCCAGTAACCGCAGCCCTGCAAGAGGCCTCTAATGAATCAAATCTACATTGCAAAGTATGTTCTCCAACCTGTTCAGCAGAATGCACTACATCTTGTAATTCTTTATTTTCAGCACAGTCAGGAATCACCATAATTTTCTGTTTAAGCAATCCAATAACATGTTGTTGATACTTTAACATATGACACTGGCAGTTTAAAGCCCTAATGGCCAAGGTTGCAGAAGTGTAAACCTTATTACCCCATCTATCCAGTGCCCTGGAGTCTCTATCCAAAGGGGTAGGATTTTTAGCAGTAGAAGCCTTAATGCCCTTGAGTCCCTGTGAGATATTCTCTGGATCTGCAATAGGATTTTTAAAAAAGAATTTGTGTGAATCAGGAACCCTGTAATATCTGTCAGGTTTTCTGGGAGCAGGAGGCAAAGAATCAGGGGCCAAACTAGATTCCGAAAAGGCATCATCAACAATGTCTAGTACAGGAGGTATAGCTAAATGCCTATGCAGGAGTAAGAAATCCCTAAGCCTCTTTTTTGAATCAGAAAAATCCTGTCTTTCCCAGTGGGAATGTTCCTTTAGAGTATGCAATGCTTCACCAAAAGAAAAATCCTCTGGAAGAGAAGCAGAGGGAACAGAGTCCTCTGCATCAGAATCCTCATAAGTAGATAAGGGTAAATCCCGATCATCAGAAGAATCAGAGAAATCAGAATCCTGGTCAGAAGATTTCATAAACAACTTCAATCCTAGGTCTCTTAGAAGGGGGAGACTGGCTTCCCCAGATTAGAGTTATAAGATCTTCAGCCATTCTTACCATTTGTTTTTTAGGCATAGAGGCCTGAGCATGCGGCCTGGGCATCTGTTTCTTAGGGAAGGTTCGAGATTTAGGCCTAAATGAAGAAGGAAGCGTCAGTTTAATATGCAAGTCCGTAGCCTGAATACACCCTCAGAAGACCGTGCCTGCAGAGCGGCTCCAGACCCATCCAAGGAAGGTAGAGACATTAGCAGGTCCCACAGTTGAAGCATCTCGAGGTATACAAATGCATACATCAAATAGGTCTCAGCAGAGGCCTGCGAATCAGAAGTCGCAGGTATCAGGGGCTGCGAAAATGCCTCACTGAGTACCGGCGAACTGGCGAATGGCTTAGGAGAAGCGTAGTCGTCAGCTTTGGACCTAGGCGGCCTGTCTCAGTCTTTATCTTTGCGCTTTTTTGGAATCCCAGTAGTCGGATGGCTAACCAATGACATTTCTGGATAATTAAACCGAGAACTGAAGTATTTAGAGGTGAAAATATACCAACAACGGATAGTGTGCTGATTAAATAAAGCACAAAACCGACAGCAAGGTACGTCGTGGTCAGGGCCTAGGCAAAGAATACAGTTTGAATGAAAATCTTTGTGAGGTATTTGCTTTCCACAAGTAATGCAATTATTAACTTTTACTGACATTGGTAAGGATCAAGAAAAAGTTTCCCCAACGTGGTACTTAGCTTTGCTTGAAGACTTCGGTTCTGAAACTGGAAAACAAAAATTTCATGATTCGGCCGACCGGCACTTGCGAACTGCTTCTGCTTTGGGCACCGCACAGCAAGAAAGACTGATGTAATGGCGTCGGCTGCATGTTTTATACCCCTGATGACTTGTCGTCATGGCGGAAGAGAAAGCAACCAACGCAGGACCCAAGACTTTGTTAATCAGGCCGACTGAGGGCTACTGCAAGCAGATAACCCAAATGTAATGACTGCAACAGTGAAAACGAAGAATACCTCGGCTTTGCTAGTTCCTTTCCTGTAGTTGCAGCAACAACCATGGCATCAACAGGGACTCCCTTGCTTCAATGTGTATGGTCTTTACAGGGGCAAGAATCTTATCCGGTTTCTTAGGAATTGGTTCAACAGTGTCCAGCTCCTTCCATGCCAGCCAAAAGACTAAGTCAACAAGCTCATCAGCCAGGTGAGGGGGGGTTGTCACTCAAGAAATAGATGGGACAGACGCAAAAGCCTCCAGGGACACAATTCCACTTGGGAGGGGGCATCAAAACCCAACCACTTCTTAGTTTTAAAAGCTCCAGGATGTCTCCAAAGGAAATGTCATCAGGTTGTGATCTGGGGGACCCCTCCCCTTCATCAAAATCAGTGTCCTCTGTGACAGATTCCTGGGGAGAATCCAAGTGCCTCCTTTTAGACATTTTCTTGTGAGAGATCTCCTCAGTGGAGGTGTTTTGGGGAAGTATCTGAAAAGATAATGCCCTGATGGGCTGGGATGGAGGCTCGCTTAGGTTGGCTGTCACAGTAGAAGAGATGAGGAGGCTCAGGAAACAGAACACGTAGGGGTAGGGTTGTCTGATCTAATAGAGGCAAGGATATCTGCTCTCTAGGCACAGAGAAAACCCTCTCCACGACAACGAAACTAGAATGTCTACGGGAAAAAGAAGTTGATGGGACTGAGGCTGAAATCTCTTGGATCGTTGGCTCCTACAACTCTATCAGCACCCAACACAAAGAGGAAGTCAGACTTGAGATATCCAGGGCAGAGGTTCTGAGGGAAAGAGATGGCTTTGAAAGCTTTGGAGTGGACTCCAAGCTCACAGATCTGGTGCCAGTGCTTCACCTCTGAGAGTCCTCCGACTCCAAAACACTCTGAGCCGGTCAGCTGAGAAGAACCATCTAAGTCGAAGAACAGACATTTTTCAGATCTGAAGTAGATGCCCCAAGGGACCTCCAATCTGAAACAAAAGGACAGATCAGAGAAGTAGATACCAAAGGGAAAATGGGCAGACAGCTCTTAGGCCAAGAAGGGGAGGGAGCGAGGAGAACTCCCATCTGTATCTGTGCTCTGAGGAGCATGATCAACATCCTGTCCATGTCTTCTTATGAAAGGCTTCTAGAGGACCAGAGAGAGGAGGTAGTGGATGGAGGCCTGAAATTCCTCTGAGGTGACTCCTCTAGGAATGCAGAGGGGAGCCTGGAAGAAATGTGATCCAATGGAAGAGGAGGGGTAAAGATCCATGGATAGCTAGAACTTTGGGCTGTCAGATTCAAGACTGAAGGATCTGACTTTTATAGGACCATGGTAGGTGGCTCCACTGAGGGAGCAGAAGCCAAAACTGAGGGACAATCAGAAGACCTTTACCAAGATTCCTTGTCCTTAGCTTGAGAATCAACTTCATCCTTTTTAACTTATTAGAAAAGGTTTGAGCTCCAGCCACTGATGCAGAAGACTTTGAAGGCAAGGAACCCTACAGAATCAAACTGCTCTTATGGTCAGTTAATGGCCTAAAACTGAAACCAGAGCAAACATTACTGTCTATACAAGATGGGCCAAACCCAAGCAATAAACACATTCCCAGTGGTCATCACAATTTGGGATCTTATGCCCACAGAAAATGCACCTTTTAAACACATCTTATAAACACCAACAGGTACAATCAACAAGTTCTTAAACTAAAGGTCGAGAAGAAATCACAGTCACACTTATCCATAACAAATAAACAAAAATCCTTTTTTCTTAAAAACAGACACTTCCAACAATGGTAGGTAAGATACTTGAAGGAGCATAAAGGAAGACCAGCAATGGTAACTAAGAAAGGTAAATAACCAAATTTTTAGTAACTCAAATACCACTGGAAGGAAAAATCTGAAGATTATATCAAAAGGAAAAACAAATTGCT